>NC_056034.1:22527271-22842976 GCF_004379255.2 Salvia splendens
GGTGAGATAAGGGTGGTTTAAAATAGTATGCCATGCCGTATTTTATGTTTTGAATTGCCTATCTGATTGTCTACTGGGATAATATCCTACTAGACTTTTATAGTTAACGAATTCGGGTCTGACTAGGGAGTGAGTCCCTACTCGGACTAGTGCACTGATAGGGATCGTGAGCCGTCCCCTAGGTCGGTCGGTCCAATGATCGAGTTTGTGGCCACATTCTCGTTTCACATGATAGCTCAGATATGGTACAGGATGGGGGATGATGATTGTCAGCGCTGACACTTTTAAAGGAATGATTTTGGTGTCTCTCGGTCTTATTAAAGTAAAATCCGAGTTTCACTCTATGATGGCTTGACATAACTTAAATGATAAATGTATTTCGGGCATGTGTTCACTGGGTGCATCAAGTACTCAGCCCCTGCATATGTTTTCCCTATGTGCAGGTTGAGCGTGGACGGAGGACGGAGGATGTTGAGCATTGGACAGAGACAGTATTCAATAAATGATTTGGTTGCTATTGTGTCTTCATACATAGTAGTAGCTAACTCTCAAATGCTTCCGCTATGCCAAGTTTTAAAATTATGATGTTTTCTGTATTCTGTTGAACTATGTCATTCACACTATGTTACTTCGTGATTTGAAACTTTGATTTGATAATGGAATTTCACCTTTTGATCTACATGTCGTACCCCTTGATTGTTTCCCCCTTCTTCCCCGCTTCTTATTTCCCCCATTAGTCGCGATCCACCGTGTTTTCTATCCTTAGGAAGTGCGGTCGTGACATTTTGTGACAATAAGGCGGCAATCAGCATCTCTGAAAACCCAGTACAGCACGATAGGACTAAACATGTGGAAGTAGATCGACACTTCATCAAAGAAAATCTCGAAGCCGGAGTCATCGAATTTCCGTTTGTAAAGTCTGAAGATCAGCTTGCAGATATCCTCACTAAAGTAGTACATCATAAGGTATTCCACGAAGTCTTGGGCAAGTTGAACATCGGAGACACCGTTGCTCAACTTGAGGGGGAGTGTCAAACTATACAAGGAAAGGATCCATAATTGATGAGAAGATTGGTAATTGATTTGTAATTAATACCTTGTAATAGGCTCCTAGAATAGATTGATCTCTTGCCTTAGATAGTTCTTCCCTTCACCTATAAAAGAAGGAGAAATTGTACACTTTCAATATACAAGAAATAAGAGAACTTATATACTATTCTCTACAAACTCTAAACTACAATGGCTTTAATCGTCGCTGCCCCTCTCGATATCCATCTTCAAGACGTAGAATATTTGTTGTTATGCCATGATCAATTTATCAATGTTGTATTTGAAGGTACGAAGAATTATTTGTTATCGTAAGAACGTGCAAATACCAACATATCTATAATTTATAAATAATTTTAACTTTCAAATAAAAACTCATTTTGAATATAATACTAACAAATTTAGAAAAGTATAAAAAAAAAATTAGTAGTAATATTTTATTATAATTATAAGCCAAAAGATTCAGAAATCCTGAAACCAATACGAAATGTAAAGGAGTAGGAGTATTATTTAAGTCATGCAGTACAGTCCCAAACCATTTTCCTATTCACAATTGTTTTGGTTTCCATTCCGCATTGCAAGATGATATTGTCTTCTACTATTAATAAATGACTATAATAAGTGGAAATGGGTTTAATTCATCATGACCCATCATCCAAAATAGTTTGGTAGTAAAATAATACTTTCCTCTCCGAAATAAAGATATACGACCCCAATTAAAATTTCCATTTTGCTTGTTTAAGTGAGTGGACCGAAATAAAGATGCTGAGATTACACTCATTTAAATGGTAGTATAATAGAGTTAAGGGAACAAAGAGACTGTACATGTTTCATCGCACGCAACGTTATCTATAAAAATTGTTGCTTAAACCATGGCCCCTTCGACAAATTCAATCTACTTTTTTGCAACAGACAGAAACCAATTGGTGCACTAAAGATGATGGATTATACTATATGATGGAGTACGTACTAAACAAGCCCAACAGCAGTAAAGCCCATCAGCCTAAAGCCCAAGAAAGAGTATCAGTTCGGCATGACTAAAGAGTATCAGTCCGGCATGACTAAAGAAGTTCAGTTCGGCACAACCAAAGAGTTCGGCCCCAGCCTACAGCTCGGTAAAAGCCAACCAATCAAACTCTGCTCTCAGGTCGGCATCAAGCTCTACTCTCAGATCGGCAAAAGCTGCTCGGCAATAATTCAGCAGTTCGGTCTCAGTATTCGACCGAACTAGGAGATAGTGGACTCATGCAGGATTTCCACCTCCACTACACCCACGATCTATTTAGTGGTGTCAAGCAGTCATTAACTCATGCAGGATAGTGGACCCATGCAAGATCGCCACGATCTCCACGACATCCACTACCTAGTAAATGATGCTGCATGCCACGATCTGGTTCAATGTATAAATAGAACCTAGATCAGATAGATAGGGTTAGCTTCTAAAGACTGTCTCGCTTTCTAGAGATAAAATACAAAATAGCAAGTCTGTATTGTAAGCTGTAGAAAACAGATCAAGCAATACAACTCTGCCCTCTTTTCTTCTCGTGGACGTAGATTTACCTCAGTAAATCGAACCACGTAAATTCTCTGTGTCGTGATCTGCGTTTTTCCTGCATTCATCACCACCAGAAATTCGCGGACTCATCACTGGCGCCGTCTGTGGGAAACAGAAAACCAAAATTTGTGATAAAGCGAATTTTTGACCCTTTTTCCACCCCAAAAAAATGCATACCAGATCACATAACACCCATAATACCGTTCGTGATAACCGTGAGGAAGCTAGTCCAGCTCGCAGGTCTGAAAAACGGCCTCGGGAGACATCTACCTCCGGTTCTCACGAAGAAGGAACAAGCCACTCCAGGAGTCATCGCACCGAGTCTTCCCAGCAGCCCGATTTAAATGAAGCTGTCAAGCTGTTCTTGGCCGAGAAGCAGGAGGAGTTCTTAACCTTCCTGCAGAAGAGCCAACAGCCGGAGAAGACAACGGCGGATTCTCCCTCCTCATCCAGACATGAAAGTCACTACCGCAGTAGTGACGTGTCTTCCAGGAGAAAGAATCCTCAACCCCGACATGTTCCTGTTCCTCCTCGGTACCGGAACCACAGGAGAACTCCATCTCCTCCGTACCGAAGAGATGTCGGGTTCGCCATGTACGGAGCATTAAAGACTCCGTTCTCGGACGATATCACCCGAACTCCTTTGCCGCGGAACTACCGGACACCGTCAATGACTTATGACGGGCTAGTGGATCCTCATGACTTCTTGGGACGCTATCAGTATAACATGGCGAACCAGGGTCTCAATGAGGTCCATATGTGCAAGCTGTTCCCCGAGCTGCTCATCGGGAACGCCAGAAGGTGGTTCGACAGCCTTCCTCAAGGCAGCATTAGATCCTACCGAGATCTAATGGATGCTTTCCACAGGAGGTTCTTTCAGAAAGCGGAAGCCCGGATCACTTCGGCTCAGCTGCTTTCCATTCGTCAAGGTCGCGACGAAAGAATCAGCGACTTTATGACAAGATTCCACAAGGAATGCCTACAAGTAGACGATCTCAACGATCTGCTTGTCATCTCGGCATTCCAAAATGGAATCCTGCCCGGAGCTCTCTACAGGAAGCTCGTTGAGTGCGGTCCGCAGACAGCTCAGGAAATGTGGGACATTGTGGACCAGTACTCCCGGGCCGATGAGGCAGACCGTCGCAAACGGTCGTTAGACAGCTCATCGTCCCGAGGAGACAGAAGGAAGCCCGATCATAGCGATCAGGGGCATCCTCGCCGGACTCCATTTGAAAGAATTCAAAGGGCTCCGGTGCAAGACAGATTGGGACCCCGTCTCAATCCCGAGAAGCCGCCCGCTCAGTTCGTACCGCTGAACAAGTCAAGAGCGGAAATTTTCGAACTACATTCCGATATGTTCAAAAGACCAAAGCGGATGACGAAATCAGCCGCGCGGTGACCTCAGGATCAATATTGCTCCTTCCATCAAACCCACGGTCACGATACCGAGGAGTGCCGAAATTTGGCTGCAGGTATTGATGTTCTTGTGAAAACAGGAACGTTAAAAAAATACCAAAGCAAGCAGCCGAAAAAGAACAAAAGGCAGAGAGGTGCGAACTGCAATCCTCAGGATCCGAAAAGGCATGAGGATCCCGAAGACGACGACGAGCCGCAATATGATGGAGTAATCCAGACTATTGATGCTCTCCCTGCCGGGAAGACTAAGTCGTCCCTAAAAGCAGAACGCAGAGGTTCCAATCAAGAGGAGCCAACACATAAAAGGCTGAAGAAAGACGAAGTGATTACATTTTCAGATGCCGATCCCGTCCCAGCCATCTCTCCTCACCAAGACGCTATTGTCATTCAAGCCGGAGTGGCAAACAAACTGATCCACAGAGTATTTGTGGATACAGGAGCGTCAGTCAGCATTCTTTTTAAAGAATGTTTCGATAAAATGGAAGTGGATCCAGCTCGGCTCAGTCCGGCTCCACTTCCTCTGAAAAGTTTCGCCCAGGAGGACACCCGCCCTGAAGGTATTATCAGCCTTCCGATCACGGTGGGAAAAGCGCCTACAAGCTCCAATACGATGATCGAGTTCTTTGTGGTGAAAGCTCGGTCCCCGTACAACATCATCCTGGGGAGAGACTGGCTCAACACAGTTCGGGCCGTTTGCTCTACTTATCACCTCACCATCAAGATCCCCACTAAAGGTGGGATAGCGGTCATCCGAGGTGATCAAAAGAGAGCAAAAGAATGTCTGCAGATTGCGCTTAAAAGTGCCGAGCAATCAGTTCGGCACCATCAAGCATAGCAATCACAGCAACCGGAGTCAGAGGCAAGCGAGATGACCGAAGTCACTTCAGAGCCGAACTCAATGACCGTTCAGTTATACGAAGATGATCCATCCAGAGCGGTCAAGATCGGCTTCGCAGGAACGCCTCTACTCCGGGAAAAGACCATTCAGCTCCTCAAGGAGTACAAAGATGTCTTTGCATGGTCTCCGTTGGACATGACCGGAGTGCCCCCCGAGGTAATCACTCATCGGTTAAATATTGATCCTTCAATCCGGCCAGTAAAACAGAAGCAAAGACTCTTTGCGGCAGAAAGAAGCCAAGTCATCCATGACGAAGTCCGCCAATTACTAAAAGCGGATGTACTATTCGAGGTGAAATATCCTTCTTGGGTAGCCAATCCTGTGATGATCAAGAAAAAAGAAGGAGGATGGCGGATGTGCATAGATTTTACCGATCTAAACAAGCACTGTCCTAAAGATTGCTATCCCCTTCCGAATATAGATAAAAAAGTAGAAGCTTTGATCGGCTTCGAAATTTTCTGTTTTCTTGATTTATACAAAGGATATCACCAAGTGCTGATGGATGAGAGTGACGCTCCGAAAACAGCTTTCATTACCGATTTCGGCATTTTCGCTTATAAAAAGATGCCATTCGGTTTAAAGAATGCCGGAGCCACTTATCAAAGGATGGTAGACAAGCTTTTTCGGCACCTGATTGGAAAGGAGGTCGAAGTGTATGTTGACGATATAGTCGTCAAAAGCAAAAGCACTTCGGAGTACGAGCACAACCTCAAGTCCACTCTCAACGTGCTCAAGAAAGCCAACCTCAAACTTAATCCCCAAAAGTGTACCTTTTTGGTAGATTCGGGAAAGTTTCTGGGTTGTTGGGTTTCAAAGGACGGACTCAAGGCAAACCCCTCAAAAGTTCAAGTCGTTCAGAACATGGCAATGCCGAAGTCCATACATGACGTGCAAAGGCTAACCGGATGTCTAGCCGCACTGAATCGATTCCTTTCCCAAGCAGCCGAAAAGCAACTGCCGTTCTTCAAGGTGTTGAAAAAGGCACCAAAGTTCGAGTGGGGAGCCGAGCAGAAAAAGGCCTTTGACGAGCTCAAAAGTTATCTAGCCGAGCTTCCTATTCTCTCTGCTCCAACCGAAGCCGAAGTAATATTCTTATACTTAGCGGCATCAGATCAAACCATCAGCGCGGTGCTTGTACGAGAAGAAGGCCTAAAGCAGTTTCCCATCTATTTTACAAGCCGAGCATTAAGAGGTCCAGAAACAAGGTATCAACCTCTGGAAAAAATTGCTCTGGCGTTAGTAAATGCAGCAAGGAGACTGCGGCCATACTTCTATGCTCACAAGGTATGCGTCTTAACCGATCTGCCTCTTCGGCAAGTTTTGACCAAGCCAGAAGCATCAGGCAGAATCGCCAAATGGGCCATAGAGCTGGGAGAACACTCAATCGAGTACCTACCTCGGAAAGCCATCAAAGGACAAGCCTTGGCAGATTTTCTTGCAGAGGCCAAGTTCGATCAAGCAATCCCTGTCATTGCCGAACAGAAAAATTCTGCCAATGCCGAACTAGCACAGCCCTTGGAATCCGAAGTAGAACCGCCAGACTGCTGGAGCGGATTCGTAGATGGAGCTTCAAACAAGATGGGAAGCGGAGCTGGTATTTTACTCGTCGCTCCCGACGGACACGAGGTAACCTATTCACTTCGGTTCCTATTCCCCACCACTAATAATGAAGCCGAGTACGAAGCCCTCCTGGCCGGACTCCAGTTAGCGCAAAGTCTGCTCGTCAAATCTCTCAAAGTCCATTGTGATTCACAAGTCATAGTAAATCACATGTTGGGTACAAGTGAAGCTCGTGACGAGAGAATGAAGAAGTATTTGGACAAAGCGCAAAGCATCAGCCGAAGTTTCTCCTATTTTCGGATAATCCGCATTCCCAGAGCGGAAAATAGCCGAGCAGATACTTTAAGTAAGTTGGCCTCAGATCCGAGCTCAAAGGCGGAAGAATTAATGCATCGAAGCATTGATGAAGCCGAGGTACATTCAGTATCCAGCTCGCCGAACTGGATGACGCCGATCTTGCAGTATCTGGATCAAGGACAATTGCCCGAGGATAAGAGAGAAGCTCGGAAGATCACGTGCCGAGCACTTCGGTACGAACTTCATGAAGGAGTCCTCTTTAGAAAGTCTTACCTCCAGCCGTTATTGCGGTGCGTAGGACCAGAAGAGACGGACTACATCCTCAGAGAAGTTCATGAAGGATCGTGCGGCAGCCACATCGGAGCTAGAGCTTTAGCTAAAAAAGTTCTAAGATGGGGATATTATTGGCCAACCTTGGTACAAGAAGCAGTGCAGCTCGTCAAGACATGCCCGAAGTGCCAAATCCATGCAAATGTCCCAAGGATGCCGCAGACCGATCTATCCACTATGCAAAGCCCTTGGCCTTTCATGCAATGGGGCATAGACATAGTGGGACCACTTCCTCAAGCTCCTCGGCAAATGAAATTCCTTATCGTTGCCGTGGACTACTTTACGAAGTGGGTGGAAGCTGAACCATTAGCTACGATAACGAGCTCGAAGGCATTGGATTTCGTCTGGAAGAACATAGTGTGCCGATTTGGCATACCCCACATCCTCATCTCGGATAACGGGACTCAGTTCACCGACAAGACGTTCAAGAATTGGTGCCAAGAGCTGAATATTCAACAGCGGTTCACTTCGGTCTCTCATCCACAAGCAAACGGACAAACGGAGGTAACAAATCGTATCCTGGTGAAAGGGTTAAAAGCTCGGTTAGAACAAGCCAAAGGACAATGGGTAGAAAATCTCCCTCAAGTCCTATGGTCCTACCGAACTACACCCACAACCTCCAACGGTGAAACTCCGTACAGTCTGGTGTACGGCACTGAAGCCGTAATTCCGGTGGAGATCGGCGTACCCAGTCCCCGAACTCTAAATTTCTCCTCAGAAATGAATGACGACGGACTGAGAGCCGAGCTAGATCTTGCCGAAGAAAGAAGAGAATTGGCATGCATAAAAGCAGCCAAGTACAAGGAGCAAGTAGCCCGGTATTACAACCAAAGGGTGAAGAAGCTGCAATTTCAAGTGGGAGATCTCGTTTTGAGAAACAACGAAGTAAGCCGAGCAGAAAAGCTGGGCAAGCTCGAACCCACATGGGAAGGTCCGTATCGGGTGTCAGAAGTCCTCGGCAAAGGGTCTTACAAATTGGCTCACATGTCAGGAGAACAGGTACCCCGAACATGGCACATTTCCAACCTCAAAAAGTTCCATTTGTAAGAGACAGTCCGGTCAGTCAGTCTTGAGTCCTGTTCGGTCAATGTGCTTTATTTGGTTTGCTTGGTCTTTGTCTCTATGTGCTTTTTATTTGTCTATATGCGTTTTGTCTGTCTATGTGCGTGTCGTCTCTTACAAATGTTACTGAGGTATCTTGTTCTTCGAAGGCTGATCCCCTTCTTAGAACATATACAAGCCAACGATTGTGAGTCAAAGCTTCTAAAGAGGATACAAGACCACAATTCAGCTTAAACAAGCAGTTCGTCCGAAACGAGCTGCAAGCTAACGATTGTGAGTCCAAGCTTCTAAAGAGGATACAAGACCACAATTCAGCTTAAACAAGCAGTTCGTCCGAAACGAGCTGCAAGCTAACGATTGTGAGTCCAAGCTTCTAAAGAGGATACAAGACCACAATTCAGCTTAAACAAGCAGTTCGTCCGAAACGAGCTGCAAGCTAACGATTGTGAGTCCAAGCTTCTAAAGAGGATACAAGACCACAATTCAGCTTAAACAAGCAGTTCGTCCGAAACGAGCTGCAAGCTAACGATTGTGAAGTCAAAGCTTCTAAAGAAGATACAAGACCGCAATTCAGCTTAAGAATCAAGCACTTCGTCTGAAACGAACTGCAACGAAAGTCCGATTCTCGCGATAAAACTTGCCTGAATTAGGACAAGGGAAAGTCCGATCCACGCGATAAAACTCGCCGAATTAGGACAAGGGAAAGTCCGATCCCCAAATTAGGACAACGGAAAGTCCGATCCGAGCGATAAAACTCGCCGAATTAGGACACAAGACGAGTCCGGTCAAAGATGTTTATTTCATCAGACCAAAGACGAGTCCGGTCAAAGATGTTTATTTCATCAGACCAAAGACGAGTCCGGTCAAAGAAGAGTTCACTTCATAAGACCGAGGACAAACATCAACTTACCCCGTACCTTTATCCAGAATGCCGAAGTAATTCACTTCGCTTTCCGGGGGGGTAGTGATGGAGTACGTACTAAACAAGCCCAACAGCAGTAAAGCCCATCAGCCTAAAGCCCAAGAAAGAGTATCAGTTCGGCATGACTAAAGAGTATCAGTCCGGCATGACTAAAGAAGTTCAGTTCGGCACAACCAAAGAGTTCGGCCCCAGCCTACAGCTCGGTAAAAGCCAACCAATCAAACTCTGCTCTCAGGTCGGCATCAAGCTCTACTCTCAGATCGGCAAAAGCTGCTCGGCAATAATTCAGCAGTTCGGTCTCAGTATTCGACCGAACTAGGAGATAGTGGACTCATGCAGGATTTCCACCTCCACTACACCCACGATCTATTTAGTGGTGTCAAGCAGTCATTAACTCATGCAGGATAGTGGACCCATGCAAGATCGCCACGATCTCCACGACATCCACTACCTAGTAAATGATGCTGCATGCCACGATCTGGTTCAATGTATAAATAGAACCTAGATCAGATAGATAGGGTTAGCTTCTAAAGACTGTCTCGCTTTCTAGAGATAAAATACAAAATAGCAAGTCTGTATTGTAAGCTGTAGAAAACAGATCAAGCAATACAACTCTGCCCTCTTTTCTTCTCGTGGACGTAGATTTACCTCAGTAAATCGAACCACGTAAATTCTCTGTGTCGTGATCTGCGTTTTTCCTGCATTCATCACCACCAGAAATTCGCGGACTCATCACTATACTACTCATGTTGTGCACACCATAATTATGACACGTATAATGTTTGAATACATAAAAGAAATTATTACTTTCCGTTTACTTACCACTAACCTCCATAAATAGTCCCTGTACTTCCATCAAGATTGAAAGGAAAGAAGAAATGGTATCAAGAATATGCACATTTTTAGCTTGTATTACTATTTCAGTGGTGTTATCAGTTGTTGGTGGAGAACATCTTGTTCCATCTTCGGTGATTCCGTAGTTGATGTAGGAAACAACAACAATCTTCAAACGCTGATCAAAGCAGACTTCCTTCCCTATGAAAGAGACTATATCACCCATGCCCCTATCGGAAGGTTCTGCAACGGGAAGCTCGCCATCGATTTCATCGGTAACTTAATTTTTTTTTTTATGAAAATTTTGAAATATATGCTTAGCCATTATTACCATGCTAATGGTGTAAAGACTAATTTTCCTTGATTGTTGAATGATAAAAAGGGCCGAAATTGATATTCTTTAAGTTCTTTTAAAAAAGAGACTATTTGTTTGGATAAGAAGAGGGTTAATTGGAAACAATTAGAAAAGAAGCCTAAGAATATACTCCCTCCGTTTCTTATTAATAGAAACACTTATTTTCGACACAAAGATTAAGAAAAAAATGTTTAGTGTGTTAAAGTGGATGAAATAAAGTAAAAGAGATGATAAAGTAACACTACAACAAAAAAACAACTAAAGACTCTTTTCAATGCTATTAAGGATGCTAATTTGTGTGTCACGTCCAACGCTTCATAAAGTGTCCTTATTGTTTGTGTCCCAACTAAAATTAACACAAACAGAAGCGTCCTTAAAAAGCAAAAGATTATGATAATTTATCCTCAATTTAGGGACATTTTATTTTGCGTTCTTAATTATGGTTATTTTTAAAAAATTTCAAACGCTAGTAATAGCGTCTCAATTATCTTGGAACTATCTACAACGAAAAAAATAACTCAATTAACAAATTAACAAAGGAAGTACGTATTTATTTAAAGAAGTTTCCTAATTTCTAAGCGAAGGTTTGTTCTTCCTTTTCTTTAAAAAAAAGGCACTAGTAATATTTTTTCTACGTCCTTCCATGATATTGTTGCAGCCGACAACCTTGGTTTCAGCTCGTATCCCCCAGCGTATCTCAGCGAAGAAGCCACCCGCGGGGACAGGATCCTGAGTGGCGTCAACTTGGCGTCGGCTGCTTCCGCTTACTACGAAACAACAGCCCAGCTATATGTAAGTAATACTATTACATTAAGTTGGTATATAGCATAAAAGAAGCATGCAGAGTTATTTATGGTTAAGTTTGCAGAGGGATGTAACATTGACGCAGCAGCTGCAAAACTACAAGGAATGGCAGAGCAAAGTAGTGAAGATGCCATATTCTCAGGAGGAATCCACCTGTTGAGCGCAGGGAGCAGTGATTTTTTACAGAATTACTACATTAATCCTTTGCTCAACATCGTCTATTCTCCCGAACAATTCTCTGCGATCCTACTCTTCCTTTATACAGGTACGTGCATTTTAAATGACACGAGAATTAATGCACAATGGATAAAGTAAGAGAGAAGGTGAATGATAGTTAAATAGTGTTAGTGGACAGTGAGATCCATATTATTATTAGTGTTTAATGGTGGACACTAATGGTATAAGTTGTAAATAGATTAATATATTATATGGGCAATGAGTGGAGGACAACTTTCCATAGTAGAAATGATCATATTATTATGGAATGGGGCAAGTAATTACTAGTAATTTGTGGTTGGTGATGGGAGACAGAATCTGTACAAACTCGGAGCGAGGAGAATCGGAGTGACGAGCCTACCGCCAGTGGGATGCTTGCCCGTGGAAATAACATTATTCGGACGAGGGAGCAATGAGTGCGTGGCGAGGCTCAACAAGGACGCCATATTGTTCAACCAGAAATTGAACTCCGCGTCCCAGAATCTAAAGGCCAGCTTGTATGGCCTCAAACTCGTGGTCTTGGACATCTACCAGCCTCTGCTGGACATGATTACCAACCCCGGCGACAGTGGTAAGTAGTGCTATTACTAGCATTACGAATGAATGAATGAATTTGATGCGATGAACGGTTTAATTAATTGCAGGATTGTTTGAAGCGAGGAGAGCATGTTGTGGAACAGGGACAGTAGAAACATCGATTCTATGCAATTCAAGATCGGTGGGGACGTGCTCCAACACCACAGGGTATGTGTTCTGGGATGGATTTCACCCTTCCGAAGCTGCTAATGAGATATTGGCGCAGCCCCTTCTACAACAGGGATTTGAACTTATCTCTTTGTTTACACTATATTCCCCAAACCCAATAATCATTTTCAGTCTTGCTCTTCTCAATAACACTATCAATCTTAGTTATCATTATATGATTGCTTCCACCATGCGCTACTCAAAAGCCACAGCTGTCACACATCTTTAATCGATTCATCATAATTCATTATTCTCCAACCTTATTACTACCTCGTCCCAACCATTAGAGCATTCACATCCGTACACTTTGACAAGAACACGGATGTGGATCCGGACCCACTTTTATTACTTTTTTACGTCCTGCTCTTCTCCAAGAGCACAACACCCACATCCATGCTTTTCTGCATGGACATGCTCAAGGGTCCCACCATTCCATTATTTAATTTAAATACTTCAATTACTAAAAATACATTTAAATATACAAATTAAATAATTAAATCCTAAAAAATAAAAATTACAAACTTAAAATCCTAAAAATTAAAAATTACATAATTAAAATCCTAAAAAATAAAAATACATAATTAAAATTCTAAAAAATAAAAAAAACATAATTAAAGGCTAAAAAATACTCCCGTGGAAGACTATTCCTCCGGCCCTATCCCCAATGTTCTTCGGAGACCCCGTATCATTGCCATATGTGAATCGAGTTGCTCGGGGGTCATATTTGACCTATCGGCCAAATTGAGTTGGGCAAAAAGGATCCACAACGAGTTGGTGGGGGTTGAGGTGGCACAAAGGGAGCGGGAGCGAGTGCGGATGGAGTCTCGACGCGAAGGCGGTTGGTCGTCGCCTTCTTCCTTCCTTGCGGCCGGCGTTGGGAACTGCTTGGGCCGGCGTCGGGGCTACCCAAGTTAGCTCCGGCGAGCTGGCTAGCCACCTCATCCTCGTCGGCGTCGTATAGGGATACCAACCTCGACCGTTTGCTGGAGGAGCTGGAGGAGGATGATACGCCTCCCCTATACTTCGGATGCACACGCACCTCCTGCCAAGCACTGAGGTACTTGAACGGTTTGTAATTTAAGGATTGGTAGGTCGCCAAGACGGTACTGATGATGTCGAGCTCGCTCCTGCCTTTCCCAGCCGACCGCTCTTCCCGGAGTTAATACCCCTGGAACTTTTGGATTTCTTCGTTGGGTCTGAATATGGCATTGCGCTCGATGGTTCCAGCCGGGCGGTTTTCATTGTACCGGCGAGAGACGCGCCACCAAAACCTATCCCCGCTTTGGTTCGTGCCAACCTCCGGATCTTCGAAGATAATCAAATAGGCTTTGAATAATTGATCCATCTCCGCCGGAGTGTACGGGGTGCGGACACCACGAGGAGTAGGAGTAGGAGTAGGAGTAAGAGTAGGAGTAGGAGTAGGAAAAGGAGGAGTTTGAGAGCCGCCGCTCCCTCCCGATCTTGGTTCGGGTACCCACCCGTGTCGCCCATCGGGGGCATCTTGGTGGTCCACCGGGTAAGGCCGGTGAGCCACCGGAATTTGAGAACCTTGGGTTTGAGGAGGGGCCGAAAATTGCGTTTACGGACTAGGGAATGGTTGTGAGCCGAACCATTCGTGGTTCCAACCGCGGGAGTCAAAGGGGTGATCGCCGGAGCCGGACATTTTTTTGAGTAAGTGTGAAAGATTGATAATTGATAAGAGAAGATGAGAGAATTTAGATGAGAATTGTGTAGTGTGGTGTGAAATTTTTTGTGTGGAAGTGGGGGTATTTATAGATGAAAATGTGAATTTTGGGGAAAAAAATTGAAAAATAAATTAAAAATGAGGAGAAAATGGATATAATTTATTGGGAAGTGGGAAAATAATTTTTTTTATTTGATTTGGATTTTTTTAATTAAATCCGATTTTTTTTAAAAATGAAAATGCCAACGGCTTTGCCGTTGGCCAATCCGGTGCCGCCAAGTCAGCTGCTCAGCGGCACGGACATGCTCGATGCATCGAGCAGCGCCGTGCCAGCGGCAAGAGCACAGCGGTGAGCCGCGCCAGCGGCACGGACGCCGTCCTTCCGGGAGAGCACCGCTACGGATGCTCTTAGAAATCTACATTTGACTCGATATGGACTTAAAAAAATATAAATGAAATTGGATTAAAAAAAATTAGTGAATATGAATTATCAATTTTGTATATTATTTTACAATAAAAATAAAATATGAGTATAGTACAATTTAAAATATCAAGCAATGGTATTGTGATTAGGTAGAACTTTTGTAAGTAAATAGTATAAAAAATTATTTAAAAAAATGATCTTCAGAAAGCGTATTGCGGAATTGAGTTTTCGACATAAATTTATAATGCAAAATACTGGAGTGGCTATCCACCATATATCATATCAATGTTAATAATTAAATGTAAAAGTTTGAGAGCCATGTTGAATTATGCATTTTTACTTCATTTTTTACTTAATACTAATACTCACAATCCACAATTCTCTCATTTAAACATATGATTTCTCCTTTTTTTTTTTTTTTCTGTTCTTCTATATCTAGTACTCCCTCCGTCTGCGAATAAGAGTCCCATTCATTTTCGACACGGGTTTTAAGAAATGTTAAGAACAGTGGGTGAAAGAAAGTTAGTGGAATATGAGTTTCACTTGTATATATTAGTTTTTAATAATATGTGAGTGAAATGAGTTAATGGAATGTGCAGTCTCTTTATCATTTATAGTAATAATAAACCGGGACTTCTATTTGTGGACAGACCAAAATGAAAAAACGGGACTCTTATTCGCAGACGGAGGGAATAGTAATTTATTAGAAAATTCCGATTTTAGGTAAAAATGGAACAAATGTTCCATAAAGAGGATTTTTTTTAATTCTGAGAATGATAATAACGTCAACGAAGTTGACACCTCTTAGACATAAAACCCCATTAAAAATAACAAATTTTAGAATATAAGACTCAATTCGCTGAAATTTTAAGATATAGGATTAAATTCAGTGATCTTTCAGTATGTGATCAATGAATTTTTCAATAAAATATGCAGTGTAATGAAACAAATAAAATATGCCGTGTAATGAAACAAGTTAATACTGTGTATGAGTAAGATTTCTGGCCTACTTGTAGTACTATCAGTTACTTGATTTAAAAATACATGTAGATTCAATTTAATGCTAAATTATCCTCTTTAAGTTCATTCATTCAACCTAAGCCCATACACTTTTGGGTTGTTAGATCCAATTCACATTATTCATATTTCAAATTCTGTAAGCAATTGGGCCAGATTATCAAACAAAGAGGCTCCCCACATCTTATTCACACAAAAAAATAAAAATAAAAACAAAATCAAATATTCACCATTTTAATTTTTTAAATTGATAGAGACCCAGTCAATTACAGATAAGTTAGAAATGAATTGAATTTTTATTAAACTGAAGCCCGGCACAAAAACCTAACCCAGAGTACTTAAACAACTATTCGACTAACAAATGTTAATCAACTAAAATACTGGAGTATATGCACCAATAAATCGCAGAAGTCAAATTGCCCTCGGTACTTGTGTGCCATCATTTTAGGTATGTTTGGTATTCCAAGGTATTCCAAGCACGAGATTTTATGTAGGGTTGTTTTATGAGTTAATGAAGAGAGAGTAAAGTAAGAGAGATGAAAACGTAGAATGAGTATTGTTTCTATTTTAAGAAACGTTTCATTTTTAATGGGACAAACAAAAAAAGAAAACGTATAATTTTTAATGGGACAGAGGCAATATAAAATATACAACCCTCAAAATACTGAATCTAATTAACTATAAATTAATAGTATTACAGTACAAGTAAGAGTCAATAAATTAACTGACTGATGTTTGGCATCGACATCTATAGACGTCCACGCTACGTTGATTTCGCGCGAACCCCCACTATCACTTAAACACCTCAATCTAGAATCATGGAATTATTTAATTACTTGTAAAAAAACGATATCTACATTTTGATTTATTAATATATACTAACGAAATTATTCGCTCGAGACGTTGAACAATTTCATAGTAAGAGCAATGAGTAATTATTATAATAGTGTAAAATGTATGGTTATTTGAAGAATCAATGCCATAATTCATCTCATTAAACCAATTACTCCTTTAATCAATATTTTCTGTAGTGCTACCCTTGCCACAAGTTATATTAGACCAAACAGTTAATACTATGCAATCTAGGTGCAGTTCAATTATACCGACAAAACATTTACTCATAATGCTTGTCTACTTATAGCACAAATTAATGCACGATAAATAGTATTTACTTTCTATATTATAAATCAATTGGAGTATGTATACCGAATAAAATTTTATTTGTTATGATTAAGTACTAAAAACCTTTACTTTTATATGGGAGTAGTATTAATCAAAGCACTGTTATTTTACACTTTTACTATGTTTAGTTCATTAGTTGCCAATTAGGTGGTGGCAATTGCTATTTAAGAATTGATAAGTTTGGGTGTGAGTGGGGCCTATCTAAAATTTCTAGATGTGTATTTTATTAATAATATAAATACACGAAATGAAAATGTATGTTAGGCATTTTTATCGCCTAGCAATTAATTATTAGTATGTATATTCCCAACCCAAGAAACCATTCGATTCCAAGAAATATATGCGGTTGCACATGCTCAGATTGCTGATGCAACCAACCAAATTGTAGTTTTGGCAAACACTATATATATTCAACAATTTCCGGCGATATTTCTGCATATGATGATGTATGCTATATCTAAAATTAGTAATGACACAACAAATAGTTTTAAAACGCCTCAACAAACAAAAAAACAAAATAGTTAAATAAACAAAGGAATATTTCCTTCACAACCAAACCAAATACTCAAACTAGCTTCAAACCATGTATGAAAATTAGGACAAAATGAAATAACAGACTTGTAGTAGTTTTTTAACTAGGGATGGGAAATTTGATACTCCATTCGTCCATGAAAAATATAAACATTTGGTTGAATACAAATTTTAATGCATAATTGATAAAGTAAATAGTCTGCAGAATAACTAGAACTGTAGATGGCAACATATATACAATAACTAGAACTGACTAGAATAGATAGCCAAAAGTAGAACTCATAACTTTCAGATCTTTTTAAAAAGGTAACACTATTGCATATATTAGTTTAATTGCGAATTAGAAACTAAAAATAGAAAATTTACAGAAAGTGGGTTTAAGTATGCCATGTAGAAATTACGCAAGTCGGCAGAGTTCCAAGAAGCCCTAGAAATAGATTCAATTAATTCTATGAAATTCACTGGGATTAGATTGACATAATTATTTTTTAGTATTACCTTGGATCATGTTTAGTAGATAAAGAAGAATTAAATGAGTGTTTATAAAGAAAAAAAGAATTGAAATGAATATGTGCAAACTCAAAATGAAGCTGGTTGTTTATAAGTTGATTTTATAAAATAAATAAAAGGTACTTATAATATTAGGATAAGGAGGAGAGACATATCACGACCTTTGTCTGGTTTCTCCATCCCAATTCCCATTTTTCTTCATGTACAAACCTTTCTGTTGTAGATTATTTTCAGATCATACAATGATTGCTATTGCTAATGGCTACCACAAAACAAAAGTATTGGACCCTATTTAATCCAAATATTGCACTTAATTACTTTTCCAAATAAATACTATAATAAACTAAGTATTATTTTCTATCAATAAACATGTCATTTTGGAGGTTGGTATTCCACCCGTCGTCATCTTGAAAGCCGCCACATTTTACTAAAATTAAAGAGTCATCGCATTCTTTGTTTTTATTGTATTTTTTTCTTGTTTTCCAGAACCTTAAACTCGCACGTAATTATTTGATTTAACCCACTGATAACGATTTTTCCTCTAATCATCATACTCCTATTATTATAGTATTACTCATAAACTTCTCATAAATATTGAAATTTATACATCAACGTTACTCGAAAGATACGCTTATGAAAAATTTAAACTTTCAATTGTGATTACTATTTATACTTGTTAATTGGCATTAATGATATATTGCCCTTTTGTTTTCATTAATTCCACAAAATTCCATACATGAATCTTCGCATGAAAAGCCATACTGGAAATCGTACTATATACTTTGATTTCCACAAAACAACATAATTTTAATAAATTTTGTAAAATTAAGATTGATTGATGCTTGCTTAACGTGTTTTTTAATGTTTCAGTTACATAATTTGCTCTGATTAAAATCAATAGTATTCTTAATTATACACTTACCGCTAAAAAAACTTTTGCACATAACACCACTCGTAAATACTATCTTTGTCTATAAAAATTTATTACTACTCTTAATGCAAAATTGATATATTAAGAAAAATAGAAAAATATAATTGAATTAATATTAATAAAATTATATCTTTATGCTTACAGCCTTAGGATCCTACTATAATGCAAATTACATATATCCTACAAAAATGTCAATAACCGTCAATAAAAATGTCAACTAACCATTTTTATTTATTATATTATTTGTGATATCAAATTACGTTGAAATTATAATTTAGAATTTGTAGGATATATGTAATTTGCATTTAATTAATATAATATCCGTACACGAATGGAGGACATTATTAATTATGACGCAATCCAAATTCTCATATCACAAGTAATATAAAGAAATTAATTTAATAGAAATAAAAAGTAAACGATCGAACAGAAAAGAATGTAATCTATGCACCCTTTATTAGCATGATACGCGACTAATTTAAAGCGTAACAGTGATTAACAGTAATAATCCAAAATAGATCCCGGGACCACCCCACCCCCTCATTAAATATGATCAAAGATTTCCAAATCGGAAAATTCCAAACAAACCCCCCACGAACAAAGAGTGCGTCACAGCCTGTAGCGAAACGCAGAGGGGCAGAATCGGAAAAAATTAATTTAATAGGATATATGTAATTTGCATTTAATTAATATAATATCCGTACACGAATGGAGGACATTATTAATTATGACGCAATCCAAATTCTCATATCACAAGTAATATAAAGAAATTAATTTAATAGAAATAAAAAGTAAACGATCGAACAGAAAAGAATGTAATCTATGCACCCTTTATTAGCATGATACGCGACTAATTTAAAGCGTAACAGTGATTAACAGTAATAATCCAAAATAGATCCCGGGACCACCCCACCCCCTCATTAAATATGATCAAAGATTTCCAAATCGGAAAATTCCAAACAAACCCCCCACGAACAAAGAGTGCGTCACAGCCTGTAGCGAAACGCAGAGGGGCAGAATCGGAAAAAGACGTGATTTCTGCATGAAGACTCGAATATAAAGGCCCAAAGCTGCAGACGCTTGGCGAGATGGCGCGGTGTATTGCAGCCACCTCTCCCCAATCGTTGCTCCCCTCTCCCTTTCCCAAGGCCTATTTTTCCCTTATACATGCATTCATTAATTAGCTGCTTAATATTACAAGTAATTTTTTTCAAAAAGGAAACACAGTAGTAAATGCAGAGATTTATGCAAATCATAGAGGGATTATAGAAATTCAAGAATCCAAGGAAAAAAGTTGCGATCGCTCCAATATATATTGAGGATGGAGGGGTGCAATTCTAATTCAAGGATGTTGTCGTCAACGGCGAGGCTGCTGGGGTTTATGGTGCCGTTGCTGGTGGTTTCGGTGATGGTGGTGGTTTCCATGGGCTCGGGCTCTTCCAATTGGATCTTCGCCTCCAATTACTACCCGTGGACTTGGAGCTCGTCTCTCTCCGCCGCCCGGAATTCCTCCGCCGCCGCCTTCGACGAGGCGCCGGGGGAGGCTTTGGACTTGCGGCGGAGAGTGGTCGGCGGCGGGCAGGAGAGGGAGGAGGCGCTCTCCGCTGATTACACTCTCCAGCGCTCCACCGCCGCTCCGCCGCTTGGTGTTCTAGTTGCGGAGGCCGAGCCGCCGGTAACGATTCTATTCTTTTTTCTTTTTTTTAAAAAAAAAAAATTGTGAAATTGGGTTGAAATCTTGACTTGAGTAATATTGTTAAAATTGAAAAAAAGATGACACTCCCAAGTCCCAACCCCTCAAATTCCCCAAATTAAGCTTAAAATTGCACGAGATTTTGCGTTCCAATTAGGGTTGTCTAGTTCATAAGTATCTGTGCAGGGGCATCCCATGTGATGCCTACTCTTCACTAATTCATAAATCTTTTTCAAGTGCATATAATTTTACAATACTGAATAAAGGAATTTGGGATTGTCAATTATAGTCGGTCACACAATCCTATGATTTCTTTGTTGTGCAATTTACTACTTAATGTTACATGAATCGACACATTATGTTTGCAACTGCATTTTTTAAGAACGATTCGACTCTTTAATTCTTTCTGTAACCTAATAGTATGAAAAGCATCTTAATTTCTAAGATACACTGTACATAGTGACACTACGCTCTTCATAGATCTAGAGAGTATGTGAATTGTAACGCTTTGAGCTAATTTTTTATTTTTGGTTCATACATGTATTTTATTTAATATATTTAATAAAAAAACTCGAAGCATAGTGTATAGGAAATTTGTAGTATAACATCATGATTCCACAATATAATCTTTTTATTTAAGTTAAGAGTTTGTCATTAAGTTAAAATAATAAATTTACAGGGAAGGCGATTTGTCTAAGGTTTAGAATTTTTTGGAAGGCGATTTAATGTGTAAATTTTAAATTTTTTGTAGGGAAATAGTATAGTTAATTACTTAATTGTATGGATGCTCTGGTCAATATCAATAAACAAAATGCCGTGAACTTGATAGTATATTACGATTGATGACAAATAAAAAGAACAGAGTATAAGCTGATGACTACAATAATTGAGTAAAGTAAATGTCATTTTAGAGACTAGGAGGGTCTATAAGAAACATATTTAAGTTACTACTATTATTTAGTAATACTATTTGATATCGACATAATGCATATTATGTAATTTGGTACGAGATTTAAGTAATTTTATAGTAGTTGATAATTTGATATCGACGTAATGCATATTATGTAATTTGATACGAGATTTAAGTAATTTTATAGTAGTTGATATTGACATAATGCAAGCAAAAGATGCATACAAATCGTGTAAGCCCGAACTAAATGATTATGCAGAACCTTTTAATTTAGTACTAGTACTATTTTTTAGTGTACATGTTGATTTCATATGCTCAAGTAACACCAGTATTGGTAGGGTCTGTTAGTTAATTCTTTAGGATTTTGCCATATAATCTTGAAATGATGTGATAGGTGATTTATATATTTATATGTTAATGTATATCATGATATATCTTTAAGTTTAAAATAACATCAAATCACCAGAATATGACATGGAAGTATATACATCCTGTCGTTAGAAGCTTAAAATCTGCAGTTAAGAAATTATTTCGGCTTGACATATAGTTACAACATAGTGCGCTGTGACTCATTCTGTTTATGTGGTTACCTTGTTTTAGAAGGTGTAATTGTTCTCAAAAAAGAAGTATTGATTTTTTGTATTAATAAGTGATGCCAATTTTGTTTTTCATTCAACTTTTGTATGATGCTGGTTTTCTTATATAGTTTCTATATTGATCATTAATCATGAAACAGAGCGATGAGACCAAAGTGGAATTAATAATAACACCGAAACAGTCGACTGTCTCAACTATATTCAACAATACTCATGCTCTTCCCTCGACCCCTAAAATAAGCAAAAGGTTTACCAACTTTCAAGTACTGGAGGCCAAACTTCAGAAAGCTCGAGCTGCGATTAGAAGTGCAAAAAATGGAAATACATCGTCCGATCCTGACTATGTCCCTTCGGGTCCCGTTTACTGGAATCCCTCATCTTTTCACAGGTAAGTGTGGTTTGTTATTTTGGTCTATGTTTTTACATGTCCCATTAGTTTGCATTCAAATTTATGGACAACAATTTTGAATGTAGTAGGACGGGACTAATATGTGTTTAATAATGTTCAGGAGCTACCTTGAGATGGAAAAGCTCTTCAAAGTGTTCATCTATAAAGAAGGGGAACAACCTATCTTTCACAATGGCCCCTGTGGAAGCATATATTCAATGGAAGGAAATTTCATTTACAAGCTTGAAACGTCAAGCTTTCGGACGCAAAATCCCGACAAAGCTAGCGTTTACTTCCTTCCCTTCAGTGTGGTGTCAATGGTTCACTTCATCTATGACAGAGGCGCTCCGGATCATTGGCTGCCTTTGAAACAAACTGTTAAGGACTACGTCGATCTTGTAGCTGGACGATACCCGTTTTGGAATCGCAGCCTCGGATCCGACCACTTCATGCTGTCTTGCCATGATTGGGTATGTCACATTTTTTTTTTCTAGCTAGCTATTTACTCCTCCGTCCCTGAAAGTTTGTCACATTTTTTCATTTCCGTTTGTTCCACAAAATTTGTCACATTATTATTTTTCCTTGGTAGTGGATCTCATATTCCACTGACTCATTCTCACTCACTTTTTATTATAAAACTAATATATAAAAGTAGGACCACAATCTACTAACTTTTTCAATCACTTTCCATTGCATGTCTTAAAACTCGTGTTTGGTCAAAGTGTAACAATATTTATGGGATGGAGGGAGTACTATATTTAGTATCGCTGTTTACGCTAATCACTTAAATCTCATTATGCTCTTCATGAATCGGATCTCGTAGGGGCCTGAACTTTCAAAATCTGTACCGGAGCTATTCAAGAACTCCATACGAGCCTTATGCAACGCAAATGTATCCGAAGGGTTCCAACCATCAAAAGACGTGTCGATCCCAGAGATCAACCTGCCCGGCGGCCGGACAAATGGACTAATTGGCGGGCCATCGCCTTCTAGAAGGCCGATCCTTGCCTTCTTCGCAGGAGGGCTCCATGGCCCCATTAGGCCGATCCTCCTCGAACACTGGGAGAACAAAGATCCCGAGATTGAAGTCCACCGGTATCTCCCCAAAGGCATCTCGTATTCAGCAATGATGCGAAAGAGCAAGTTCTGCATCTGCCCCAGCGGGTACGAGGTTGCAAGCCCGCGGATGGTGGAGGCGCTGTACACGGGGTGCGTGCCTGTCCTCGTGAAGGACGGGTACGTGCCCCCTTTCAGCGACGTTCTCAACTGGAAGGTGTTCTCGGTTGAAGTCTCGGTGAAGGAGATCCCGAACCTCAAGAGGATCCTCGCAGGGATCTCGACGAGGCAGTATATAAGGATGCAGAGGCGCGGGGTGGCGGCGCGGCGGCATTTTGAGGTGAATTTACCACCCAAAAGGTATGATGTGTTTCATATGACTCTGCATTCGATTTGGTTGAGAAGGATGAATATTAGACTGAATGGAGTTGAAGATTCATGAATGTACAGATGATGTGGAATTCAGCATACACATTTTCAAGTAATTCTTTTTATTTTGTGGTTTATATATGGCCTTCATTGCGTATTACTTACTAGTTGGCATGTGATGAAATACTAACTAATTTATAGTAATAACTAATATAAATTTTGTAAGTTAAAAATATCAACACAAAGACATAAATTTATCAATATTTTTGTGTTGATAAACTTATGTCTTTGTGTTAGATATATAAATTTACATGTTGTATTGATATAATTATGTCTATGTGTTGATAATTTTAATACACAGAATTGAAAGTTATTAGTTATTACTGTAAATTGGTTAGCATACTAACGCAACCCTAGTTCGCTCCCTTATTTGTAAGAATGAAATGATGTTCATTTTTTTGGTTCATTATTTTTCATAATTGTAGTAGTGATTGTCTTTAATTCTTATGTTTGTGATTTATGAAAGCAGCTTCAAATGTTTAAACTTTTTCATCGACCTGATTATGGATGTTAATGTGTTGTTTTCCATTTTTGTTTTGGATATTTTGGTTTTGCTTTTGCTATTATTTTGATTTCATAGGAGATTTAGGAATTTGATGAGTATTATGTTAATTTATTCAGATAAATGCACCGTGTACAATTTTTTTATTCAAACCTTTTATCTTAATTGATAACTTCAAATTTTACACTAATAATAAAAAATACTCCCTCCTTATTTTAAAATTTATCACTTACTTCCATATTCGTCCATTCCTAAAAAAAATTCACCTCTCACTTTTACCATTTTTTTATAATTGCCTTCAAATTCTACTAATTCATTTTCACTTACATTTTATTACTCCACTATAAAACTATATATAAAAATAAGGAGTGAGTAATAAATTGAAACTTTTATCTAATTTTATGAATTTGTATTTTTATTACTCCACTATAAAACTATATATAAAAATAAGGAGTGAGTAATAAATTGGAACTTTTATCCAATTTTATGAATTTGTATTTTAATGTAGGTCGTGGACCCATCACCGTTTCTGGAACAGACATTTGATCAATAAAATCTACTACTATGATTGATTCCATAAAATATTACTCTCCTTTTGCCATTTCAATACGTTCCACAATAAGAATCACATTTCATTTTTTTACCATGTTTGGTAAGTAAGTCTTACATTTCACTAACTTACTTCACCCACGTTCTATTATAAAACCAATATAGAAAAAATAGACCATATATTCTACTGATTTTTTCAATTTACTGTTCATTATATTTATTAAAACTTGTGTCTATATCAAATGTGACTTCTATTATGGAACAAATGGAGTAACGTAGTTAATACTTATCTACTTACTCTTAATACGAACTTACAAACCCGGAAGAGTTTTAAAAAAATTGTTGTGTTATAAATAAAATAAAATGTTCAGAATTAATGTTATTTATATTGTGCATAGTGAAATGGTTCAATATTAATGGTATTGTCACGAGTGTAAATAAATTATTATGATTATTAAAATGTGATTATATTTATTTTAGAATGACGGAACCAGCACAAGCCGCGCCGCGTGGGGGCTTGGCCCGTGCCGGACTATTAATATCATTAAAGAGCTAGCTACTGCCGAAGTCTTGCGTAATTGCAAGATTCTGATTCTTCAATCTTCACTATTATTTTTTAGGTTATTATCTACAGCCTAAGGTTTGTTCACTTGGGCCTTTTAGTTTTATTTGTTATATTACAGCCCAGTACTATATTATACCCCAACTATATGTTGGAGCATGAATTTACTCAAATCAGATAGAAACAAAATTTCATTACAATGAAAGAACGAAATTTGATTGACGAGTCGCACGATTTTACTACACATAAAATATACTCATATGTTATTTAAACTAGTATTACGCCCGTGCTATGCACGGACTAAGATATTTTCAAAATATTGATTTAGATTATAAATTAATTAATTAAATAAAAATAGAAACAATATCATTATATGAAAATGGTAAACAAAAATGTGTATAATAAATATAGATCAATAATAAATATTCCACTCGTCCCATTAAAAATGAAACATTTTTCTTTTTTGAATTATCCCATTAAAAATGAAATGTGAACGCGTAATCATTATAACACGCAATATAGTGACCCTTTACTCTAAAAACCCAAACCTTGAAACCTAAATCCTAAACCCTTAACTTTAAAATATACTCATCATGACCAACAAATGAGCCAAATATCAATAAAATTCTTCCTTCGTCCCAGTTCAATTTTACTTTGTTGATCGCTTATTCTATTTTGGGGGTTTTAGATCTGTATTCAATATCTTACACTGGGTCGGCCTACTTGATAATTCTTACTGAGAGTAGAGGTTATTTTACCTGAATTTTGGCTGTAAATCTGTTTATATGCTCATATAAAAAAGTGCTTTACAATAGGGCTATGTGAACGGTAAACAAAAAAAATATTTGTTTGCTTTCATCCAAGCATCTATTCACCCAATGGTATTATTTATTGGAGCCGAAGTAGTGCTTTTAAAAAAGATAATGTAGCAAAACCAATGTTTTGGCTATATCAAACACAAATATCTTAAACCTTTTCTTTTTTCATCATCTCTGTCTTTATCACCTTCTTTTCTTCCTTGTCCTCAACTACAACAAATGTGTTAACATAAAAATAATAAAAAATTAAATGCATAAACTGATGGAAATAGAGATCAGTAAACTAAAGTAAAAAAATCTCCATCAATAAAACAACTGCGATAACGATATGATGGCTCAAAACAAACTTTAATGGTAATAGACAAAAGGAAAAAAAACATCATATAGAAACTGACTCATGTTAATATCGTTGGAGAGTAATGGAAAAATATGAATCTATCCTTAGAAATGCCTAAAACAGGTAGATGAGTGAGTGGATTATAAACCATCAAATCTGCTATATTTATAGTCCAAAAACTAGAATTATTTATATGAGACTCTTTCAAAACCTTCCACTTTCTCCACTAACAATTTGAATTTATAATCCTTATAACTTCCCTGATATTAAAATCCACAAATAGGATAAATAGATTAATATGAAATTTAAAAAATTAAACAACAGCCTCATTGTAATTCAAGTAAAGCACACTTTGCACAAATGTTGGGGATTAAATGCATAATAATTATTGAGCATTCAATTATTTACTATATTAATTATGTATATGATATTTTTGTAAAATAAAAGGAGAGCAACTTCGAGCACCATCTCACAATTTATTTTACATAACTTTCAATTACTTTACTGCATTAAAAATTGAAACTTTATTATCAAACGTGGAAGGCGGCGGTTACACAATTATTTAGCCATATTAGTAACGTTTAGGAAGAAATTATCTAATACTCCTACATAACTAATAAATATTTAAAAGTATGCCAAAACCTTATGAATATTTAAAACTATGCCCAAAACTCCTCTTTTATATTTGTATAGATATAGATATAAATATAGATACCGTTAAAGCATTTAATTCTCATTTATACTAATTATTAGTAATTGATTTCTCATGAGTTACATTCCGTCTATATAAATAATCATTTTACATTTATTTTGTACCGTGTATTTTCTAATTATACTAATATTTGCTAGGGAAGAATTAAAGATGACATACAGTAACCGAAGTTGAATCGATACTAAAATTCTCTATTAACGCAAAATCGACATTTGTATAAGGTCTAGTTTAAATTCAAAAAATAGAGGAAGAATAACGTTTGTCTGAGTTATAGTTGCAGGTGCACAAAATAAATCTTTTACAATAGATAATTTTGTTGGAATATTATAATACTCCTAGTTTAACATAATTGATATATCGATATGAACGAAAATGGGAATCATAGTTTTCTCTCTCTGTGGAGTATTAGTATTTGGAAGTACGAATTTATTGCATAAAATATGTTTCCACTTTCGTTGTCGTTTTATATTCAGCACGAATTGCACGTGAAAATCGCTTAGTAAATCTATATTCTCAAAGGCAAAGAGAAGTGATTTTTTTTTAAAGTTGAATAAGTGGAAGTGGTTGTACCATTTGGTTAAGGTACAAGCACATATATGAGTATACGTGTATATTAATGAAAGTCATGCACTCGAGAAATCCTGTATACTTAGAATTAATAACATATTGTATTACTTATTTGTCGGTCATTAATATATACTGGTATCACACCGTGCGTTGCACAATCTAGTGTAAAAGTTCGTCATAATTATAAATGATCATCACCATAACTATCATGATTATCAGATTATGTCTTTATATATTTATTTAAATTCAAATTTTTTATTTCTCTGTATAGAATAGTTAAATATCATGAATAGTATCAACAGTTTTTTATTTATTTATTAAATTGTAGTATTAGATTCTTGAAGAATACTAATTTAAGGATAGAAAGGGGGAAAATGGGGGGAGGCTGAGGCCTGAGGAAGAAAATATCCATATAATCTATCCTTAAACGATGCCTCTAACATTACATAAATTTCCAAGAAGGAATCAATTTCTATAATCAGCCAATAATTACATAATTATACACGTTTATATATATGTTCATATTTGATCATTTGATAAGTTTATTAGCCGATATACACCCAATCAAATACTACTAGTTAACCTAGCAAAAATAGTTGTCATTTTCATCTTCTTCACCAAATATTTATGCATCTTCTTCTTTCCAGACAACAAACATCTTCCTACCCAAGCTTTGTTCGTTGGCCAGTTCAACCAACGACATCTCTCCATTTTTCTATTCAACAAACAAAGAATCATTAGTATAAATGAAATTTTCAAAATTTGAAAAAACCATATTTGAGATTGCTATAGTTCAACACAATAAATCGTAGATATTATAGCACAAAAAAGAAAAGAAAATAGGACACCTTTTGCGGAATGGTTGGAGCTAATTCAATCCTAACAATGAGCTGCAGTATTGTTAAAGTTGCCCCTAGCAAGAATGAATTTTCATCAATTCTTCAAGCTTCTTCATTTGGTGGAACCCAATTTATAGAAAACGGGTAGCTTTTCATATTCTTTGTGACTTTAAGACAATATTATGTAGTAAATGAAATTAATAACAAATGAATTATAAGTTTTTTGACCTTTCAAATTACATTCCTTTAATAAAATCATTTGAATCGATAAATTTTTGATCAAAGTGGTCGTTTATAACTGCCATATTATAAATTAATTGCATAACTTTAATTCATACACATGATTCAAACAAATTAATTGGGTGGTAGTGGTGGTAAATTGCACTAATGATTTAATCTCAACAATGAATTGATAATGGTAATAAATATGGTAATGGTAATTAATATTGAAATGGTAATAAATATACATGATAATGAATTAGAACGTACTGGCTGTTACAATTTCATGGCTGATTATAAGAAAAACTTCCACCATATTATTTAATCCAAGTTTATTTTGAAAAATGTAATGCAATATTATCAAATTGAGCCCATAATTTAAAAATATTTTAGAATAAGGACAAAACTTATAAATATTTCAAAAGAATGCCAAAACTCAACTTTTATATATGTATAGCTTTTCATATTCTTTGTGACTTTAAGACAATATTATGTAGTAAATGAAATTAATAACAAATGAATTATAAGTTTTTTGACCTTTCAAATTACATTCCTTTAATAAAATCATTTGAATCGATAAATTTTTGATCAAAGTGGTCGTTTATAACTGCCACATTATAAATTAACTAGTGTTAATACCCGTGCTATGCACGGGACATAAGATTTTTAAGTAATGAATACAAATTCTAATGAAATTATAGAAAATAAGAATTCAAAATAATATAAAGATTTATATAATTTTAAGTTTGATATAAAAAGAGTAAAATAAATGACAAAGAAAAGAAGTGTGACTAATGATAAAAGAGTATGAGCTAGTTAGACTACGATAAACAAATAAAGAAAATATGTGTGAGTAGATATCAAAGAGAAAAAAAATCAGATAATTGAAAAAAAAATAGCTCAACAATTGTGATCAACAAAACATAAATATCCGTTTTGAAAATATTATTTGTAAACAACATTTGTAGTGAAATCACCCCTACTAATTAGAATTAGTATCCATAACATTTTAAACTATTAATAATATTATAAACAATAACAAAAAGAAAAATGTACTCCTCTCAACTCACTCAAAATGAAACATTTCATATTCAGCAAACAGTGCCACAACTTAAATTATGAACTAAGTGGAGTCAAATAAAATAAAATAAAATAAAATAAACCATATATTACTAATATTATACACATGACATAAGATTTTCAAATATTGAAGATAAACTAAACTATTCGATCCTTCACAACTTGTAACTCTTTAAAGAACAACATATAATTGAGTATGAAAAAAACAGATTTCTTCCAATATAAACCAACATAAACAATATAGAGCAATATATATTTCAAATAACATCAAATACTATTAAATAAAACTCCCCTTGTGATTTAGAATTAAGATAATACTAAATGAGATTTGGGCTAATTTATAAGAAAAAAAATGTGATTTTTTGAATTAGTAGTATTGAGAAACAAATAATACTAATATTTATTTATTATTCATGATTTGGAAAATAATTTACGCAGCCACACCAATATAATATCATAAATCACTAAATAAATACAGTACAATATTCTATCTAAAAATATAGAAGAGAAAATATAAAATTAAAAAAAAGGAAGAGAAGATCGTCTTCTCCACCAACACACAAACCCTCGACAGACTTCCACCTCCTTTCCAATCACACCCATCGCACGTTCTTGAAGCCAAATTCTACAGGTAGCACATGATCAATAAATTATATCAAGTTTCCTTTTTTATCAACCGACGATTGAAGGATTTAACCGAAGGACCTTCAACCGCCGATGTCAGCTGCGACAAAAACGATGGCAACCAAACGGTGCAAATCGGAGTTCGAAAGGAGGGAACTTGCTACAACACTTCTTGATCAACCAAAAAAAACCATTGAACCAAGCAAATAAAAAACAAATCGAATTGAAAATTCGAAGCTCACGAACGACAGCCAAAGAAAATTCGAAGAATACTTCTTCCAATGTAAAAATCGAATTGAAAGTACAAAAATTAGAATTGCTAAATTGTTCAAAGTTTCTGAATTTATCTACTTCGGCATACACTTTGTTATGATCTGCATGTGTAAATTAAAGATTGCAATTGTGAAAATATGAATACACATAACTCAAAAATGAAAACTTGATAGCAGATTCGAATCCAGAAGTGACTGAAAGCAAAGGACCAAATATCAAATTTTTGAAAGACAAGCCTTTAAATTTGAATGTTTATTAGAAATTTAATTTGGAAAAAAACGGTAACCGTCATGTATTCCACAGGTACATTTAGGGAACAACACATCACGAAAGGATTGCTAAAGATTAAATGCAGATTCCAGACAAAATGGATAATGTAAGGTATAGATGGCTTACCTGATTGATTATTTGAGCTTTCATAAAGAACATAACTCTTTCTTTATAGTAGAAGATCTCTTTAGTTTCTTCATTTGCTTAAATTGAAACTATATATCTGCAAAATGAGAAGAAAATTGCTTAGTTGGTTGTAGAATTAAAACCTTAGTGTTCTGAAAGTACAAGTCAATCAATTTACATATTCTTGTCTGACTATAGTATGAGAGTATGGTTCATCTAAATAGAATACATCTTGCAGATAATTTTTCTTAAAACATGATGGTATGATGAGATTATGTTGGATTATTATGCTTTGTGTTCATTTAGTGGATTAAGAGATGTTCTGATTGGAATGAGTGCTAAAGCTTAAATTCTTGTTGATTTCATGTGCCTCAATACTAATGTGCTTGGACTAAGAAACTTAAAAAAAGCAAACACGGAACAAAAGACAAAGACTTAAAAAATCATTCATTAAACAGAACAATATAGAGAATCCAAGCCCCTTGGCCTAGCGGTAAAGGGTGCTGGATACCGCGTCCATCCTGGAGGTCTCGAGTTCGAACCCTAGGTGGCGTAATTTGTCTTTCCTCCTTGTTATAGGAGTTGATTTGTAATTTCCTCCTTCATATATATGATATAAATATATGAAGTTATTAAAAAAAAAAAAAAAACAGAACAATATAGAGACTTTTAATAATTTATAACTTTGATTAACACTTACAGAAAAACCATTCATTAAAGACCAAAATAAGTTACAGTATTCGTTTTATCTGACCAACATTAAGTTCATTATTATATACGTAAAACCATTATAAGCCATAAATTTAGCTAAGTCATACACCCTTACACCAACTACTTCAACTACAACCAACAATATTTGGTTGATATATTTTTAGTTTCATCTAAATATAATACATCTTGTAGTTATGATCCAATGTATATATAAAAGCTATAACTAAACATAAAACAGTGTAATTAAGATCTTGAACTAAAGATTGATTATAAGTTTCAACTGAAAATGAAGTAAAGTGTACTATTATTTAAAGGGAATTATAAGAACTAAAGAGCTAAATTGTGTTGTTAACATGGAAATGTATTACCCTTATAAAAAGAAAAGAATAACATTCAATTTTAGGTTATTTTATCAATATTTAAGTAAATAAGTAGAGAACTTAAAAATAAAGAGTAAAAAAGCTGAAAACTTCAAAAAAGAGAGATAGTTACATATTTCAAGGAAGCCTCAGAAATATAAAACAACTTAAAGTAAAGCACTGCAATAAACTACTAATAAACTAAAAGAATAAAGACATAAACCTATGGCTGACCCAGAAATATAAATGTATTTAAAAAGTTCATCCAACAACTTACTTCCAGAATGAAGGTAAAAAGTACATCCAAAAGTCAATTAACAGTAAACAACACAAAAAATAGCTCGAAAAAACTGAATGATCAATAGTGAGAGTTCAACAAAAGGCTTGAATAATCAAACTAAAGATCAAAATATCCATTAAATCTCAGGGTCTGAATAAAAAGTTCCATCATTGTTACTCACCAAATCATCACCATCGAAAACTTGCACTCTTCGGTTACTTCTTCCCACAACACTTCACAATTCATTTTTGGCCTAAAAATGACGGATCATTACAGATCATATAAGAAAAAGGTTCAAAATGTGTAAGAAAATATAAGAAATAACTTGGATACAACAATACAAAATATTTAAAACAATAAACTAAATACCTCTTCTCAAAATCTTTAAATTCAACAGCTCCAGAGTTAACAATGACCTTAGAAGCATTATAGTGAGTAGATGTACGAACTTCACCTACAATACAAAAAAGGGAATATAAAACACAACATGACACAGAGTAATTTCGAGGTTTAAAGAGAATTACTCCTTATCAGATTGGGCCTACAATACTGAATAATAATAATAATAATAATAATAGGAAGCTTTACTTTATTATTCTCCATTTCTTGTAAATATCGATCAATCGTATCCTCCCAAAGAGTACAGAAGATTCTATATTGAAACATGAAACTGACCTTTCATAAAAAAACAGATTATTAAAGATATAAAGATAAACAACAAAAATTAAAATAAGAGAATTAAAAAGAAGGAAAACTAAGCAGAACAGATTCACAAAGAAAAAGTTAACTTAAGGTACAGAAACTTAAGTGGCTGTACTAATTATAAATGAAAACAGAAACAAAAATAAATAAATTATAAGTACAAAAACAAAAAAATATTATACTTCTCATTCTCTTCAGCAACTTGAATCTTAATTAACATCAGTAATCTTGAATAGTTTAGTTTAAGAAAACATAATTAGTCAATATTGATGGTTTGTGGTATGATGTCGAAGCCTATTCGGCCTAACAAAAATGCCTAATGCTAATCAGTGATCCTCCTCCTTTAAGAACAATGAAAAACATCTCAATCAAATTGCTTGGAAATGTATGTTGCTTGAATTCTAACATTCTGAGAAGTGAAATAAGAATATTTAAAATTTATGCAGTTTTCAAGTGAAAAAAACACAGAGAGAGCTGAAATTAAAGTAGTTATAACAGATACCTTTCGATCATGAAGACCACAATCTAAGCTTATTATCTCCTTTTTACCAGGCATTGCAACATCATACACGCGAATGCATCGAACTTTTATCACTGAAGAAGTCACCAAAGGGTGCAAGTTGTCGATCAAGGTAAGAAAAAGAGGCATGACTGATTCTCGGTGGTATGCGAAAACAGATTAATATAACAACTAAGAAAATTTTGCAGGTTTGAATCTTATATGATTATAAGAAGATAGATGGAAGAGTTCACTAAAGTCAGATAGAGAGAAGATGTGGGTGAAGAATAGAAGGTTTCAGGGATGCATAAAGAAAGTAGAGAAGAGAAGAAGGTTTCTGTCAAGAAGAGAGAAATAAGGTAAGAACTAATTCAAGTACCAGATCTTTCATTTAGAGCATCTCCAGTGGGCGGATATCCCACTAGGACATCCCAAAAACACCTCCTGCCACGTCACTAGGACTTCCCATCCCACTGCCACGTCACTAGGACATCCCCTCCTATGTCCGCCCTTCCCACTAAGACATCCCGCAATAAAAAAAATCACAATAATTTAATTACGTAAAAACGGAAATATAATTTTGCCACAGAATACGGGAAAGCAAAATACGGGCAAAAATACATATTCATAAAACATAAAAAAAAACATAGTTAGAAAAAAAAGCAAAATACATAGTCATTCAAAAAAAGAAAAATACATAATCCAATGGGCCCGGCTCACTCCGCGCTGTCCTCGTCGCCCGTGCCGCCCCCGTCACCCGTGCCGTCACCCGTGCCGTCACCGTCGCCCGTGCCGCCCCCGTCGTCCCCTCCGCTAAGCTCGGCGCCATCATCTCCAATGGGGGGCATCCCCAAATCGCGCCGACATCCATCGATGACATCCTTCAGCATCCTCTTGTACAGCGGATCGGTCGTGCTATGCCACCTATGCATGGTCCGGGGAGTTCCTATCGTTCTCCATTAAAAGTAGAAATGAAATTTGTAGTAAAAGAAGAGAGAAACTTGTTAACAACAAGTGGTGCAAATGAAATGAAGTTCAACGAGCCGTATATATAGGGTTTAAAAAAAATAAAAAAATTTCGGACGTCCGAGCGGGACGTCCGACCCTTGCCACAGTGGCGGACGTCCGCCCGCCCGTCGCAGGGACGTCCGAGGACACCCGACGTCCTCACGGGACGTCCGTATCCGACCCCAAACGCCACAATGGCGGACGTCCGGATCGCCCGTCGCGACGTCCGACCGGATGTCCGACCGGACGTCCGCCACTGGAGATGCTCTTATAGGAGAAGAAACTTGGGCTGAAATGATTACAAAAATGGGTATGCTCATGGTATAAAAAAACGCAGCTTCCCCAAAAAACATCATAATAGAGTAGACCTTTCATATATATTAAATTAAAAAAATTAACAGAATATCTGTTCATCAATAAATTTAATAAATTTAGTAAATATTAAGGTCATTTACAAACCACACGATTAGATATAAAATGATGATATATTATATATATTTATCTAATATATATATATATATATATATGGATATAGATAGAAAAAAGTCCTATTTAAACTGTTATATACATGGATATTAATTTGTCCTATTAATAAGTAGGTATAGAAAATATTAATAAAATAAAAAAATTATAAGAACATAATGATTGGGAAATAAATAAAGAGACAAAGAGATAAGTGAATATAAATGGAATACAATAAAATACAACAAATGAAATACTATAAAAATCCTAATTGAGCCGCCTCTTTTGGTGTGAAAAAAGAGAGGACCGTCAATATATATATATCTAAGAGTAAAGGCCAAAATTGGTCATGAACATATGCCCATTTTATCATTTTGATCATAAACATTATCTTTTGAATTTTTTGGTCCTGGACATTTCAAATCGGATCACAATTGGTCCTCCGTTAACAATTCCGTTAATATTTAACGGTCAACGATTTTAATCACAATTTTGACCAACTTAAACAATTTTTTAATTATTTAATCATCAAAAATATTTTTTAAATAAAATCATAAATAATTTGATTATTTAAAAATTGTTTAAGTTGTAATAAATAATTTATGATTTTTTGATGATAAACACAATTTTGACCAACTTAAACAAATTTTAAGTATTTAATCATCAAAATTATTATTTTTAAATAAAATCATAAATAATTTAATTATTTAAAAATTGTTTAAGTTGTAATAAATAATTTATGATTTTTTTAATGATAAACACAATTTTGACCAACTTAAATAATTTTTAATTATTTAATCATCAAAATTATTATTTTTAAATAAAATCATAAATAATTTTGTTATTTAAAAATTGTTTAAGTTGGAATAAATAATTTAATTATTTAAAAATTATTTAATTATTTCTAATAAATAATTTATGATTTTATTTAAAAAAATAATTTTGATGATTAAATAATTAAAAATTATTTAAGTTGGTCAAAATTGTGATTAAAATCGTTGACCGTTAAATATTAACGGAATTGTTGACGGAGGACCAATTGTGATCCGATTTGAAATGTCCAGGACCAAAAAATTCAAAAGATAAAATTTATGACCAAAATGATAGAATGAGCATATGTTCAGGACCAATTTTGGCTTTTACTCTATATCTAATATAGCTACTACATGTAAAGCAAAACCTAACAAACCCTAAAAGGAGAGCCGCCTCTCTCGATTAGAAGAAAGAGAAAACATTACTTCACACTCCATACGCTGGGTTTTAGACAACGCACGCCGTCTGAGAAGCCTACTTTGGTGAAGGAAGAGGCAGATAGGGAAGTGAGAAGAAGAAATAAAACTTTTCTTCAAAATTAGGATATCCCATGTTCTTTGACTGAAATAAACCCTCTCTTCAAAATTATGGGCTATTAGAGTTCAGATTTCTTTGTCTGGAAAAATCTAATTGAATTCCAGAATTATTCTATGATAATTTAGAAAATAGGCTATTTACTTATTATACATCTTATAGGCAAATAACTTTTGCAAAAGCTATAATAACTCAGAAATATCAAACTTAAATCTTTATACAACTATTTCAAGTTCAAGTTCTAATATTTATTGGAAATTTTTATTCAGGCATATTTTCTTTGTTGTGGCAGATTTTATGATTAAAGTTTTATGCAAATTCTGAATATTGGTAAATAATTTCTTTAATTTGTTCTGGCAGTTTTATATGTCTATTAGAATTTACTAATTCTAAATTTAACCAATTGTGCAAATGAAATTCAATTTCAGGGTTCAGGTTCTTTGAAAGAGAATAGGAAGAATTCAAGAATTCTCGATTTGTAATTGTTGATACCTGTATAGTTGTATTATTATAGTCTACAATATTAATTGTGATGTATAATGTGTAATAGTTAAGAAATTAACAAAAATAGACCTACAAAGAAAAATAGGCCTGCAACTCAAATTTTTTTTTTATTCCACAACTGAGTGAAAAAGAACTCACGCTCCTCTGCTAAGCGTGTAAGTCTAAAAATCTGCCAAAAGAGGTCTTAAAAGACCCTTCATCCATAACACAACCATCTTCTAATTTTCCCTCCATAAAGGGCAAAAGTGTCTTTTCATCCAATTGTCACTTTAGATTAGTATAGATTGCATAACTTTAATTCATACACATGATTCAAACAAATTAATTGGGTGGTAGTGGTGGTAAGTTGCACTAATGATTTAATCTCAACAATGAATTGGTAATGGTAATAAATATGGTAATGGTAATTAATATTGAAATGGTAATAAATATACATGATAATGAATTAGAACGTACTGGCTGTTACAATTTCATGGCTGATTATAAGAAAAACTTCCACCACATTATTTAATCCAAGTTTATATTGAAAAATGTAAGCTCAAAATGCAATATTATCAAATTGAGCCCATAATTTAAAAATATTTTAGAATAAGGACAAAACTTATAAATATTTCAAAAGAATGCCAAAACTCAACTTTTATATATGTATAGATTGTAGGAGTAATATATTTACATGTGGTGGTTTTTTGACGACATTGTATATCACGCAAGAAATTGTCAGTTTAAATTTTTGTAAAGATATTATCTGTAAATTTTCATATTTTATATAGTTTTTAAATTTTTAGCTTTTTCTAATGTGAGCCAATGGAATCGAATCGCACGAGAACGCAACAAATTGGGGAGAATTTTGGGGAGAGAATTTTATTGAGCTAAGAGTAAAGTTACAAGTAGTGTATTACAAAATCACTCGGCTCAAGCCCTTTTAATCTTCAGCTAAAAAACAAAAAACAATATCAACTAATAAGTTGATCTAATGGCTAGAGAACAATCCATCAACTAATGCATCTACAGTCAGGATTTAAACATGCATTTAAAACCTTCTCTGAAAATGACTAAGTGTGGAGTTATTGAGCATTCTTCACAAATCTCCACCTTGCTCAAACAACTCCAACTTTGTCCTCTAAGAAAACCAGCTTCCTACATAGCTCAATCTTCTCCCTTGGCAACGCTTTTGTCAGCATATCAGCCGGATTTGCAACAGTGTTTACTTTGAACACCTCCACCTCTCATTCCTCTATCTTCTCTCTGATGAAATGAAAACGTACATCTATATTCTTGCTACGCTCGTGGAAGACTTGATGTTTTGCATGCCATATAGCACTGCTATTATCACAACTAATGGGTATAGATTTCTGAACTACACCAAGCTCTGCAGCCAACCCTTACACCCAGAAACTTTCTTTGACTGCTGTTGTCAAGGAAAGATATTCTGCCTTTGTTGTTGACAATGAAACAACATTTGGAGACTTGATTTCCAGCTGATTGCAGACCCAAACATGGGGAATACATATCCCGACTGTGATCTTCTGTTATCTATACTTCCAGCAAAATCTGAGTCAGAAAAACCCATTATGGCATCTCCATTCCAATCACTACCTCTTGTATACAATATTCCCAGATTTGCTACCCCCTTCAAGTATCTCAGTAGCCATTTAAGTGCTGACAAGTGCTCTTTTCCATGATCATACATAAATCTACTAGTTAAACTCACAACTTGAGCAATATCGGGCCTTGTACATATCATGGCATACATCACACTGCCAATAATGTTGGCATATGGGATGACCTCCATTTCCTTTCTTTCCTTCACATTTTGTGGTTTCTGCTCCACTAACAATCTGAAATGCTTGGCCAATGGGGTAGAAGTCTCCCTAAGATTTTCAACTCTTAACCTCTTCAACATCCTCAGAATGTAGTCAGTTTGGCCAAGCCAAATGCTTCCAACCTTCCTGTCTCTGACTATGCTCATACCAAGAAGCTTCCTTGCAGGGCCAAGATCTTTCATGTCAAAACCTGACTTCATATCATCTTTCACTATTTGTATTTCTTTCATACTAGAACCAGCTACTAGCATGTCATCGACATAAAACAACAAATAAGCCACAGGAACTCCACCTCTTTTCTTGAAGTAAACACAAGAATCATACTTGGATCTGGTGAAACCACAATTCATCATATGGCTGTTGTTTTTTTTGTGCCACTGCATGCTGGCTTGTTTCAAGCCATACAAACTTTTATTAAGCTTGCACACTTTCATCTCTTCTCCAGGTTTTGGTTGATGCACTTTTTATTAACACTAAATAAACCTGCAAGTATACTGAGTATATAGTCCAGAGCCTTTGTACTAGAGGCAAGGAGCTTAGACATTATTGCATGAGGTGCCGAGTTCGAGCCCTCTTGACATCAGTTGTAATTTCCTCCTATCTATAATATATGAGTTTATTTGTAATTTCCTCCCTTATATATGAGTTAATTTAAAAATAAGTATACAGAGTATATATAGTATAGCTAAAGGTCAGTACCGGATATCGAACACAGGGAAAATAATTACAGATTGGCTACCTCCTACTAAGCTTCTTTCACTATTTGGAAAACCGAGAAAATATTTGATTTTGAAAACTAAAAACAGTTTGAAAGCAATAAAAAAACTAATTGAAAATAATTAAAGAGGTAAAAATATGAGAGATAAGAGAATTCCAGGGATGTGCGTTCACAGTTATGGTTATACAAATTCCAACTACAATACCCTAGCACAGTTTATACTTCGATAGAACGAGTCACATAAATTTTACCCATGCGGCGCAAGCGTAGATTACTAACACTTGGGTTGTCAATCTTTGATCCATAACTCCTAAAAGCTCCTAAGACCCTTGAAAAGTCCTCACTTTCAATTAACAGTGCCGTTTTAAGGGAAGCTAATTGTAGTGTCTACTAAGTGGATCTAACTCGCCAACCTCCTCTCACGATTATGTAGCAAGTTATATTAAATCATCACCGAATGTGTCACTCAAACGTGAAGTATTATGGAACAACTTAGGGAAGAAACGAAGTAAAAACAAAACGAATATTAAATAAAAAACGGAATTGTATAACCAAAGTCGTTACTAACACATCCCTAGAATCCTATGAATTTAGTTACCCATAATTGAATAAGCTAAAAACATAGAATGAAGGGAAAACAAAGTGAACATAAGAACTAAAACAATAAAACCCAAAGGTTGAATCCTTATAGCCATGATCTTCTCTTGATTCCTTCTTCAACCTCTTGCACAATGAAGAACTCTCTCAAATTTATGCTCTAGAATTATAAGGCAAAAAGAAGATCCTAATGAAGAGGTTTGAGGGGATATTTATAGAGAAAAAATCGAGCAGCGTGAAATAAGATAAAAGGTGGTTAAGTTTGGTAAATCTTGGGGAGAAAGTAGGTCAAATTCGTGCGCCGCGTTTTCGCAGCGGGCCACTGCACCTTGGCCAGCGGTCGCTGCGCATTGATCCGTAGCCTCTGCCTCATGGATAGCGGTCGCTACACTATGTTGCAGCGGTAGCTGTGAATAATCCCGTAGCTTCGGAAACTCTTCGAGCGGTCGTTGCGCACTCCCCAGCGGTCGCTGGGCGTGTTCTTCGTTTCAACACAACTTCTCCGGAGCGGACCGCTACTGGCTCAGCGGTCGTTGGGCCCCAGCGGACCGCTGGGCGTCTCGAATGCTCTAAATTTCCAACTTCGACTTTTTGCTGTCTTTTTAGGGTCAAATATGCACAAATCTCACAAACACGTCAAAATACCAAAATAGAAAAAAATATGCAAAATATGGACATGAATTGTGATTTTGACATTAAAAATGGACCAAATAAAGGTCTTAAAACAGTGCAAAATCCGAGCATGTCTACTCCCCAAACTTACATTTTTGTTTGTCCTCGAACAAAACCATAAAGACACAAAATAGATGCACGGAATGCACAAGGACTAGACGTCATAATTGTCTCAAAGTATGGAATAGAAAGATCAAGCATGTATTAACACAATCAAATCAAGCAAGGCTTATTAGTGAACTTTCATTACTAACTCATGGAAGAACTTGAATTCATGCACTCACATGTGACAAACTTCTAAAGATGGGAATTGATTCTTTCTCTCACTCTCAAAGTGTATAAAAGTAAAGTGTATAAGCACTCAAATCATGCATCATGCAAAGTTTACCATAGGCTTGCTCAAAGTCTAATCACTCATCTACTCGATGTGATTAAGCATCAAAAGTCCGAAAGGTCTTTATTTTTTATTGTAATGTAGGCTCTTTGGTAGGTGATGAATATTTGGCTAAAAAGTGACTCAAAATAAAACTATCCCAAGTAGAGTTAAATTGACTCCACTTTTTTAAAAACCCAAGACACTTTTAACACTTATTTTTCTCATTCAACTCACTTTTCAATCATTTGATTTTTCTGTTTTCTTTTCACAACCTTTCACAACTTTTCTTTTTCTTTCTTCTCTTTTTTTTATAAATCAAGCACACATTTTGAATTTTTTTTATATCACAACTTGCACTTTTTTATGTTCAAGCACACTACTTTTTATAATTTCCTCCTTATCTCTCCAATTCCTTTACAAAAGATATTAAAAACTAAACTAATCCAAGGAATTGTCCCCATTTATTTGGCTTCCAAAGAATAGGCTTAAAGGCTCAAAATTGGCTCCAAAGGGAAAATTTTAAGAGGGTCGAAAATTTTAGGTATAAAAGTAGCTAAGAAAAGATGGCCTAACATCCTACTAAATCAACTTAAACACTATGTAAACTTAGGCAGACTAGGAGCAAGTTCTAGAAACATATACATGAATGCAGATAAATCACACATGAAAGAAATTAGGCTCAAATCTCACAAGGTATAAGCATGATTCAAAGTGAACAAACAATTCACTAATTATGCACCTTTTCACCAAACCATCAAATCAAAACGTCAAGCCATACTTAAACCTGGATGGAATTAAATATCATAGGCAACTCGGTCTAATATGTCCCTAAGCATGTGTGTTTCTAAGTTATTCATGCTAAGTTCATGACATGGATTCACCTTTGGGATTTTAAAACAAAAACTTTAATTAAAACCCTAAAAACTAAAAACCTAAACTCACGCTCCACCACTTCATCCCCCCAAACTTATTTACAACAAAGTGTAAAATAAGTTTGTAGAGTCGGTAGTGACGTGAGTAAACTACTGAAAAGAAAACGTACCTTGAAATTTTTTTCGCGTAGTGGCTGGACAGGGCCAAAATTCAAAAAATTCGAAAAATCGCGCTGGAAACTGCAGTTGGCCAGTGGTCGCTGCGACGCGTCAGAACCTTTCCATAAAGTGGCCAGCGGGCCGCTGCGGACACTACAACGGTCGTTGGCGAGAGTCCAGAAACCTGCAAAAATTTTCATCAACACAAAAATGAAAATTAAAGCAAAAAGTACTCAAAAACTTAAGTAAAAATTGTCAAAACACAAAAATAAAATTGTCTTAAAACAAAAACAAATGATACAAGTGCTCATTTAGAGTCATGAGCTTGACTTCATCATTATTGGGGAGGAGGAAAACATGCATTGAGGTCTTCAAAAGCGTCAATGAGATAGATGATGACGCCCCTCATTGTTTGGCGCTCCTCTCGAGCCTCGGCGGCCATCCTTTGGAGCTCGGCGATTTGTTGACGTTGATGAACATCCTCTAGCCGTTGATGCTCCCAAAAGTTTTGCTCCGCCGTCCTCCATTCACCTTGAGCCGCCCTTCCTTGTTGATTGTAGGCATTGGCTTGTTGTTGCTCCGCCCAACGGTTGTCCCAAGTGTTGGACATGTTTTGCATGTAGGAGAACATCTCTCCTAGTCGGGCGGAGGTATCGGCTTGGAACTCCTCGGCGGGATCCGGCCTCCCTCGTCGGCGGTTTCGCCTATTGCAGCGGCGGTGGCCCTCTTCTTCTTCTTCTTCTTTTTCTTCTTCTTCTTCTTGCGGCGGTGCCCCACTTCCTTGAGCATATGAATGTTCTCCGCCCTCATGGTATTGATCGATGGCATCGAAGGCGGAGTCTTCCTCGGGGTCGAAGATGGGGGTGCGCAACGGCATGTTCCTCTTCATAAATTTCCCTTGAATTGGGTTAGCCTCAATAGCTCTCCGGTGGACGGTGGTGTCTAGCTTCCAATTGGCCTTGTTGTCCCATGTGTCGACCTTAGTCAAATATAAGATTGGAACGGGAAAGTGATCCCGCTCCACTTGGAGAAAGAAAGCTTGGCCATTTGAGTCGGTCTTCAAAAGTCCCACCGCAAAAAGTACTTCATAAGTGATGAAAATCTCACCCATGTCCGGAGTGAAGTCCGTGGTCAGGATGCCAAGGTGTTCGGTAATCGCTGTGATCAAGCTCCAGCAACAAATAGTGCTCTCGTCTTTCTTCGAGATGCGATCGACATAGATAGTGAAGAGGATCCCAAAGTTGATCCCCTTCTTGTTGAGGAGACTCCACATCACGTCCAACTCGGTTTGGGAGACGCTTCCACCGTCGGTTCGAGCAAACATCAATAAAGTCATGGACCGGTGGAGGTACCTTAGGACGGAGTTGCGGATGGAGGAAGACTTGGCATAAGCCGGGATGAAGTCATTCCCTCGATAGTCATGGCACCCTAAAGATTAGAGTAGTCGTACTTCACTTCCTTGCCGGGGTTGAGATTGTAGCATTGAAACACCTCGCATAAAGCCTCCATGGAGAAGGAATGGTTGCGGTTGCCGAGGTGGAAATCTATCATCTCGGGGATGCGGGAACGACGGTTTTTGTGCACCTTGAGGGTGCTAAGAAACTCGAGTGTGAGTCTCCTATAGGACGGCCACCTCCCTTGGAACATGTGGCTCAAGCCATTCCCGTCCCCGACGTTGCACAACGCCCAAAAAATCTTCAATTATCCCCAAGGTGGCGAGGGGAAGCTCGTGAGGGTACCTAGAAGGCATCGTGTCTCTAGCTGAGACCTTCTTCCACATAGCCTTGTGGACATCCAACGGAAGGCTAATTCCATAGCTCTTCGCGTTTTCAGGTTTGTCTCTTGTTGTCATCTTCGTACAAAGAAAATCAAGCTCTTAGAAGAGCACCAAACAAATAGACAAATAAGGGTTTCCCCCAAACTTGCGCTCAACCAAGCATAAATTAAAAATCAACAAATAAGTGCAAGTTTGTATCAAATATGTGTTCTGGAGTGTAGCATGTAAAACAATATTAACACAAAAGAACAACAATAATCCATCCCCCAACGTGAATTAATCCCCCATGCAGAGACGTATCAACATTTTCATCACAAAACAACAATCTCTAAAATCTACACATGTATTGCAATTTATGGAAGTAATAATAGTCTCACAATGCTATGAACATGATTGCAATTTATAAACAATGAAGAACAAGAGGGAATTCACCAACAAAAACCAACAATTCACCACCATATGCAGAAATCTAACCATTAAAAACAAGTATAAACATCACCACAATAATCCCCCATGCTAAAACATGCTTTTCATCCAAACAATTTCAACAATAGAGAGCAAAATTCATGAAAGAATTGAAACTAAACTCAGAAATCAAAGTTAGGATTCATACCTTGTGTTGGAGTGAATTGGACGATGAAAACTTGGAAATTGAGATGCAATGGATGAATGAGAGTGTGGGTGTGTGGAATTGATGAAGAATTTAAGTTGGGGTCGTGTGCAAGAGAGAATGGAGAGAAAACATGAATGGGATGAGAAATACTTACCTTTATAGGTAGTTTCGCGTAACTGCCTCTCGTGCAACGACCGCTACATGTCTTCTGAAAAACGGCTCGTCTCTCCGGGCCGCTGCAGCCCGCCCTAGGGCCCAACCCTGTACCTGCACACGTGTAAACGAGTAGCGGCCGCTGTGGAGATCCACTTGAAGATAATTAACTTGCAGGTAATTAACTTTCTGTCTTCCACTTTATCCAGCAGACTCCACGTTCTGTTTTTCAGTAGTGAATCTATTTCTTCATTCATCACTTGCAACCACTTATATTTATCCCTGCTCTCCATAGCTTCTTTATAAGTAAGTGGTTCCTCAAGCTTCACCTGCTCTGCCACAGTTAGTGCATAGAATATCATTTCTGAATCAGAGAACTTTAAAGGAATCCTTGGAGTTCTTCTGACCCTATCTCTGGCTAATTGCCAGTTTCCCAGATCCTCAGTCGTATCATCATGTAAATTAGTGCGAATATTTGGATCATCATCACCATGAGCATCCATTGTTAGGTTTGGTATACCGAAAAGCATGTTTCGAGAAAGTTCACGCGAACAAAATCTTGCTTGCATACGAAAAACTCTACACTCCACTTTTAACTCGATTTAGTATTATTCAAGTAGTTTTGCACGAATAGAATCAGTATATTATTACATTGTATTTGCTTGTGCATTTATAAGATGTTTTATAAACATTTAAATGTATAAGAAGTAAACAAAGTCTAAGTCTTTTGCTTAGTAGACTAGTTGTGGGCGTCGTCCACTTTAAGGTAACACAGTCGGTTCTATGCAATGCTTTGCAAAAGAAAAAGAAGAATTTCACAACCCAGATAGGCTTAGACTACCTATCGTGAAAGGTTGCAATGTCAGTCCGATTATTTCTAAGCTTTTCTGAAATAAGATGACGTTGGTGTGGTATAGCACTGAATGGATCTAATAGCAAGACGTGTGTTTATGCTATCTACTGAAAGACTAGGTCTTGATAAAATACTATTTCTTAATCTACATACGTTAGCAATGAGCATACAGTATTGGTTATGCACTACTTTGACTTATCAAATGGTGCAGATTTTTCGCAACCCAATAATCCTGATATATTGGGTGGTGGTGATTAATATCTAGCAGTGCTAGGATTGCTATTATGTTGAATCATGTGCGAGGTGAGTCTCGTTTGATAATGTCCTCAAGAGGAGCTTGAACAAGGTTTTATTTTTCGAAAACTGGTCAGTTGGAGTTTTATTACTCTATGAATAATAAATAAGTGTTTCTTGTTAAGTCCACTCTTGGACTATAAATAAGATGTTGATTAATTAAGTCTATAGCAGACATTAATTAATTAATAGACATTTATATCTTAAGCGCGGGAAATAAACAATAAACAAAACGGAAACCCGAATTACTTGTAATTTCGGATTTGGATGGGCAGTGCAATATCACTTCTGTAGTGCTGCTCGTAATATTCCAATATAAGCTTATATTAAATTATGGGTTCAATTTAATTAGTAAAGAGCTAATTGAGTGAGGCCATATTCAAAACCTTCCATAGATCCCTGAATGAGCCCAATATGAACTTAATATAAATAGGAGAATAAATGAGACAGAAAAGACACTTATTTTCATTGATAATTTTGGTCTCTCTCCTCTCTTTAGTAGGAGACGAAATTTTCATGATTTTCTCCTCCGTGAGTTTTTCAGCTCTCCTCCGTAAGAAAGTTTTGTCTTCTTTATTCGAGTCCTAGTATTTTGATAAGATCAGTCCACCCTGATATCGAGATACAGTTCGAGAACCAGTCAGAAGATTCGTGGTCTAGTATTGAAGATCTTCGTGGAGAAGGCGCGAGCAATCGACGATTCTTTGGAGAATCAAATCGGTAACTCTAAACTTTAGTATTCATGTTTAGGATTTATTTTCTTTAAACATGAATTATTTGCGTTCTAGCATGCAATTATCTGTTTAACATGTGAATTGATTAATCGCATAATTGGTCAAATAGATCCGTATCTGATTTATTTGTTTTGTACTAGTCTTCCGTTGTGCAAGAGGCACCAAACCCCATCAATTGGTATCTGAGCCAATTTTTGGCTCTGATTATGTAGATTAATTTCATGTTATGTGAATTGCTTGAATGCATGTTTTTCTTCGTTGCGTGGTTGTTATTTTTCGGATGAATGATAACATATGAACGAAGAACTTGCTAGCTGCTTCAACTTGTGTTATGCGCAATTGAACCATTTGGGAGAATTAATTCTTCATAATCCCATCCTTTGTAATCATTACATGGAGTTGTTGCAATTTATAAATAATTGTTCATGATTCACGAAACGTGAATTTGGAATATGACAAAATGTGGTTGTTTATGCTATTTTTGGAATTAATTCACGGCTGGCCATGAGTCGTGTGGCCGAGGAGGGTGGTTTGCACGGAAGCAGCACCGGCGGCTGCAAATACGGCGGGAATGGCAGCAGCAATCAGCCGTGATCCGGCTTGGGGGCGATGACGCAGCAGCGACGAAGATCGCCCCACAGCAGCCACTCCGAAGCTGGCGTCGCAGCAGCGACGACGACGCATCAGCCATGGACGGAGAGGTTTTCCCAGACTCGAAAGTCGACGGAGATGGTTGCGTTGTGCACGAATGTGTGACAGCAGCGAAGTCTCCGAGCAAGGACACTTTTTGTTCGAGTGGGAGCCAAATGTGGGGTGCGTGCAATGGTGGCGAGGACGACGCAGCAGCGACGTCGTCACGGGAGCAGCAGTGGCGAAGTTTCAGTAGGAGTACGACGACGCAAGTTTAGGGTTTCCCTATGCTTGACGTCGGTTTGTCTCGTTTCGTGACTTCGCTTTCCAAATTTAAATTATGGTTTCCTAACCCTTAGAATTATTTTTGGAAAGTATACAAGATTAAATTAGAAATAAGATTTGAATACATCTTTTGTGGATTTTATATATTATATGAGAATTAATTATGAATTAAATCACGGATTAATTAGATTTCTTTCCTTGTTTATGAATTTATATGGATTTAATTCCTAGATAAATCCTAGTTATATTTGGAAAATGACATTCTAATTTTTATCTATATCCTATGGATTTATTCCTAGACGAATCCTAGTTGGATTTAGATAATGATAATATTATTTTATTCTAATCATATGAATTTATATGGATTTATTCATATATGAGTTCTAGATGGATTTGGATAATAATAATATTAGACTTTATTCTTATCCTATGAATTTATATGGATTTATTCATATATGAGTTGTAAATGGATTTGAATAGTGATAATATAATATTATCTAATTCTATGGATTTATATGGATTTACCCCAAGAATAAATCCTAGATGAATTAGGATTAATATTAATATTAATTTATTTTTATCCTATGGATTTGAATAGATTTAATTCTATTAAGACAAATCCTAGATGGACATTAATCCAAGTTATCCTTATATTTTGGATTTATGTCCTAGATAGATTAGGATAAAGATAATATATAAGAAAATCTCTATTTAATTGGATTTAGATAAATTAATTTATCGAAGATTTCCTAAGTGATGCTTGATATATTCTATATGTCTATTCTAAATAGAATTAAGATTTGTATAAATCTTGGTTGATAGGATTTTATTTTTATCTTATGGATTATGATGGAATTGTTTCTATCTAGTAATATCCTAGTACGATTTAAATAATGATAATCCAAGATCAACGTTATCTTGAATTATAGGATTTGATTTTATCGAAATAAAATCTAGAATATTCCTAAATGGATTTAGATAGTTAACACTATCTTGATAAATCCTAAATGAATTTGGATAATATTATCCAAGATAAAACTTAATTATTTAATTGATTCTCCCTTGACTAGATTAAATAATTGTCGTTAATTATCCAGTGTGTTTAAGTAGTATGCATTAAATGGATTTATCTGTTTATTTGGTGTTTATCTTTTTAAGTGGATTATCTGTCTTATCTGCTTATGTGATAATTATGCAAAAGTCATATAATATATATAAGCGATAATTACAACAAGTGCGTTGTATATGGTCTCCATCGATTGGTTTGCAAATTTTATGAAGCCAGTTTCTAATATTATCGTCACCCATGATATGGGGACAATAATCCTAAGAAATAACAAGTTCATAAGGACATACTTCTCAAATATAAATAGTATGAACTAGAAAGTAGTTTCTAATATTATCGCAACCCATGCTGTGGGGACAATAATCCTAAGAAATTATAAGTTTCAAAAGTTTAAACAGAATTTATGAGATAGCTTGATTTTGTTATCAGCACATGAGCATTGTTATGGGAGTGTGTTGTAGAAACAAAATTCTGTAATGCTAAATCTGATGGTCGTGCTTAGGCAACATTTGGCGGCCATGCCATGTTGTGGTCTCTGGACTATTTGTCGGTGTTGTGACCAGTAAAAAATGTTAAAATTTTAATGCGTATTAACCTCTGCTTGAGGGTACAAAATTTTAGTTTTGCAGTTGCAAGATACATAATTGTTTTGTGGTTATTTGCAATTATGTATTGAGCATAGTATGTGATAATAAGTTCATTTGACAAATCTTCATGATGTCATTCTATTTTTGTCTGCGATCCTTAAAGAAACAAACTCGAATGCCAAAATTATGTAGACTGAAAACGTAAATGGATAAGATTCTCATCGCTAAAACTTGGAGTTTATACTCAATGATTCATGTCCTCCATATCCTCGACATAATTCCATGAAGAATGTTCGAGAATGCTTTTTGCATGTACTTGACAAGTTCTTTGAGGAATAAGGTCAAGCAATATTCTTTTAAGTAGCATGACAAGTCTTGGTTAGTGACGATGAAAGATGGATATCAATAGAATCTGTCCAGATGATTCGATTGAAATATCCTAGAGAGACAGAATGTTTTGAGGAATCTTTTGATCACTCAAATAGTTTCTGACTAAAGTCATTGCCTGAAGTAATAAGAAATGACTAAAAGAAGGTTTAACCGAAAAGTAGAAAACCTTCAGAATATTAGTCGTTATATTACTGTTAGAGGAAAGTAACATGATAGATGACAAATTCATCAAGGTTGCAGTTTTCCTAAGTCCTAGTTCATTGAACAAAAGACTAGATATGGAAATGGGAGAGCCTGAATTGTCATCAAAGTTTGTTTATAGCGAGAATAGATGCTTTATGAGTTGGATTGACCTTTTAAAGAAAGACAATGACTTATATGTAAATGCAACTTCTAAGTAAGAGATCTTGATCCAGTTAGAGATTTGTTGCAGTGGGAGCTATTTATGCTCAATTATTTTTTCATGATTGATGTTTATGACATCATAGTATTGAAACAATATAAATGCAACAAGATTGGGCATCAAACAACACATCAACTTCTTAAATAATGAATGATAAAATATTAATGGCTCTTAGTATTAAGGCAAAGAAAATACTTAGCAATTGTTCAAACTGATCTAAACTATCGAGATTTTAACAATTTGGTTGTTAAATAGTTTGAGAGTCGAGAATGTTTGTTTGATGCACTGTAAGTAAGAATCATTTGATTCAGAATGCTTACAGAAGTGCAACATAAAAGACTAGCAAGTCTCAATGGTTTACACCACAAGGAGAGGAGCAATGGGTTATGATCAGTAGTGGGAGTCTAATCTTCATTGACGAACCCAAGCATTATTCTAAAGAATGGGATAATTATGTAAGAAGGAATCGAAGTCTTTCTAAGATAAGTTTCATTAAGTGATGAGTTGTACTCATGAAAATCTTATCATTGATGGGATAAGTGTTAGATACAATGAGATACACCTTAAAGAAACTACCAACATCAGTACCTTCTACAAAACACGAGTTGTGGACTAGAGCGACTCTAGTCTAGCTTATCTCAAGGTGTAATGTTGTTCCAATGCATGTTGGAAAGGTATCCAAGTAATTGGAGTTGAGTACTGAGGTATGTTTTAAGGTTGTACCATATGATGTAACGTTATAAGTTCTATAATCTTCAAAGATGGATTTCTTGTATGAAGACCAAGAGATGAACTACTAGCCTAACAACGTGATAACTCTCAAGATAAAGAGAAAGATATCGGATTTTCCACATTACCAAGGAGTCATACCATTAGAAACTTTTGCACTAATAAAATCAACTTCAGTACCTAAGATTGTAAGAACCATGTCCTAGTGGGAGCGTTCCTTGGAACATAACAAGTTCATAGGTCTAAGAGTGTCTGGAAGGACTTGGAAAGAGGTCGAAAACACGAATAGAATGCAGATCAAGTTATATGGAATGATAACCGAACCGATTGGATCAGTTAGCAAATGACGTTGCCACTTAATCAATGCAATCTAGCTCTCGCCCTTTCCGCCTTCCCAAAGTAATTTATAACTCCCAATTTTGCACAACTTTAACAGTAAAGCGGCAAGTTCGGGGTCGATCCCACAGAGAAGTTGGTGTGTCGAGTGTGTGAGTAGTGAACAGGGGGGTTGGCTGCTGCCACGCTTTAACTTGGGAGTTTTTAACTACTGGTTTTAATCTAGACAGAATTAAACTAGCTAGCTTGATCAATGGAAATTTAACTACTGGATCAAGTGAATTGCAGGTAATAACATAAAAGTAAATGCGCGGATTAAAAGTGAAAATAACTTTGATTAAACTAAAAGCTGAGTACAACGTGAAATTTAAACTAAGCTAACACTTTGGAATCTAAGAAAGTGGTAAAAACTGAGAAAAATCTCAGCGGGAAACTTAAGATAACGCTAACAGAAATTAGTATTCTGCAGCGCTCCCTTTTGGTCGCCCTTTAAACTAAGCTATCTAACTAAGCTATAGAACTGAACTAAACTTAGCCAGAGAACTGAACTAAACTAAGCTAGAGAGCTGAACTACGCTAAATTACTAAGCTAAGCTAAACTAGACGGAAAGTAAAGTCTCGGATGCCTTCTTGTGGTGGCACACCCTCTATTTATAAGCTCGATTCGGCCGCCAGCTGGATAACGATCTTGACAGGGAATATTCGCTCATTCTGAGAGTGAGCGACTCATTGATTGCAACGTGTTGTTCTTCTAGAATGACGACGCTTTTTGGTAACAGATTTGTGACTCAGCTCCGTCCTTGCGTCTCATATTCCAGCACGTGTCCGCTTCTAGAACGTCGTCCTTGATAACAGAATGGTGCGCTATATCCAGCTCATTTCCTCACGTGTTCTTCTTCTAGAAGCTAGCGGTCCCCACCTAACTACTTGATCGCTCTCTCTTGATCAACTCCCCCAATTCTTGGCCTTTTATCGCCTTTTGTACTTGCTTGATCAGTTCGGCCTTGCTGCCTTGGTTAAGTGGTATTTCTGCACATTTAACACTTATTTTGCGCGATAAACTGATCAAGTAGCATGTATTTCACCCTTAAACCGATGCATGAAATGAGCCTTATCAAACTGCTCACACTTAAAACATACTTGTTCTCAAGTATAAAGAAAAACAAAAGAAAAAGATAAGGCAGATTTCAGGCATGGTTTACTTATTTCACTAGTAAATGAAAACGAAAAGAAAAATAAAACTTTAAGATAAAAACACGTATTCACATGTATGCATTAGACCGAATAATTTTCTAACAATCATACCCGAGGTCGAGGTCAATCTATTTGTCAGTAGCTTGTGTTCCTTCTCTTTCGCCTTTGCTTGATCAAGGTATCAGCTTGTCAAGATTGCTCAATTTAAAAACCACTGTTGGATTCACTCAGTCACTCCTTTCTCACCAGAGATGTTAGGACTGTTCACTCGGTGTTGCCACAAATTTAATACTTTGAATCGGACTACACAAGATAGTTCCTTAAGGTCTTTGTTTTGGGTTGTAACGGGGCTCAAGGGTAGTAACGTGTTAGGTTAGGGTCCTAGGGGTTCTAAGTTTAAATATAAAATTTTTAAGGAAAAATCACATGAGTCGAAAGGCCAAAGATTTGACTAAACTCGTTGGATTAGAATTGGGATATTTAGTTCTTGGTGCTCCCTCTTGGTCAGATTTCAACTTTTAGCCTTATAACCTTCGGCTTATTATTATTTTTACTTTTGATTTCCTGGGTCAGGTTACAACTATTTCCTTCCCTTTCTATTTTTTTTTATTCTTTTCATATGATCAACCTGATTGTCTAACTTGATCAACCCGGCTACCCTTTATTCCGACCTTTCTTATTGCTATCCCCCTTTTGTTTCCCTTGACAAACTTCATTTCTTTGACCGTCTTTCCTCATGTGATATGAAACTTTGAATTTGGTTTTAAGGCTTCAAAGAAAGGGAAATAGTGTATGGGCTCGAATTGGCTACTAGGGGGTGCCTTGACTAATGAGGCGGGTTTGTGGAAAGAAAGAAGAACACGGCTCAAATGGTTAAGTCCTAATGCCTTTAGTCATTACTACTTGTGCAATTTTCATCTCAATATTAAAAGTCAGCCTCTCGTAAATTTTTTTTTTCTTTTTGTAAAAATAGTAGAAAGTGTTATACTTTTGGCTTATAACTCACATATAGAGAGGCTTCACAGTTGGTTTAGAAATTGAGCGTTTCCATCATATTTGCGTCATTCAAATTGATCAAGTTTTTGCAATCAAGTTTTACATGTGAGCATACTAAATCCTTTTTCTAACTCTCCCAAAAAGTAATCAAGTCTTCCATTTATCCAATTTCATGCATATTGCCTATTTATTACTACCTAGAATTTATTATTTTTGAGAAAAAATTTTAGCATGTATGATTTTATTGTAACTAACCCGTCCCCCCTCCCCACTTCATATGAACTCGTCCTCGAGGGACTGGATGCAGTGGAAAGAAGGGTTAGGCACAGGCGATGGCATAACAACAATCAAGGGAACTTCTCACACTTACACCAGACACTGGGCTAAGTGTGAGGCAGTGCCAGCAATCAAAACATGCTAATAACCACACAAAAAATAAAACAGATATAGGCAAAACAGAGAACAACTTCCATAACAACAATCGAGTTGATTGCCCTGCATTTCTTTCTAATTATGTATGCTGGTGACTTGAATTTGGAGAGAATTAGATGAGGATAGCACAAGGGTTCTGAAGGCAGTTGATAGAAAGTGAGATTCGGAAAACCCCCATTTTATACTCAAACTCCGACTGTTGAGATCCCTGCCTATTGAGATCTCTGCGACTTTTCGCGTACTAGCGCGCCTTTTCAGAATGCCAGATGGCAAAGCTTCTCCGATACGCTTCATTCCTCTCTCCAGGTCGTCCTTTCATTTCAACAGTCGGCGCCGCCTGACACCTCTCTAATTACTGCGCACGTCTTATCATCACCTGCTCTTATCAATTCAATCACTGCACCACCAATTAAAGTCAATTTGCACTGATCATGTGGAACATTAAATCCCGATGGCAGCTCACATAATTCCACTTGACCAGTTCCTTTCCTCCACTTCCGATTTTTTTTATTAACTAAGAAAAACTTGACACACTTAAAAAAAAACTATTTACACTAACAAGGATTTGACCGGGTCTCCTTGGAATGTCACTTGATCAGATTAAGAGATTTAGAATTTGTCGCTTCATCGTCAGGAGAAAGCTTCACGCAATTACGGGTTAGCGAAACAAAGAGAGTCCTAAGGAAGCTATTGAATGCAAAGAAAGAGTATGACCATTCAAGGGAAGGATACAACCGAGAACGGGCTGCTGTTGCCTCGGTTACTGATCAGGAAAATACACTGGAGCAGAAAATGGATTTGAAAATGGATGAGCTGAAGAAGTCACTTCTGAGTGCGATCGAGAAGAGCACTCCACCACCCCCCCAACTGGGTATTACAAGGGTGCAGAGCAGGGAAATCAAGGACCAAACTATGATCGGCCTACTGACTTCCGGAATATGGAGCAAGTTAATGTTGCGGGGTACTTCAATTCTAGTGGGCATTGGATTCAAGGTAGGCAACGGGATGCACCATGGAGGGATCATCCAAACTTCCGATGGGGTGACGGGAGCCTAAATCAGAACCAAGGTCAGAACCAGTATAACCCTCATCCGAACCAAAACCCTAACCGTGGACCAGCAAATCCAGACTACCAGCCCAACTGGTCAGGAAGAAACCAACATTCCCAAAACCAAAACCCACAAAACCAGAACCCGAACCCTGTCTATGTGCCACCCCACCAGAGAAACTTCCAAAATTTCCAAAATCAGCCGAACCCAGGACCCTAACACCATCAGAACCAAAATCAATTCCAAGGCCAGCACCAGAATCAATATCCTCAAGATCAGTACACCCCTCCTGCCCAGTATAACCAGTACCCGCCTAATCAAGGCCAGCAAAACTCCCAGAACTATCAACACCAAGGGCTAAGTCATTTCCAAAACTCGAACAGGTCAAGGAGATCCGTTGAAGACGTGATGGGTGAAATGCTAGCGTCACAACAGAGCATCAAAGGAGAATTGCAATCTCATAATGAGGTCGTGCAGGGGATGTAAAACGCCCAGAAGGAACATAATGCGAACATGGATATGATGAATAGGCAGTTAGCTCAACTGGCCAGTTCGGTGGGTGATTTGAAGGGAAATGCAGGGAAACTCCCATCTACAGTCCAAATGCCCGAAAAGGCAAATGTGAGTTATGAACCACTTATGACGCGCCTCAACCGAAACAACCTGGTGGAGGATCCAATGGAACGAAGATAGGAGGTGATACCATTTCAGTGGAAGAATTAGGGAGAATTATGCCTCGGATGAAAGATCCATTCTTCTTGGATGATACACCAAGTGTACGAGGTGAACCCGACACCCTACTGACCAGGAAGGAACCTCCTATCAACTGCTTCCCACTCAAACTCCTGTAGAAGGAGTAACCATCTGATCAAATGCGGGTTTGATCTCCTCTTCGACGATAGGTATTTGATGGCCGCATGGTTTGTATACACCATCATTTTGGAACCTCGTAGGTGCTGTCTGAACTTCTCAAATGCGAAGACTACTGATAGCATCTCTTTTTCGGTCACATCATAGTTCCTTTGCGCCTGACCCAAGGTTTTTGATGCATAGAGGACAACATAACTTTTCCCCTGGATTTTCTGACTTAATATTGCTCCCAAAGCACAGTTACTAGTCTCACATATCACCTCAAAGGAGTGATTCCAGTCAGGGCCGCGTATTATAGAATATCTCATCAATCGATCTTTCAGAAATGGGAACGCGGCCTTGCAGATATCAGAAAATTTAAACTTTACGTCATCCTGGGAAAACTTCGTCATGATCTGGGCTCTTCCGGCGAAATCCTTGATGAGTCCTCCACGGGCCCCAGCGTACTTTAACAAGGCTCTGATCTCCTCCTGGTTAATAGGGTACGGAAGTTTTGCCACATGAGTGTGCCTTGCCATGACTGTTCGAGGTTCCGACCAGTTTGAACTTCGCTTCTTGGGCATCAGCTGGGGTTGGTGTTGGAAGAGTAGTTCTTCATGTTTCTGCAATTGTGGTTTGACTGGTTTGTGATCTGTCTGGCTGTACAAGTCCTTGAAAGCCATCAGTGATGCTGATACGGAAAGTAGTTGCCTTGTAAACGAGGATTCCTTCTTCAGCATTCCTTTTAATGGAGCGGCTTGGTCAGGTGGTCTCTCGACCCTTCTTGGTTGAGTAATCTCTCTTGCCTCGGCTGGTTGTAACGGCTGGCAAAATTCCATAATTGCCCTTCTAATGGGTTGATCATCCATTGCTCCAGTCATTGTCGTATCAAACCATTCTGCTGCCTCTCTCTTCAGTTGTTCATCTTCAGTGTAACCAGAGAATGGCTATTCGAAGGATTTCTTTTTCGAATACTCCTGTTTCCGAGGGCTGATAGCGTTTACTGTTTGTATGCTCTCTGCCCTGTGGCTTTTTTGCCGCTTCATTAATGCCGAACGTAAGTCGCTCTCCTTTAAACTCCAAATTAATTGTCCCATGGCGGACATCAATGACTGTGTTGGCGGTGGATAGGAAAGGTCTCCCCAAAAGGATCCCAATAGATTCCTCTGCTCCTGGTTCCGTCATTTTTATAACAAAGAAGTCGGCGGGATACATGAATCTGTTCACCTTGACGATTTCATCTTCCAGAACTCCCTCGGAGTAAAGGCAAGACCCGTCTGCTAGCTGTATTTCCATATTAGTTTTGACGAGCTTAGCATTCTACAGCCTCTTGTATATAGAATATGGCATAATATTGATGGAAGCCCCTAGGTCGCACATTGCGTGCTCTATTTGAACGTTTCTGATGGAAATTGGGAGCATAAATACCCCTGGGTCAGTTCTCTTGGAGGGAAGATCACTAGGTTGGATCCTACCGGTCACTTCCTCTGCTTCCACCTTCCTCCTCTTTTCAGCACCCTGTTCACAGATGTTTGACTCTTCTTTCGCTATGACTTGATCAAGGGCTCTGGATTCAAGGCTTTTATTAAGACTTGTCCTGGATGCTGGAAAACTTGCAGTTGAGCTCTGATAAACTCCTTCTGATTTCAGAGAGACTGTGTTGACATTCTCTCGCCCTGGTGGAGGTTGCACTGTAGCCGGAATCTTTCCTTCATTACCTCTTAGCTCGCCCAGTGACATGGAGACCTGAGATAACTGTTTCGTAAGCATTTCTAATGCAGCTCTCTGTTCTCTCTGGGCTTTCTGCATTTCTCGCACAGCATCATGGGACTGGTGTGGAATCATATCCCCTGGAACTTCATTTTGGTGCCTGTTATTTCTCTGATTAAATCAGCCTCCTCCATGGCCTTGCTGGTAAAAACCGGAAGACCCATACTGCTCTGGTTGGTTCTGGGACAGATGATTTTGTTGGTTTCCTTGGAAGTACTGTTGGTTCCCTTGGGATTGCTGGTTTCCCCTATGGTACTGCAGGACATAACTCACCACTTGATTACTTGGTTGCCTACCCTGGTTGCTATACTGAGGGGCTTGGTGTTGGTACCCCCATTCTCATTCCTATTGTCGGCTTGACCAGTTAGGCTGTCCTCCACTTGATCAGTTCCCTTGAGGTCCACTTGACCAGCCTGTCTGACTGATAAGTCGTATTCTAGGCCTAGGTTACGGGTCAGTATGATGTGCATAATTGAATTATATCTGCAAAACTAGTTGCTTAAGCGTGCAGGGTAAGCGTTCTAGCCAGTAGGCAGAGTTTCAGACACTTCAAGTGAAAAGGGCGTCAGGACGATTACGTACTGACCAGTATACATGCAAAAATGGCTCGAGATGGAGAATGAGGATAGCTGGGACTGCTCAATCACAATTAAGGGCAAAGAAGTCATTTCACCGCAAGGTCTTACCCTAAAAATCAAGGGTAAGCCTCCCTATAAAAGGAAGCCACTTGGAGAGAAGGATAACATCGTTCATCATCATCACTTTTAGGAGAGTTCTCTCAGAGTTTAGTCTTTCGGCCCAGTCCAGAATCTCGTTCCTCGCCACTGCCATGGTCACTTGAAGATCTAGATGTTCCCGGAGTTCCAAATCGTCCGTTCCAGCCAGCAGAATCGTAGTTAGAGATTCCATCGCCCGGAGTGGCAAAACACTTTTATTCGCTTTCGTAGTTTAATTTACTTGCTTTCTTTACGTTGGATCTTTGTTGCTTTTGGATGTTTTCTGCTTTTGAAGTACTTGTTGAAGATCTGAACGTGTTTATGCCATGAAGTTGATTTCCGTTTCGGTTATTGTGATGATTTCTTTTCCTTCCTATTCTGCCTAGTTAGCTTAGATCTAAGGTTCCTTGGTGTTTTAAGTGCTGAATCTTTTCTTTCCTTGTTTCCGTCGCAATTTTCCTTTAGTTAAACGTGGAACTGTTCGATCGTGAGTGAATCGCTGCATGTGAAGTTTAGTTTGAGTGCGTTTCGTTTCCTGCTGACCAGTACGCGAAGTTGCAGTTTCTGTGTTTTGATTTCAGATTTGGTGTTCTTATTTGTGGATCTGTGTTCGCGAATTGATAAACTGTGTTTCCGTGTTGAATCTGGAATTATTTTCTGATTTTAGTTTGTGTTGTTGAAGAAGAAGATGTCCATGTCTAATGTTGGGGACCACTTTGCTTTTTAGATGCTTTTTGCTTTTTGTCCTTTACTTTTAGTTATAACATGCAGATCTGTCAGCCTAGTCACCATGACTACCACTACCCTCTGAATATTCTGTCTAGCCCAAAATAGAATCCCGTACCTTCCAAATATTTTCTGTTACAAAAATGTTTCCCCATTTCCACGTACACAGCTGCACCTCTACACTTCTTTCCCCATTCTAGTCAGTAGGAAATTACCTTTAAGTTCTTGCCTAGGTAGAGACTCAACCCGAGCGTGGTAGCTAACCAAACCATCTAGAATATCACCACAATAGTTTTAACGCACCATCTCTGTGGGATTCGACCCTTACCACCACTATACTGATCAGTAGGAGTGGGTTGAGGAATCTTTGAAACCAGGGTCTAGGCTTAGCTAGGATCTCTATCCTGACCAGTAGGATGTATCCTTGCTTGAACGACACCTAAGCACCCTGAGTCATAACCGTTTCAAATGGCGCCGTTGCCGGGGATGGATGGCGTTACTAGTTACTTTTGTGTGTGATACTTTGGCGTATATATTGTGCATAATCTTCTTTTTCTTTTCTTTTCATTTCAGTTTATGAGAAGCAGTTCGGCTCCTGACCAGGGGAGACCGAAGATACTTCAGCGAGGATCTATACTCGTAACCACTCGTTCTGGCCTGTCGACCACCTTGTCTGACCTAGGCACGAGTAGTGACGAAGAGAAGGGCACCATAGAGGGACTGATACCAGAAGAGATACCACGGTTGGAAGGCAACCCAAGGGAAATGGCCAACCAGGGAGATGAGGACCCGGAGATCGGGACGCTGAACGCGCATACTGAAGGAGAACCCCCGCAAGCCATAGTCGTTACTCCAGGGCAAACCGCCTGCGATGTGAAGCCTCATGTGATCGCGATCCTGCCTACGTACTGTGGGAAGAGCTACGAAGGGCCGTATGAGTTTCTTCATGAGTTTTGCAAAATTTGTAGGGCGCAGAGGAGACCAACAGGAGCAACTGAGGATGATTATAGGCTGAAGGCTTTGTCATTTGTGCTCAAGGGGGAAGCTAACACCTGGTTCATGCGCCTGCCCCCAACTCTATTGAGACTTGGGCCGATTTCAAGTCAGCATTTTTGGGTGAGTTTTTTCTGTCATCCAAGACAAGCGCGCTGAAGAGGGAAATAACTAATGTGAAGCAAGGGTATGATCAGCCCTTGAGTGATTATTGGGCAAGATACATGGGTCTTTTGGAATCATGTCCCAACCATCGCATGGCGGACATTGAAGTACATCATACTTTCTACGAAGGCATGAACGCGGTAACCAAGGACCTGGCAAATTCATCGTCAGGAGAAAGCTTCACGCAATTACGGGTTAGCGAAGCAAAGAGAGTCCTAAGGAAGCTATTGAATGCAAAGAAAGAGTATGACCATTCAAGGGAAGGATACAACCGAGAACGGGCTGCTGTTGCCTCGGTTACTGATCAGGAAAATACACTGGAGCAGAAAATGGATTTGAAAATGGATGAGCTGAAGAAGTCACTTCTGAGTGCGATCGAGAAGAGCACTCCACCACCCCCCCAACTGGGTATTACAAGGGTGCAGAGCAGGGAAATCAAGGACCAAACTATGATCGGCCTACTGACTTCCGGAATATGGAGCAAGTTAATGTTGCGGGGTACTTCAATTCTAGTGGGCATTGGATTCAAGGTAGGCAACGGGATGCACCATGGAGGGATCATCCAAACTTCCGATGGGGTGACGGGAGCCTAAATCAGAACCAAGGTCAGAACCAGTATAACCCTCATCCGAACCAAAACCCTAACCGTGGACCAGCAAATCCAGACTACCAGCCCAACTGGTCAGGAAGAAACCAACATTCCCAAAACCAAAACCCACAAAACCAGAACCCGAACCCTGTCTATGTGCCACCCCACCAGAGAAACTTCCAAAATTTCCAAAATCAGCCGAACCCAGGACCCTAACACCATCAGAACCAAAATCAATTCCAAGGCCAGCACCAGAATCAATATCCTCAAGATCAGTACACCCCTCCTGCCCAGTATAACCAGTACCCGCCTAATCAAGGCCAGCAAAACTCCCAGAACTATCAACACCAAGGGCTAAGTCATTTCCAAAACTCGAACAGGTCAAGGAGATCCGTTGAAGACATGATGGGTGAAATGCTAGCGTCACAACAGAGCATCAAAGGAGAATTGCAATCTCATAATGAGGTCGTGCAGGGGATGTAAAACGCCCAGAAGGAACATAATGCGAACATGGATATGATGAATAGGCAGTTAGCTCAACTGGCCAGTTCGGTGGGTGATTTGAAGGGAAATGCAGGGAAACTCCCATCTACAGTCCAAATGCCCGAAAAGGCAAATGTGAGTTATGAACCACTTATGACGCGCCTCAACCGAAACAACCTGGTGGAGGATCCAATGGAACGAAGATAGGAGGTGATACCATTTCAGTGGAAGAATTAGGGAGAATTATGCCTCGGATGAAAGATCCATTCTTCTTGGATGATACACCAAATGTACGAGGTGAACCCGACACCCTACTGACCAGGAAGGAACCTCCTCAAGAGGTAGAGCCCAGAATGGAGGCTCAGACCCAGGAACTACCCAAGAAAAACTCCAAGAAGGTTGCTGAGGAACCAGTAGAGGAGAAAAAAGGGGAGAAACCATTCCCATTCCGATTTGTTACAAAGAGGAAGAAAGAGAACCCGGTTGACTACTTGTCGATTTTTGGGAAGTTGGATGTCACTATACCATTCCTCCAAGTCGTGAAGCTACCCCCTCTTGGGAAATTCATAAAGGACTTCATAGCCGGGAGAGCCTAGAAGGATGGCAAGATTATGGTGGAAGGGATAGCGTCAGCAATAGTGCAAGAGAAGTTGCCACCCAAGAGAGCCGATCCAGGTATGTTCACTCTGCCTATAGCTATAGGAGATGTGAAGGCCAAACATGCAATGTGTGATTTGGGGGCATCCATAAATGTCATGCCATTGTCTATCTATAACCGATTGAAGGGAGTTAGATTGTCGAATACTAGGGTGTTGATCCAACTGGCTGATAGGTCGTGCATAAGTCCTGAGGGAGTTTTAGAAAACGTGTTAGTAAGAGTGCATGATTTTACCTATCCTGCTGATTTTTATGTGATCAAAATGAGTGAGCATGAAGCTAGGGAATCTAGTGGAGTGTTGTTAGGAAGGCCATTTTTGAGAACGGCTAAGACAATAGTGGACATGGCCGAGGGGACAATTTGCATTGATTTTCATGGAGAGAAATTCACTTTTGATATCAATGAAGCCAAGAAGAAACCGACTGATTCTGAAAATTTGTGTTATGTTGATGTGATTGACCCCCTTGTCCAAGATTTTCTTGAGACCGAACTATTGCAGGAGAAACTCCAAGCGTTAGATGTTTATGAGCAGGCTGACGTCGAAGCTGCTGCATGGTGTGATCTGATCAGTAGCCAAGGGTTAACTGATGAGGAAATAGAAGCAGCAATCAAGGAATTCTGTCAGAAATCGGAGTTCATTGGAGCCGCAGGGGTTCAGCTACCAGCCAGTATAGAAGAACCATCGGAGGGAGATTTAGAAAAAGAAGGAGAGATTGAGCAAAACCCTCTACCCGAAGACACACTTTCACCTCAAGTTGAGCTGAAGAAGTTACCACCAAATTTGAAGTATGCCTTCCTCGGAGAGGAGAACTCATATCCAGTGATCATCAGTAGCAGCCTTACGAAGGAACAAGAGGCTAGGCTACTGACCGTGCTGAGCAAGAACAAGAAGGCAATTGGTTGGAGTCTTACAGATTTAGTGGGAAGTAGCCCCGACGTCTGCATGCACCATATTAGGTTGGAGGAAGGAGCGAAGGCACATCGAGATGCTCAAAGGAAGGTAAACCCTAACATGCGAGAAGAGATATTGAAGGAGATCTTGAAGTTGTTGTCGCTAGGGATTATCTATTCAGTACCGGATAGTGAGTGGGTCAGCCCGATCCACATGGTCCCCAAGAAGTCGGGCATCCAAGTAATTCAGAACGAGAGGAATGAACTGATCCCAACGAGACTAGTCACGGGTTGGCGAATGTGCATCGATTACCGTAAGCTGAACAATGCGACCAGGAAGGACCATTTTCCCCTACCGTTCATCGACCAAATGTTGGAGAGATTAGCTGGGAAGAAGTTTTTCTGCTTTCTAGATGGGTACAGCGGGTATTTCCAAATTTACGTAGATCCTGAGGACCATGCGCCCAGAAGAATTGATTGGGAAGAAGTGTTCAAGCTTACTGGTCAGAATGATACAGCAAAAGGAAAAGAGAGGGTAGGGCAGGAACCATGGTATGCGGACCTGGCCAACTACCTAGTGACTGGAGAGCTTCCAGAAGCGCCGAGTGTTACCAAAGCCCAAAGAATGAAGACCAAGAGTGAAGCGAAATACTACTTTTGGGACGACCCCTATTTGTGGAGGGTAGGGTCCGATCAAGTGATAAGGAGGTGCATTCCTGACTGGGAGCAGGGGGATGTTTTAACCCACTGCCATTCATTAGCATGCAGAGGACATTTCGGGTCCAAGAAGACGGCAAGGAAGATTTTGGATAGCGGCTTTTATTGGCCAACCCTCAACAAAGATGCGTACGAGTTTTGCAGAAGTTGCGAGCGTTGCCAACTGACCGGTGGAATATCTGCCTGGGATGAAATGTCGCAGGTACCCGTAATAGTTTGCGAGCTATTCGACATATGGGGAATGGATTTCATGGGGCCTTTTCCTTCATCCTATGGGAATCTGTATATCCTAGTTGTTGTAGACTACGTCTCCAAATGGGTAGAAGCCAAGGCCACAGGCACGTGTGAAGCCAAGGAAGTGACCAAGTTCTTAAAGAGTCATATCTTCAGCCGATTCGGTATACCCAGGGCGATCATATCCGATCAAGGTACACACTTCTGTAATCGCACAATTGAAGCCTTGATGAAGAAATACGGTGTGCACCATAGACTATCCAGCCCTTACCATCCGCAAGCAAATGGTCAAGCAGAAATCTCTAACCGCGAGATAAAGGAAATTTTGGAGAAGACGATGAACACTTCTAGGAAGGATTGGAGTGTAAGGTTAGAGGATGCTCTCTGGCCGTATCGAACAGCCTACAAGACCCCCATAGGCATGTCCCCTTACTGGATTGTTTTTGGGAAGATGTGCCACTTACCAGTTGGGATCGAGCATCGAGCATACTGGGCAGTACAGAAAGTGAATATGGATGCTACAGCCTGTGAAGAGGAAAGGAAGTTGCAACTGCAGGAGCTTGAGGAACTTAGATTGGAGTCATTCGACTCCGCCATGTGGTACAAAGAACGAACTAAATTATGGCATGATCGAAATCTGAGGACTAAGGAGCTCCATGTTGGCCAGAAAGTACTACTCTTCCAGTCAAGATTGAAGCTTATGCCAGGGAAACTCAAGTCCAAGTGGACAGTACCTTACATCATAACTGCACTCCGATCTAATGGGGCAGTAGAAATTTCAGGGAGTTTTTCTAACTCTGAACCTTTCATAGTAAATGGGCATAGGTTGAAAATATTCAGGGATAAAAGCGAGGTGGGTGTGGTGGATGAAATTCCACTACAGCCACTTACATCGGTTTCATACTGATCAGTAAGATAGGAATTTGGAGTTCCGCGCGGCCAGTTTCCTTTTGAAAATAGTTTGCATATACTGGCCAAGTTGAATTCCAAATTGCCTAAGGAAGTTGTAAATATTGTGAATACGTAATTAATCTTTGCACGCTAGATAATTCCTAAAAATCCAAAAATATTTTCGGGCCTTAATTTTAATTTGGAGTGCACATTGACCAAGGGATTACTTATCTGCTGCTATTTCAAAATTTTATTTAAGTGCCCATTTGAATTAGTTTCTTTTTTAGGTAAGTATAGGGGAAATTATGGAGAGGACGAAAATTTGAATTAAAGCTTGTGCAGCTTTTGCAGGGTGACAGCAGGAAAAATGGCGCGTGAGCAGAGGGAAAAGACGCGCGGACCAATCAGAGGCCAGAAACCTCAACCGCCCTTCCCGTCTGAAACGTCGCTACCGGCTACCCCTGATAACCGGTTACAACCACCTGGAACTGCATTCTCTCTCCCACATAACCATACCGCTTTACCTTTTCCCCTCACAAACCCTCATTTTGCAATTGCACTCTCTCTCGAAAAATTCCTCTTTCATCTCCGCCGACTCCCAACCCTAATTTCCAGATCGTAATTTCCGCTCATGGGTAAGAAAGCATTCGCCAAGAAAACCAAACCCAGCCGCCGAGAAACCCCGGAGGCACGACCACAGCCAACCCCACCAGCACCCGTCGCTCAGCCATCGCCCATGGTTTCCTTGGATACCATGATGGCATTTCTTCGCCAACAGGACCCAACTAGGGACTGGACGACGGCTCTGACCAGTTTCAGCCAAACGGGGGGCGTCGGAACCACATCCAGCGAAGCTCCGCCTGCGCCGGTCAGTCATGCAGCAGTTTCAGTACCGGATTCGGCAGAACTCGACGCTATCGCCGCACATTACGACTCCGACTCTGAGGAGCGTAAGAAAAAGTCGAGTCAAGGCAAGACAACTCCGGAGGGGAGCGAAGGAACAGAGAAAATGCCCGAAGCGGAGCCGGTATTTCAAGAAGTGAGAAGGCCGGAAATAGATTTGAATGAATCGGCCAGAAAACAAGGCCTCATGACAGACGAAGAATTTGACTCGATTCTGAACAGGGTCCGGAGAGAAGAGGACACTGCACCAATGGCTGAGGGTCTAGACCTCGCATTGGGGGCAGTAGGAAACAGGGAGAAAGCCACATCAGGAAACATACCGGAAGGCCGACCTTTCCAGTTGGTAGGAGGGGAAGAAGAAGTACCGAGTAAAGAAAAAGAACAAGTAGACCCCCAAGTGAAAGCCGAGGATGATAGAATACAAGTAAGAGAGGAAGGTACTGCGTCTACGGAAGTCAAGGACGCAGGAACAGAGACAGCAGAGCCAGAAGTAGAAGCACCCACCCCAGTGGCACCTCAGGTTGTAAAGCCGATTCCGGTCAGGCGAAAACTGGTGGTGAAAGCAGACCCCAAGGCAGACTCGCCCAAGCCGCAGAGGGTGTCGCAACGTTGTTTGGGTAAGTGGGCCTCCAGCAGGGCAAAACCGAACAGGCGGAGGACCCCATAGAGATCGCAAGCGAGGAAGAGCGAGCCACTCCGAAAAAGGCTGAAGGTGAACCTGTTCAAGCTACTGATCAGGAAGACACAGGGGTGTCTCCAGCACAGAACGAACCGGGCACGACAACGGAAGGAATGGCTGGGGAACCGAACCTCACATCAGCGTCAGGAAGGTCTGATGGATCTGAGAAGGACGAGGCCTTACTCCAAGCTGAGGAGGAAGCCAGGTACCAGATAGAAAGGAAAAGGAAAGGAAAAACCTTTGTGAAAAACAAGCCGAGTACCAAAAAACCGCGTACCGTGAACACAGGCATAGTGATCACTGAGGCTGACCCGAGGACCCCATCAAACCGGCAAACACAGAGTGATAGTGAATATGAGATAAGTGAAGAATCTGAATCCGATAGCGATACGACCATGGAAGATGAGGAGTACAAGGAGCAGCAACTCCCTAACGATCATCGGGAACTATTGCATCCACCTGCAGAACCACTCCGATATAAGTGTTGGACGGTGGAGCTCACAGATGACGTGGTGGAGGGGATGAAATTTTTTAACTCCAAGGAGCTCCAGTCCATCTATCGCACCAAGAATGCAAAAGGCAAGAAGGTTAAGTGTGGAAAGGTAATTCATCTCCCCTCTTTAGATGAATTGAAGGTTCGGGAATCGTTTCTCGCCCTTGTGCATGAGTTGGGTTTTGAATGGCTGTTAAGAAATGAGAATTTGAATGTTCCGGTCGATTTGGCCAAAGAATTTTTCGCGACCTTTCGATTCAAGGTCACAACTGATTTGGATGTAGAGTGTATCAGTTTCAGAGTATTTGGAGGTGAGATTAGGATGAATTTGATTGAATGGACTGTTCGGCTAGGAATATGCAGTTTGGAAGAGGCCATAGGGCCCGAGTGGAGAGATAGGGAGCGGGGGATTCCCCGCAGGCATGTGGACTTTGAGCCCCAGGTAGCTTGGGAAGAGCTTACTCACCCCGGGGCAGGACAGTTTCAGTCCACTATCTCCCGATCTATCCATCTCAACAATCCTAATCTACGCCTGGTTCAACTCTTCTTGGATTACAACCTTTTAGGACAGTCAAATTCGGCAGTCCGGACATCGATGACGGAGTTGTATCTTATGTGGTGTGCCAAGAAGGGCAGGAAGTTGCACTTAGGGTTCTGGACTGCATACACATGTTATCTCATCGCTACCCACCCAGCACGGAATATTTCCCTCTGCCATATATTGGGAATCTTTGTGAGAAACAACATCACCGTTTCGGAGGACGAAGACTTAACCCCCTTGACGATGGTGGACGCCCCAGGATTGTTTGATACCCCCCTGTTCGTCCGGACGAATGCGGTATACATGAGGCAAGGCGTGCCACACTTCTATGCGATTGGAGAGGAAGCTATACCCATTGCTCGGTTAGCAGCAGCTCATGAAGCACCGGCACACGACCTGAGGCAAGAGGGGATGGAAAAAGTTGTGGAGGAAATAGCGGAGGAAAGCAGACAGATAAGGGCAGAAATGATCGGATTGGCATCAGACCAGGAACAGCGTCAAGCCAGAATGGAGAAGGCAATGGACGAAGTTAGAGAGGAGAATAAGCAGTTGAAGGCAGAGATGGTCAAGCTAGCGGGAGTAGTGGAACGGATGTTAGAAGGGTCTGCAGAGCAGAGGACATTGGCTCAGAGGCAAGATGCTATGGAGACGTTAGTGACTACTTTAGGAGAGGAGAACCATCGATTGATCACGGAGATGGGCCGAATGGCATCCGTGATAGATGAGTTGTTGAAGGAAGTGACCAGCCGGAAGAAGGAACCAGCTACAGGAACAAGCGGCCATGGAGGCCAGGACGATGAGACCCACCCACCAGAGACGATGATAGAAGAGCCCGAGGAAGAGAACGCCGAGGTGGCGGCAGAGGCCGAGGAACCGGCGAAGGAAAATGAGGATCACACTGGAACGGAAGAGGAACCCCTGGAAAAGCAGCCTACACCACCTGCCCCACGGAGGAGCAGGAGACTTCGCTAGACCACCCCCCACCCTGACAAGTTAGTTTTATTTTTAGCTTTCTGTTTGTTTTTAAGTTTTTTTTTCATAATTGTTGGTGTTAGTTTTTGTTGTGATAGGTAAACTTCTGTGTTTGTTTCTGTGTAGCATGTTTTTGTTTTTTTTTCTTTTTCTTGTTTCGTACGCATGTTGACTCCCACTTAGTCCGTTGCACGGCCTAAGTGTGAGGAGTTTTATATATATGTGTGTTTTGTTGGTCTGTTTAGGTTTTCAAACTCTCCCACTTAGCCTATTCCATAGTCTAAGTGTGAGAAGTTTTAATTTTAATTTGTTGTTTCTGTATGTTTGTCTATGTGTCCATCATACTGGTCATTACCTTTTCCACTTCACAGCCTTATCTGAGGGCAGACACTTGTGAAGTGGGAGGGGGGACGCAATGACCAGTATGATGAGTATGTGTATATGTGTAGTTTTTGTGTTCGTGCTTGTGTTAGTGTCCTGTTAAGTTTAGTTTTTTTTTTTTTTAATTTGTGTGTTGATTGGGCTTAAAACTCAACCGTCTTGAGCTGACGGTGAAGGGAACTGAGGGAAATAAGACATGCTGGAAAACCGAAACCACCCTCACTAGTACCTCCTAGTCAGGATAGATGATGTGAGTATGAGAGAAAAGCCCATACTTAGAGTCAAACGCGAAAGCCCTCTTCAAATGTGAGTTATAAGCTTAAAGTGGAACCACTTTCCACAAATATTGAAAAGAAGGAGAGGCTGCCACAATTTGCCTAGGATGAAGTGACCACGGGTAGCAAACACTGAAGGCAGTAGGAAACCCCCCTCCGTTAAAAAAAAAAAAAAAAACAACCACCTTTAGAACCTTTTTTTTCTAACTCTTTTACCCAGATAAATACCCCTAGCCACTGGGGCTGTGTGTGTGCGAGGCATGAGGCGAATGAAGCTTACTGGCCAGAAAGATGTGAAAGAGAGCAGACTCCAGTTGGGCAAGAAAGTTTGGAAGAAAATCGATCAGGGAGTTATCCCAGTTCCACACAAAAAGAAAAAAAGGGGGGAGAAGAAGAAGGTATAAGGGTGGCGAAGCCACAAAGGGAAAATAAAAGAGAGAAGAAAAAAAAAGAAGAGAAGGAATAAGGGTGGCAAAGCCACAAGATGATACTAACCAGTTGGAAACCCAAGCCAGAAGCGCCAGCTAAGAAGCAACTGATCAGAAGCCCAATGCACACAGTTCCCCCCCACATCAATAAAATAGAAATTTTGAAGACTTAGAGCCTTAGGAACATCTACCCCAAAACACTGCAACCCAATAGCCCCATTACAAGCCTTTAAACCCTTCAGTAGCTGCACGTGAGATCTAAGTCCGAAGCAAGTGTGGTTGAGCATATTGAGAGAATGCGGTCCTAACATTCCTGGTGAGGTATGAGAGACCGAGTGAATCTAGTGTTTGGCGGAGAGTTTGGGCGATCTTGACAAGCGGATATACTGACCAGGAAGGAATGGGGGGTGGCAGAATTTCAAGGCTGTCTAAGGCCGGATTGCACCAGATCCCGAGGTAAGGGATGGTTGAAAATATAGCCCAATCTTTGTGTTTTAGTTTTATTTGTGTTTGTGTGTTTGTGTGTTTTTTCTGTGTTTGACCAAGTGTTTTTCTTTACGTCGTTGTAGTATAGAGTCTAGTTTAGGTAGAGTCGGTCAGGGGAGTAACCAGGCTAGAATTCGACTTATTCCTTTTTGTTTGTTCTTCACGCTTGAGGACAAGCATGTGGTAAGTGTGAGCAGTTTGATAAGTCGTATTCTAGGCCTAAGTTACGGGTCAGTATAATGTGCATAATTGAATTATATCTGCAAAACTAGTTGCTTAAGCGTGCAGGGTAAGCGTTCTAGCCAGTAGGCAGAGTTTCAGACACTTCAAGTGAAAAGGGCGTCAGGACGATTACGTACTGACCAGTATACATGCAAAAATGGCTCGAGATGGAGAAGGAGGATAGTTGGGACTGCTCAATCACAATTAAGGGTAAAGAAGTCATTTCACCGCAAGGTCTTACCCTAAAAATCAAGGGTAAGCCTCCCTATAAAAGGAAGCCACTTGGAGAGAAGGATAACATCGTTCATCATCATCACTTTTAGGAGAGTTCTCTCGGAGTTTAGTCTTTCAGCCCAGTCCAGAATCCCGTTCCTCGCCACTGCCATGGTCACTTGAAGATCTAGATGTTCCCGGAGTTCCAAATCGTCCATTCCAGCCAGCAGAATCGTAGTTAGAGATTCCATCGCCCGGAGTGGCAAAACACTTTTATTCGCTTTCGTAGTTTAATTTACTTGCTTTCTTTACGTTGGATCTTTGTTGCTTTTGGATGTTTTCTGCTTTTGAAGTACTTGTTGAAGATCTGAACGTGTTTATGCCATGAAGTTGATTTCCATTTCGGTTATTGTGATGATTTCTTTTCCTTCCTATTCCGCATAGTTAGCTTAGATCTAAGGTTCCTTGGTGTTTTAAGTGCTGAATCTTTTCTTTCCTTGTTTCCGTCGCAATTTTCCTTTAGTTAAACGTGGAACTGTTCGATCGTGAGTGAATCGCTGCATGTGAAGTTTAGTTTGAGTGCGTTTCGTTTCCTGCTGACCAGTACGCGGAGTTGCAGTTTCTGTGTTTTGATTTCAGATTTGGTGTTCTTATTTGTGGATCTGTGTTCGCGAATTGATAAACTGTGTTTCCGTGTCGAATCTGGAATTATTTTCTGATTTTAGTTTGTGTTGTTGAAGAAGAAGATGTCCATGTCTAATGTTGGGGACCACTTTGCTTTTTAGATGCTTTTTGCTTTTTGTCCTTTACTTTTAGTTATAACCTGCAGATCTGTCAGCCTAGTCACCATGACTACCACTACCCTCTGAATATTCTGTCTAGCCCAAAATAGAATCCCGTACCTTCCAAATATTTTCTGTTACAAAAATGTCTCCACATTTCCACGTACACAGCTGCACCTCTACACTTCTTTCCCTATTCTAGTCAGTAGGAAATTACCTTTAAGTTCTTGCCTAGGTAGAGACTCAACCCGAGCGTGGTAGCTAACCAAACCATCCAGAATATCACCACAATAGTTTTAACGCACCATCTCTGTGGGATTCGACCCTTACCACCACTATACTGATCAGTAGGAGTGGGTTGAGGAATCTTTGAAACCAGGGTCTAGGCTTAGTTAGGATCTCTATCCTGACCAGTAGGATGTATCCTTGCTTGAACGACACCTAAGCGCCCTGAGTCATAACCGTTTCACTGACCTCCTTGCATTCTATGCCCTCCAGTGTTTGGTCTATCCAAGATTTGAGGTGGCCAGTTGGACTGCCCATCAGAGGACTGTACCTGTTGTGGTTGGCTTTGATTCTGATCAGTCCATCTGAAGTTGGGGTGGTCCCTCCACGGAGCATCTCTCTGTTTCCCCTGGATCCAGTTGCCATTTGTGTTCCAGTGGCCTACGGCGTTTACTTGCTCTACCTCACGGGGAAACTCGCAGTAATAGTAATGATGCTCTTCTGGCGGTGGCGACTGCGGCACATACTGTGTCTCCTTCGGTGCAGGCGGTGGCGGCGGTCTTGTTTTTTCTACTGCTTCCAGCAGTTTCTTCTCCATTTGCTCAAATCGAGCCTCCAGCTTTTCATCGTTGCGCGCCTCAGCTGCGTGCACTGCTCCTCTTCTGTACTGCCCTCGAGATGTTTCGTACGACCGCTTAGCCTCAATCAGCCTCTCCAAAATATTCTTAGCTTGGCTAAAAAGGGTTTTTGAGAAATCCCCTTGTGTTGCGAGGTTGAAGTCGTTCTTGCTGTCCACCGTGAGTCCGCCATAAAAGATCGAGTAGATCTCCTTCTCTCCCAGCTTGTGGTTAGGGCATGCTTGAAGCAGCCCTTGGAACCTATCCCAGTACTGGCCGAGGGGCTCATCATACTCTTGTCTGGCTTCTGTAATTTCCCTTTTTAGGGCACTTGTTTTTTATGTTGGAAAGAAATGATCAAGGAATATCATACGGAACTCAGCCCACGTCCTGATGGATCCTTCCGGCAGCCTTGACAGCCAGACACCCGCATCGCCCTTCAAATTGAAGGGAATAGCCTTAAGCTTGTAATCTTCGGACGTGGATCCAGCTGGCACGAGCTGAATATCACAGTATCTGCAGAATTCTTCCAGGAAAGCATACGGACATTCCTTCGAAAGGCCATAGAAATGGGACAAAACGGCCAGTAATCCTGTTTTGATTGCGATGGTCCGCATTCCAGGAGTAGTGGCGATGGTATGTGTGGGTTGTCTCTCATCATGAGCGTGTAGAGAGCCGATTCCCGAGTCGTCGGCGACAACGGCCATCTCTGCTTCCGTTCGTTCTGGTGGTGGTGGTTGTGTTTTCTGCTCGGTGGCTGCTGCTGCTTCTAATGCGGCTCTGCGAGTGATGACAACGCCGGCTTCCTGGACTCTCCACTGAGTGTTAGTTCTTCTGTATATCAAGGGATGATTCCAGTAATCGTCTTGGTGGTACATTCTCATCAACAGCAGGAAAAACAAAAAAAATGAGAAACAAAATTATATACACCTACGCACTACGCACAAACATAAAGTACCACCATGCTTCCCTGGAAATGGCGCCATTTTGGAGGGACTTGGAAATAGGTCGAAAACACGAATAGAATGCAGATCAAGTTATATGGAATGATAACCGAACCGATTGGATCCGTTAGCAAATGTCATTGCAACTTAATCAATGCAATCTAGCTCTCGCCCTTTCCGCCTTGCCAAAGTAATTTATAACTCCCAATTTTGCACAACTTTAACAGTAAAGCGGCAAGTTCGGGGTCGATCCCACAGAGAAGTTGGTGTGTCGAGTGTGTGAGTAGTGAACAGGGGGGTTGGCTGCTGCCACGCTTTAACTTGGGAGTTTTTAACTACTGGTTTTAATCTAGACAGAATTAAACTAGCTAGCTTGATCAATGGAAATTTAACTACTGGATCAAGTGAATTGCAGGTAATAACAGAAAAGTAAATGCGCGGATTAAAAGTGAAAATAACTTTAATTAAACTAAAAGCTGAGTACAACGTGAAATTTAAACTAAGCTAACACTTTGGAATCTAAGAAAACGGTAAAAACTGAGAAAAATCTCAGCGGGAAACTTAAGATAACGCTAACAGAAATGAGTATTCTGCATCGCTCCCTTTTGGTCGCCCTTTAAACTAAGCTATCTAACTAAGCTACTGAACTAAACTAAGCTAGAGAGCTGAACTAAACTAAGCTAGAGAGCTAAACTACGCTAAATAACTAAGCTAAGCTAAACTAGATGGAAAGTAAAGTCTCGGATGCCTTCTTGTGGTGGCACACCCTCTATTTATAAGCTCGATTCGGCCGTCAGCTGGATAACGATCTTGACAAGGAATATTCGCTCATTCTGAGAGTGAGCGACTCATTGATTGCTACGTGTTGTTCTTCTAGAATGACGACGCTTTTTGGTAACAGATTCGTGACTCAGTTCCGTCCTTGCGTCTCATATTCCAGCACGTGTCCCCTTCTATAACGTCGTCCTTGATAACAGAATGGTGCGCTATATCCAGCTCATTTCCTCACGTGTTCTTCTTCTAGAAGCCAGCGGTCCCCACCTAACTGGTTGATCGCTCCCCCTTGATCAACTCACCCGATTCTTGGCCTTTTATCGCCTTTTGTACTTGCTTGATCAGTTCGGCCTTGCTGCCTTGGTTAAGTGGTATTTCTGCACATTTAACACTTGTTTTGCGCGATAAACCGATCAAGTAGCATGTATTTCACCCTTAAACCTACAATCCACTTTTATCCCGATTCAGTATTATTCGAGCAGTTTCACACGAATAGAATCATCATATTATTACATTGCGTTTGCTTGTACATTTATAAGATGTTTTATAAACATTTAAATGTATAAGAAGCAAACAAAGTCTAAGTCTTTTGCTTAGTAGACTAGTTGTGGGCGTCGCCCACTTTAAGGTAACACAGTTGGTTCTATGCAATGCTTTGCAAAAGAAAAAGAAGAATTTCGCAACCCAGATAGGCTTAAACTACCTATCGTGAAAGGTTGCAATGTCAGTCCGATTATTTCTAAGCCTTTCTGAAATAAGATGGCGTTGGTGTGGTATAGCACTGAATAGATCTAATAGCAAGATGTGTCTTTATGCTACCTACTGAAAGACTAGGTCTTGATAAATTACTATTTCTTAATCTACATACGTTAGCATTGAGAATACGGTATTGGTTATGCACTACTTTGACTTATTAAATGGTGCGAGTTTTTCGCAACCCAATAATCCTGATATATTGGGTAGTGGTGATTAATATCTAGTGGTGCTAGGATTGCTATTATGTTGAATCGTGTGCGAGGTGAGTCTCGTTTGATAATGTCATCAAGAGGAGCTTGAACAAGGTTTTATTATTCGAAAACTGGTTAGTTGGAGTTTTATTACTCTATGAATAATAAATAAGTGTTTCTTGTTAAGTCCACTCTTGAAATAAATAAGATGTTGATTAATTAAGTCCATAAAATACATTAATTAATGAACATTTATATCTTAAGCGCGGGAAATAAACAATAAACAAAACGGAAACCCGGATTACTTGTAATTTCAGATTTGGATGGGCAGTGCAATATTACTTCTATAGTGGCTGCTCGTAATATTTCAATATAAGCTTATATTAAATTGTGGGTTCAATTTAATTAGTAAAAAGCTAATTGGGTGAGGCCATATCAAAAACCTTCCATAGATCCCTAACTGAGCCAAATATGAACTTAATATAAATAGGAGAATAAATGAGACAGAAAAGACACTTATTTTCATTGATAATTTTGGTCTCTCCTCTCTTTAGTAGGAGAAGAAATTTTCATGATTTTCTCCTCACTGAGTTTTTCAGCTCTCCTCCGTGAGAAAGTTTTGTCTTCTTTATTCGAGTCCTAGTATTTTGATAAGATCAGCCCACCCTGATATCGAGATACAGTTCGGGAACCAGCCAGAAGATCTGTGGTCTAGTATTGAAGATCTTCATGGAGAAGGCGCGAGCAATCGACGATTCTTTGGAGAATCAAATCGGTAACTCTAAACCGTAGTATTCATGCTTAGGATTTATTTTCTCTAAGCATGAATTATTTGCGTTCTAGCATGCAATTATCTGTTTAACATGTGAATTGATTAATCGCATAATTGATCAAATAGATCTGTATCTGATTTATTTGTTTTGTACTAGTCTTCCGCTGTGCAAGGGGCACCAAACCCCAGCATCCATATCTTCACCCTCACCTCCACTTTCATATGTGTCTTGATTTTGAGTCTCACCTCTACTACCTCCTGGCTCTACCTCAAAATCACTGCTGTCATTAGCAACAATTTTGATTCCATCATAAACATTCCCTTTATTCAGATAAGGCATATCACTCTCCAAGAAAGTCACATCTCTGCTTATTAAAACTTTGTGATTCCTAGGCTCCACATACCACAGCCTATAACCTTTGACCCCATTTTGATATCCTAGCATCACACACATCAGTGCACTAGGATCTAACTTCCCCGGCTTCACATGAGCAAAGGCTTTGCAACCAAATATCCTCAAACCAGAGTAACTCAAATGCCTTCCAAACCATCTGAAATCTGGTGTATCACCATTTATTGAGGATGATGGACACTTATTTAACAGGTACACAGCAGTAGATGCAGCTTTCCCCCAAAAATTTCTTCCCTAGCCCAGAAGAGAAAAGCATGCATCTTACTCTTTCAACAATAGTTCTATTGGCCCTCTCTGCCACCCCCATTTTGTTGGGGATTCATGGGGATTGTTCTATGTCTTTTTATCCCCCTATGTTTGCAGAAGTTATCAAATTCTTTAGACACATATTCAAGCCCATTATCAGTCATAAGACACTTCACTTTACATCCCTTTTCTAACTCAACCTCAGTACACCATTCTTTAAATTTTCCAAATGCTTCTGACTTTTCTATCAAAATATAAATCCAGATTCTCTTTGAATAGTCATCAATTAGGGACATGTAATATCTACCCCCTATAGTGTTTACTGATGCAGGACCCCATAAGTCACTATGGATATAATCAAGAGGGAAAGAGGAATTGTGTTTACCAGTTGGGTAGGGAAGCTTCTTTACTTTTCCTCGGATATAGTCTTGGCATGGTGGCATATCTTGTGTCTCAACAGCAGAGATAATATCTTTCTTTACCAACTCCCTTATGCTATCCATTGCTGGATAGCCAAGCCTCTCATGCCAGAACCTTATACTGGCTGACTTCACCAAATTTAGCACATCTTTATGAGTTTTAATAACAGATGCGTAGAGATAACAACGACTCCCTCTTCTCTCAGTTGTCATGGTCACATTATCCCCATTTTCTACTATAATCCTTCCACCAGAAGAAAAGAAGCAGCATCCCTTTAACTCCAATGATCCCAATTATCAAATTTCTTTTAACTTCTGGAATGTACCTGACATCATTGAGTACTTTCATAGATTGATCTTGCATCTTCAATCTGATGAATCCAATTCCTTTGATACTACATACTTGATTGTTTCCTAGAATAACCGTGCCAGAAGCATCATCAATCTGCTCAAACCAATCCAAATTCGGGCATATATGAAAGCTACAACCGCTATCCATGATCCAAGAAGCTCCATCAATGGTCTCCATTACATTCAAGGCCTCAGCTGCCTCATTTGACTCAACACAATCAGATGTGTTTGTACCTTGATTTCCAGACGCTGCCTGCTTCTTTTTCCATCCGAATCAGTCCTTCTTGAGATGCCCGGGCTTCTTGCACCAGAAACACACTCGGCTCTCCTTCTGATCGGTTCCAGAAATCTTAGGACCATCATACTTCTTCTTGAATCCCTTCTTTCCTTTAAACCCCTTTATGTTTAAACTTTCTGAGGCAGTATCCCCAACTCTAGAACCTGAGTCTTGCAGCTCCTTAGCTCTAAGTGCAGACTGGACTTCCAAGAAGGTGATAGTCCCTTCCCTTCCATACATCATCGCATCACGGATATGATCATAAGATATTGGTAAAGCATTAAGCAGAAGTATAGCTTTATCCTCATCACCTATTGTTACATCGATGTTTTCAAGATCATCGATAGTCTTATTAAAATCCTCCAGCTGCTCTATTACCCCTTTCATCCAAGAATTTGTACGAGTAGAGCCGTTGCTTCATACATAGGGGATTCGCGAGGGATTTCGTCAGATACAGATTTTCAAGCTTCGCAAGGATACCGGCCGTTGTTTTGTCCTTCACGACCTCTCTTAAAACTTTATCCCCAAGACACAGAACCACCACACTGTGTGCTTTCGCCATAACCTCAGCTCGCTTCATAACTCCCTTCTCATCAAGATCTGTCGGAGCCTTATCCTTCTCCTCCTCAAGCGCCGCCGATAGGCCCTGTTGAATGAGCATCGCGCGCATCTTCATCCGCCACAGACCGAAGTCGTTTTTCCCTGTGAACTTTTCTGCTTCAAATCTTGAAGCCATTTCTTCTCGCAAGTTCGATTCCAATCAAAACACAATCTCAATTGCATGTGATTCCCGCAGACGGCGCCAATTTGTGAGCCGATGGAATCGAATCGCACAAGAACGCAACAATATGGGGAGAATTTTGGGGAGAGAATTTTATTAACCTAAGGTCATGTTTGGTTGACGGGAAAGTAAAGTTGGCAAGGAAAATGATTCATGGGAAAATGAATCCCGGGAATGTGATTCCTAATAACTTTACTTTCCTGTGTTTGGAAAATATCACGATTTTAAATTTTATGTTTGATTTAAACACCATACTAAATTTATACTCCTACTTATTATTATTTTTATTTATAAAAAAGAATTATAATATAATTTTTTAATAAATTATTAATTACAAATGATAATAATTATATTATTATATTTATTAGTTTAAATATGAATTATCCATTATAATATATAATTACAATTATAGTTACATGGAGTATTACAAATCATAAATATTATAATAATAATAATAATAATAATAATAATAATAATAATAATAATAATAATAATAATAATAATAATAATAATAATAATAATAATAATAATAATAATAATAATAATAATAATAATAATAATAATAATAAACTATACTTATATTGCATCAAATATGTAAGAATCCTAAGACTTGGAAAAAGAATACCTAAGAAAAATTAGGATTCAGAATCCTAGAAAGTTATACTAATTTTTCTTGTCTCGGGATTCTAATTACTTTCTCTATTTGATTAAAAACCGAAACAAACACAAGATTTTAAAATTTAAGGAATCAGATTACTTTCCCAGATAGAATCCTGACAACCAAACATGGCCTAAGAGTAAAGTTACAAGTAATGTATTACAAAATCTCTCGGCTCAAGCCCTTTTAATCTCCAGCTAAAAAACAAAAAAACAATATCAACTAATCAGTTGATCTAACGGCTAGAGAACAATCCATCAACTAATGCATCTACGGTCAGGATTTAAACATGTATTTAAAACCTTCTCTGAAAATGACTAAGCGTGGAGTTATTGAGCATTCTTCACATATAAGTTTGTGGTTCTGTCATTGGCGACTGAGCCATTTCATATGATCAAAAAAAATCAGCATATTTATAATTTAATCTGTCCACTATTCTTTTTTGAATTATCAATTTAGTTCTCTCTTATATTTTATTTTTTCTTCATTATCTATTTTATTATTTTTCATATTTTACTTTTGCTTTATCTAACTTATTAAATACTATCATTTTCTTGAGTATTATGTTCAAATGAAATAATTCAACCATGATGGAATGAATTCACGTCATTGTTTATTTGTCTTGTTTATTTGTCATGTTTAAAAGAAACGATTCAATCATTATGGGACAAAATCGAATAAGTGAAAAAGAAAGTTGATAGTATTTTTTTTATACAAATGAAAAGGAAGTTCTTTATATTTTTATGAAATGAAGTAAGTTTATTTTTATGTTTTATTTTATTTTATTTTGTGAAATAGAGTAAGTATATTTTTATATTTTATTTAATTTTTAAAATGGAGTAAGTTTAACAAATTTTTATTTTATCTAAAAAACAAAGTTTTATATACTCCTAGAAATTTTACCTCATGATAGCCACGTCAATTTTCATCACTACTTCTGAAAAGGTGAGACATGTACCTTGGCTTTAATAATTTTTCAATCATCTCATTTTGTATTAATTTATTACTTCTATATTAAATTGCTATATTTGTTAAAAATTAAAACTCATGCCATAAAGAGCCAATTTCATGATGGGGTTACGTAATTCATACCATCAAATCTAATTTATTTATGTCATTTTAATTAATTTAATTATGTTGGAATGATGGTATTTTTAATATACTGTATTGATATATTATAATCTTATACTATAAATATAATGAGTAGTAATTGTTATCATTATTTTAAGTATTAAATAATAAAAAATAAAACTATAAATGACAATATTAGAGATCATTAGATCTCTAAAACGTATAGTCTATAGTTGGTAGTAGCTAGCATTTTAGGATGGGTTAACATTTGGTTACAAACTCTCTTCATATATCTATATTATGTTTGGCACAATATTCCAGTTCGATTGGTTGAATTTTCGATCCATGAATTGATAACTATGCTAGTTCCCTTATCAGTTCAGTTTTAATATATTTACTTATATACTTGACTTTGATTGTATAACAAATGATATGCTACATATCTCATGTGAGTATCATTATCCTTTGATGCACATTTAATATAATTTATTTTATATATTAAATTTGGTTTAATTTATTTAAAATAAATAAATAAAATAATAAATTGAGCTTTGATTTTATCAGCTTCGTAAACTTCAAATGTTAATAACATTTTTAATGCATTACCAAACTACTACTAGTATATAAAACAAAACAAACAATACTAAAATCTTGAGTGGTATTCACATATGTTTATATCAATTTAGTCAAATTCAAAAGAGTACTATTACTTTTGAATGATTGACTAATGATACTATTAATGATTAAAATATGACATGGAATTACATAAGTGCGTACGACGGTTATACTTATATTAGGTCCAACGCACTTTATTGGGTCGATTTTAACATAAATATAATAGATTACAAATAACACGTATAGTTAAAACTTTTAACTTTTTAATTATGTTATACATTCATGCTTACACAAATTTAGTCATTTAGGATGAACTGTCTATTTCTCAAATTTCATATTTTTTTTATTTTTAATTATAATGATGACCCCATTTGTTTACAGCACCTGTAAAATAAGTTATCTCCATGTACTATAATCCAAAATGTCAAGATAATCACAATTCAAAATCTTGTGTTTTTCATCAATTACAATCAATTTTAGTTTGAGGAAAATTCAGAATAATTTCATTGGATTGGCTGATGAGGCTATACATCGCATGAGGAAGATTCCATGAAACTTCCCAAAACTAACGTCTTTTGTTTCTATTTTAATGATAAGACAGTTCAGAGTACAAGGTAAGCACCAAATGTGATACTTTTAAATTTTTAGAGTATTTACACCACTTTTTACTTCATTCTCTAATTCATCTCGTATTTACATTATTTAGGGTTCCACACCACTTTTTACTTTATCTCTTCCTAAAAAGATAACACCTTCAACCCTCCATCTCCAATCTATCTCATCTCTTAACTATTTATGGATCTCCTATTTCATTTCAATTTTATTTTTTTCAAACAAATTTAATTTAAGTGGGATGAAATATTATTTTAAATATAATATTCGTATATTTTATTCAAAATATGAAAATTACATAATTAATATATTTAGTGAGATAGTGTTTCTTTGGTATAAAAAAAATTTATGTGATGAAGGCATTTATTGAAGAGTTTAGGATAACTGGATAATAAAAAATAATTCTTTTTTAAGAAATCGGTCATAAAACTTTAACATTTATGGAATTGGAAAATTTGTATTAATTTTGGTATATTTTTTAAATTTTTTCTATTTTTTTAAAAAATAAATTAAAATCAATAAAATTTGACGCCCACTCGCTGGAATCAAGTAAGCGTCAACCCCCCATGCCAGTTCGCCATGTGTGGGTGGGGGTGCGTGGAGAGCTGGCTCGATAATATGTTCCCCCCACCCCCAAGAGATTCTTTTGAGACCAATTGCTTGCAACCCAGTCTCTTAGCCATCTCGTCTCGCTTGAGATGGAAATGGCTAAGAGTCGGATTGCGGATGCTCTCACAAGGTGGTCAACTAAAAAGCAAAAATTAAATTAAAAATATACTCCATTCGTTCCATAGTAGTGGAGGTATTTCTTTCCGACACAAAAATTAAGAAAAAGAGTGTGTAATGTATTAAATAAAGAATGAACTACGTAAATGGTACCTAAACTATGCGTTTTGAACACCAATGGTCCTTAAACTTAAAAAATATCATAGGTAGTCCCTAGACTAAGGCATAATCACATTCTTTGTTTTTTTTACTATTCATCACAATTTTGTACCAAAAATGCCCATAAGGCATGGAGATCATTTTTGAACTTTCCTATCTAGGTACTAGATATGATATTTTCTATATCTCTCTTGTATTTGATTATTAATATGATATTTTCTTATAATTTGAGTGTGTGAAATGATATTTTTCACTTTACTTTTTCAATCACTATATGTTAATCACTTTATGTCAGATCTTCTTTTTTTCTCTTTCTCTTAAACTATTATAAAGTAAACAATTATAATAAAAAATTTTAATCTAATTCTTAAATATATTATTATAAAAATTAAAATTAAAATTTTAATCATCAAAATAATTTTTAGCTAAAGTTAATTTTGATTTTGATTTGATTATTTATTTAACATTATAAATTAAAAAAAATTAATCCTAATATTTTTATTTTTTTAATCCTAATTTTTTATTTTTTATTAATAATAATTTTTAATTATTAATATTAAAATATTAATCAAATCACAATCAAATTAAATTTAGGTACAAGTTATTTTGATAATTAAATTTATAATATTGATTTTTATAATTAATATATTTAAGAATTTAATAGTATTTTTATTTAACTTTTTACTTTTTAAAAGTTTTAAAGAACGAGAGAAAAAGAGGAATTGATATAAGTGATTGAAAAAACGAAGTGAAAAATATTATTTTAGGCACTCAAATTATAAGAAAATATCATATCCTACACTAGAGGGAAAGATAGAGAAAAAATATCATATCCAGTACCTAAATATGAAAGTCCAAAAATGTCCTACTTGCCTGAGGGGTATTTTTGGTACAAAAGTTGTGATGAATAATGAAAAAGTATCAAGAATGTGATTACACCTTACTACCTTAGTCTAGGACCTATGATATTTTTAAAATTTAAGGATCATTGGTGTGCAAAACGCATAGTTTAGGTACCATTTGCATAGTTTATTCTAAATGAAAAGATACTAATAAAGTAGAAAGAGTAAAAAGAATAAAGTAAAAAAGAAGAAAAAGTAAGAGTGTGTGATGCGTTATACTTTCTACTAAAAAATGAAATGATTTACATGGAATTATAATGTTCAAAATGGAAAATAATTTTATGAATAGGGAGTAGTACAGTAGTAATTAATTACTACTACGGAGTACTTGTTTTACACATTTAAAAGGTTTAGAAACTATTTCTTGTACATGTGTATAATATAAATACACCAAATAACTTTCCCATTTGTAGTCATTTACTTGACAATGACAACGTAAATAATGACCATCACTTATAATAAGCCCACTCATTCATTGTCATGACTCATCATATAGTACTACCTATTATTATTATTAAGATTACTACTATTATTAATTAAATATTAGTGGAATAACGTATACAATAATAATTAAGTACCATGTTTACATTAATCTATTGAATTAAACAAATATTTCCATTCGAATTGTTTTAATTTATAGTCATTGTTAAGAAATGTTTATATAGTAATTTGTTTAAATTAATTGATAAGTAAATATTTGTTGGGCTAAATGGTGGAGCCGGTAAACAGATGTGTTGCATATTATATACACGTGTATATGAACACATCCACAATAAGTAAGTAAATCAAATTTTGTCTAAAAGAAAAGGATCATCAAATTATACATGTCATTTTATTTCTTTTTAGCCATGCACTATACTTTCACAAGCTTATCCATGAGTGTAAAAATCTAATTAATATTCTATGAAAGAACATTAATTCTTTCGAAATTAAAGGGCCGACCAAGTAGTTAGTAGTTGTGGTGTGGGTACTAAAATATTTGGGAAAAAAAGGACAAATATTCTTGCAGAAATGCACCGTACTATCATGGTTAAGGTCATCCGCAACGTTGTCTCTTATCCGTCTCTTAACCGTCTCATCTCTTAACTATTCATGGGTCCCACTGTACTTTTCACTTCATCTCTTAACTAAGAGACAAAACATGCAACCCTCCATCTCTTATCCGTCTCTTAATCATCTCATCCCTTAACTATTCATTCAATTTCATTTTTTATTTTTATTTCCAACAAATTCAATTAATAAAAACACACTTCATTAAATAAAATGAAATTACAACTTAAAATCCTAAAAAAATACATAATTAAATTCGTAGCAAAATAAATAAAAAAACATAATTTAAAATACAATTTTATAGAAATTATAAAAACTACTCCGCCGGCGAATCATCCCCCAGAGGCGGTGGAGGCGGAATACCAAGTTGTCCCGCCAGATACACAATGCCGGCATGATGGGCTTGAAATTGGGTAGGAGTCATGCGGGAAGTGTTCGTCATCGTGGCGGTGAAGTACATGGACATTAAGGAGGAGGGCGGCCCTTGGGAGCCCGCCTGGCTTGATTCGCCTCGGCCCCTCCTCCCTCTAGCCGCCTTTGCCGCCTTGGTCCCTTTCGGCCGACGGCGCCCACGGGAGGACCCCCCTACATCGTCCGTCGTGCCCTCAACCTCCTGCTAGGCAACCTCTTATGCGGCGCTGCCTGAACCGCCCCCACTAGACGAGTATTGGCCACCCACCGTGTGCTTCGTGCGCTTCGAGGTCGAGCCAGTGCTGGACTGGACACCGCTGACCCACCTTGCCTCGTCTTTGACGACCTCCTAAACATCGATATGTTTGAATTCTTTGCCGGTGCCGTCGAAATAGACTCGCAAAGCCGATCTCAGAATGTCGGCTCCCGTGGCTCCGCTTTGGTAATGAGCCGCTTCAGTCTTGTAGATGCCGCAGAATTTTGTGACCTCTCTGTCGACTCGGTCAAAGTGAGCACGGAGCATCTTCAATGTACGGCGGCAGGACCCCTTCGGCTTTATCTCGTTGTAGGCCTCGGTGACCTTTTCCCAGAAGCACTTCCGGGTTTGTTGATTCCCGACGATGGGATCGTACGAGACGCTGATCCAGGCATTGTACACATCCATCATGTCCTTGCGGCTGTACGGATATCGGCCTACATCCTCCTCCTCCTCGGCCGCCTCCGCCTCTTCCTCCACGGCGTCGAATGCCCTGGAGCTTCCACCGCCTCGTCCTCCTTCCGAAGTGGGTTCATCTGGATAATCCTCCCTAATTTGGGATAATCCCTGCAAATAACTCAGGGCGGAGGGAAAAGCGTATGCATCCACATCAAAATGGGGTGGTTAGTACCCCGCCGGTGTCGACGAGCCTTGGGTGCCCGGCGTCGATGAACCGGAACCCGAACCACCCAATACATTGTACATGCCCCCCAGTCGTCAAACGCGTTGATGTCAAACCCGCCGAAGCCCTCACCGCCAGAGTTTCCGTCGCCGGACATTTTGTGATGAAAATTGGAGAGGTTAGATAAAAATTGGAGAGGAAATGGAGATGATTTGGAAAGAATAGATGTGTGTTTGTGTGTGTAATGAGAATGAAATATGAGTATTTATAGAGTAAAAAAAATAAAAATAAAAATAAAAGAAAAAGAAAAAATGGTCAAAAACGGTAATATTACCGTTTGATTTTTAAAATTTTTAAAATTTTTTATTAAATTCGAATTTAAAAAAATGATTTATTGCGTCAGCGTAACGAAGCCCACTCGCGGACCGGCGAGTGCGCGCCACGTCGCGCGAGCGCGTGGCGAGACGGCTCGCCATCCGTCTCTGTGGGATGGGCGTCTCGGCGGGATGGTGACGAGACGGGAAGGGACGCTGCAACGCGTCCCGCGTCCATCTCGTCTCAGAGGGACGAGATAAGAGACACCTGCGAGATGCGTTGTGGGTGCTCTAACAAATTCGATTTGTAGAAAGAATAAATGTATGATTGACGAAAATGTTTAATTAAATTCATCGTTTATTTTAAAGCGTAATCGTTGGGGATTGTGTCAGAGTAATTATAGTAGTATTTATTTTATGGTGACCTATCTTAGAGCATCCCCATCCGTGCTCTTGCCAACGAGCACGGATATGGGCCCGGACCCACGTTTACTCTCTGCTCTTAGGCAAGAGCACAACACCCACATCCGTTCTATTAATTCAATTTAAATAAAAACATTTCCACAAAATTAGAATGCATTAAAAATATCCGGAATACTATTACAAATTACAAAAAATTAAAAATTACATAATTAAAATCCTAAAAATTTAAAAGTACATAATTAAAATCCTAAAAATTAAAAATTACATAATTAAATTCATAAAATTAAAAAAACCCACTACTCGTGGCATAATTTCGCCCAAATGTGTTTGATTAGGTCTTCTTGTAGCTCAATGTGGGCTCGGGTATCGCGCATTGTGTTCCTTGTTTCGATCCTCTCTCCCACCGTCGTATGCACACCTCGGCGTGGGGGAGACCTCGCGGTTGAGCTTCCGGCTTCATCCTCGTCGTAAAAGCTAGCCGCCATCGGTCCTTCGTCAGCTATAATCATGTTGTGCAAGATAATACACGTGTACATGATGTCAGTGACATTTTTCACGTACCACAGCCGAGACGGGGCCTTCACAATGTTGAATCGGGCTTGAAGGACCCCAAAAGCTCTTTCGACGTCTTTCCGAGCGAACTCTTGACGCTGCGCAAAAAGAACTCGTCTCGAGTCTTGCGGGTTGCTGAGCGTCTTCACGAAAGTCGACCACCTTGGGTAGATACCATCAACGAGATAGTAACCCATGTGGTATGCATTTCCGTTGACAGTGAAGTCAATCGCCGATGCTACACCATTCAAAACATCATTGAATAGTGGTGAAGAATAGAGCACGTTCAAGTCGTTGTTGGATCCGGCAATACCAAAATATGCATGCCAAATCCATAGGCGGTAGTCCACGACCGCTTCAAGGATAAGTGTTGGGCCGCCGCCTTTGTGGGCGCTTAAGTGTTGCCCCCTCCAAGTAGTCGGGCAATTATTCCACCTCCAATGCATGCAGTCAATGCTGCCAAGCATACCGGGAAAACCATAGACTGTTTCGTGAAGGCGAAGCAACCGTTGGCAATCATCGGTGATGGGTGCCCGAAGGAATTCCTCACCCAAAGCTGAACGAACGTCGTCGCAAAAATTTTTAAGGCAAAGGATTCCAGTTGACTCACCGACATGCAAATACTCGTCGAAGAGGCCAGCCGTTTGCCCAGTAGCAAGTTGTCGGATGGCACACGTACACTTCTGCAACGTTGAGAGACTTTGCCTATCGTCTGCGTCTGTACTTGTTTGAAAGTATTTAACACGGGCGGATAATGTGGACAATACGTATAAACAAGCGTTTTGACATGCGAAAACGACGCCGAAAGTAATCTTCCGGAAACCGCGGCTGGTCGGAAAAATAGTCGGCAATGAGCTCGTTGGCTCCCTCCCGGTCACGATGGATGTAGCGGCGAGATCTAGTTGGTCGAGGAGGAGGGGCGGGGGTATTCGCTGTGACATAGGCTTCATAGTATTCTTGTTCTTCGCGCTCCGCTTCTGCAATGAGATTGATGAAATCCATTTAAGAGGGTTTCAGTGAGAGAGGAAGATGTAGATAAGTTGTATGAAAAATATGAATGAGAGGTGAATGAGAGATAATTTGATGTGAAAAATGGATGATAAATGTGTGTATTTATAGATGATTTTGGGAATAAAAAAATAAAAAATAAAACAAAAATCCAGAAAAACTGTAAAAAAAAACGACCATATTTTTGGGAATATGAAAATATTTTTTTTATTTTTGGTATTATTTTCGATTTAAAAAAAATTGAATTTCTAACGGAAATGCCGTTGGCCAATTAGAACGCACCACGTCAGCTGCTCGCTGGCACGGACGTGCTCGATGCATCGAGCAGCGCCGCACCAGCGGCGAGAGCGCAGCGGCGGACAACGGGTGCCTTGCCGCTGGCACGGACGAACGGACGCCGTCCTTCAACTGCTGCGGGTGCTCTTATTCCTAAACTAATAAATAGCCTCAATATGTCATCTACAACCACAAGTGGTTGATGATTTTAACTTTTATTTAAAAAACATAAAATATGATAATGATTGAAAAACTAAGAACGAAAGAAAGCGATATTTCATACTTGTGAGTTTTATATATCTATATCAATTCGTATATTTCATTCATAGCACTTCCATTCCCATTCATATTCATATTCATATTCATATTCATATTCACCTTCATGAACAATACTCATATTACTCCATTAATTATTCTTTTCATCAAAACTTATTATACTTTTTATTTTTATTTTTATTTTTATTTTTGTTCCGTGTACATAATTTTTGGACCATATCTCATCGGAATTTGTTTTTCAATGGAGCGAATAGTATATCTTATTTTGCCTAATAGTCATATGTGGATATCGTATTACTATATAATTTAATTTAGGGAACTAATTCATGTATAAAATAATAGTTCACTTAATATAAATATGGCTTGTGATTACGATATTAGGGAAATCTTGATATGGAATTTGTGAAGAATTGGTGTCAATTTTCAGACGTATATTATATACTGATATGAATTGGGGATTACAGAAATCTTAATCCAATAACTTTTGCAAACAAAAATATGTGTTTATGGAGTGAAATCTCGGAATAGGAAGATCCGTATCTTTAAATTGATCTGTCTACATAAATTCAGTATCAAGTCCAAATAAGTCATTATTTTTCCAGTCATTTTTTCCACACTTATATACTATTTCACCGAACATTTGCCCCATTAGCCTAGTATTTTTTACTACATACCAGCGGTGCATCGAATCCTCTCCCAAAAAAGGTGACGCGACAGATTAATTGATGACAAGATATTACTCCCTCCGTTCCTTATCAATAGAGACATTTCTTTTTGACACGGAGTTTAAAAATAGTGTGTTAAATGGATGGTGTATAAAGTAGGAGATAATAAAGTAAGAGAGATTAAGTGAGAATAAATTAAAACAAAGAGTTACTTTTTGCCAAAAATGAAAATGACTCAATTATCTTGAACTTTCTGAAATAGAAAAATGACTCTATTAACATGGAACGGAGAGAGTATACAATTACCTATCTATAAATTAATTGGAGCAAATATTAATTTGTTTCGAGTTACTTATAAGTGTTATTACCTAAGATTGAGCGCAATTACAATGATAAAAATGTCCCTTAGAGTGTTCACTATAAGGCGGACACTCCAATAGCTCCGCCCCATTTTTTGTCCACAGCCCCAATTTTTTTGTCCATAGCCCCAAAAATTTATTTCCGCCACTATGGTGGACACTTCCAATAGCCCCAAAATTTTATAACCAATTATAATCAATTATAACAAAAAACGTGTATTAAAAAAAATTTCTTCTTCCTTCCTCCTTCTCCCTTCATCTCTCAAAAAATTGTCGAAAATTAAAAAAAAAAAATTCAAGGGGGCGGCCGGCGTGCCAACCGCCGCCCCACTATAGATAGCCCCGCCCCGCCCCGGACCGGCGCGTCCTCGCCCCACTTTCGCCGAATGGCCGTCCGCCCCCCGTTTCTCGTCCGCCCGGGGCGGACGTCGCCTATACGGTTCGCCCCGCGACCGCCCCAACCCGTGGCTATAGCCGCAGCTATCCATAGTAGATACCCTTATTTCCTCTCGTTTAGTTACATGTTTTAGTAAAAAATACTACATATAATAAGCTTTCTGCCAGGTGGCGTCTTTGACGACCTTATGAGCAATTTATGTCTAAATAGTAATCACAGAACTGAATTTTTGTGAGCTGTGTGTCACATGCTCAGCAAATATAGCCACATGATTTTTGAATATTCAATTATACTTATTTCCTTATACTAAAAAATTCCTTATTGAGTGACTGTCTCTCATTGGATGCGAGAATATTCCATACTATTTGTTAATTATGGTAGGAGTACTACTATTTAACAGAAGTTTAAAGAATCTGCATGTTAGGCAAAATATTAATAATAAGTAGATTATGGTATGCAATAATTTGTTCCATCAAACTTTTTTACAGAATTTTCGTAAGTAGATTTTGGCATATCTTAAAATTTTATTTATACAGTGCAATTATTGATAAATGCAATGAGATATTACACGATTTTATATCAAGTAAACCGAGTTAATTACATACCATGTTTATATTTTGAATTTCATAAAGCATGAATTTAATACTATCCAAGAGTGGTGTGAACGAGACAAAACATACAGTGCTTAACGGAAGAGTATTTGAGATTTAAGTTGACATTTAAAGGATTTAACTCTAAACTGTTACAAACAGAAATCTGACCAACTTCAGCCCTATTGAAATTGTGATTTTTTTTAATCTCTGAATGAAATTGTATAAACATTTTTCAGTCTTGTTCTAAATTGTAGTTTTATAGTAATTGAAAGCGACGTGGATCTAAATAAAAATATATTTTTGAATGTTTAAAAATTTACTTAGTATTGAACATAAATATTTATTTTTAAATATAGGAAAATGTACATATACATAGAGGATATTTATGTGATACAGATGTCAGAAATAAAACGAATCTTTAGTGAGAATTGAGTTTGTATCCAAATTGAATTTTGGGATTTCGTCTATTTATTAGGAAAAAATCGCACACACTGTTTTATCGAAATTCATCAACAAATAGAAGGCATACACAAACGCCGCAAGAAACTGCCCATTCATCAAAAAGTGGGAAAAAGGGCTCCGGCGTTTGAATCTCTGAAGAAAAGAAGTTGTGATTTTAACATCGATGGCTGCTAAAGGGCTGGTGGTCTACCTGCTGACGGCCTTCTCTTTGGCTGTTGCTTCCGTCTATTTCGTCAACAATTATGCAAATGGTGGTGATGCAAAACCGTCACTTCTTTCATCTTCCACATCCAATGCTTTGCACCACAATCTTGAATCTGAAGACCATGTTTGGCCTGTATGTTTGTGGCCTAATTCTCTCTTCATACATTGTTGCATGCTAAAGATCCTGTAATTTTGTTGAAAGATTGTATTTTTATTGTAATTTTGTTGAAAGATTGTATTTTTATTGGTGGGCTTTGGCAGGAATTGGAGTTTGGTTGGAGGGTTGTTTTGGCGACTGTGATTGGGTTCTTAGGTTCAGCCTGTGGTACAGTGGGTGGTGTTGGTGGGGGTGGCATTTTTGTCCCCATGCTCACTCTGATTGTTGGCTTTGACACCAAGTCTGCTGCTGCCATTTCCAAGTGTAATGATTAACTTATCATTTATCTCCAATTTGACTTGCTGTGTGCCTTGATTTGAACTTTGAAAAAGTTGAGTCTTTTTTGAGTAAATAAGGAGGTTTGTGTAATTGTGTGCAGGCATGATCATGGGGGCATCTGCATCTTCTGTTTGGTACAATTTGAGGGTGCCTCATCCATGCAGAGAAGTGCCCATACTTGATTATGATTTGGCTCTCTTGTTTCAGCCGATGCTCATGCTTGGCATCACCCTTGGTGTCTCTTTGAGTGTTGTCTTCCCCTATTGGCTAATTACAGTCTTAATCATCATTTTGTTCTTAGGTATGCTTCTGTTTAGTAGTAGTCATACTGGTGTAGTTGCACTCAAACAGGAGTATGATTTTGACAATTTTATGTTCTCATCATTGTTTCTAACAGGGACTTCTTCTAGATCCTTTTGCAAGGCAATTGGGATGTGGAAGGAGGAAACTGTGCTCAAGGTAAAGTTTTTGATTGATTGATACTCACAAAAACAAAATATGCTTATCAAGAAGCACTCGTTTCGCTGTTTGCTTAATTGTGATTTGTCACTATAATATTCAATCCCTATGATCTATGTTAATGACCTTAAATTAACATACCTTTGGTCAAATCAGATGGTAGATAATTCAAACTGTCTGGAAAGTGAGTGTTTACCTAACAAAAATTTTAACTAGGAAGCATCTTAGTCACATGACCAACTGAAATGCTGTCTATTTTACAAGGAATATTTTAAATCATATTGTTTTTAAAAAAAATCTTGGATGTTGACTGGATGGTTAATGCAGAAAGCTATGGAAGACCGACGGGGATTTGCTAGTTCGTATGGAGAATGTACGTCAATTTATGATAAAAATGTAGCATTTTGAGCTCAAGAAGTGACCATATGATATTTTTTGTTTATTTTGTCCTGTCAGTGCTAATTGATTCATATGAGCCGTTGGTGGCTAAAGAACAAAAAACAGCACTGGTCAGTATATTTGATGAATGTTGTGCTCTTTGGTTGCTTCTTTAATTTAATAAGTTGAGTCGAATTAACATTGCTCCATGTTTCAGCAAATTATGAAAGATAACACGAACATCAAGAGAATGTCGGTGTTGGTACCTGTATGGATTTGTTTCTTGCTTCTTCAAGTGATCAAGGCAAGTCTAGTTACAGTTTTTCCTGCAACATTCTCTTCGAAAACAAACACAATTATTTGGCTTAGAGCATTGTTTAATGTGTTTTGGTTTACAGAATGGCACAGCTGCTTGTAGCCCGGTATATTGGACGCTTACATTGTTACAGGTAACCTATGAATATAATATCATTTTAACTATTGTATAATCGTTAACATTTCCTTGTATATTATCCAGTTCCCAGTGGCGCTTGTTGTGTTTGGCTATGAATGCGTGAAACTTTACAAGGAAAGCAAAAAAAGGAGGATGGCTGGAAATCAAGAACATGTATGTGAGGCAGCAATCGAATGGAACGCTACAAATATCACCTTCTGTGCCCTCTGTGGTGTGTTGGGAGGTACTGTAGGTGGACTGTTAGGCTCTGGTGGAGGTTTTATTCTCGGACCCCTGTTGCTCGAGATTGGGGTGATCCCTCAGGTACGTCAATTATTCTCTGTATCAATGATTGTAGATATGTTCTTATTCATGTTTGGCTAACTGGATGAGGTGATGTTATGTTTTGCAGGTTGCTAGTGCGACGGCAACATTTGTGATGATGTTCTCCTCATCTCTATCTGTGGTGGAGTTTTATCTTCTCAAGAGATTTCCAATGCCATACGGTATGTGTGTCTGCAATCACCATGTTGTTATTCTAGAGAGAATGATTAATCAGCTTTGGAATTTGCTTTGCAGCTCTGTATCTGATGTCAGTGTCAATCTTGGCGGGCTTCTGGGGTCAATATTTCATACGAAAGATGATCAGCATCCTGAAAAGGGCTTCCCTCATCGTGTTCGTCCTCTCCGGTGTCATTTTCGCCAGTGCTTTCACAATGGGTAAGAACTATCAACTCATGCTACAATGTTTTTATTTGCTAGCAACTTTGATACAGAGTTCGTTAACGTTGCTCTCTCTCTCTCTCTCTCGGCAGGTGTGATTGGGATAGATAAAAGCGTGAAGATGATACACAATCACGAGTTCATGGGGTTCTTAGATTTTTGCAGCAGCCAATGATTGTTAGTTAGATGCAAGAAAATACCTAGAGACTAAGTTCTTGCTTGGTCAGTGCCTAATTGACCACCTCTCTCCAAAATTCTTGTTCTATAAATTTGTGTGGTGTGTGTTGGTCAATGCCTAGTTGACCATCTCTCCAAATTTCTTGTTTTTGTGTGGTGTGTTGGTCAATGCCTAATTGACCAACCATCCTTGCTATATAGCTTTGCATCATCTCAAAAATAAATGCTTCATTTCTTTCTATTCAAAGGTTTGGGATGTATAGTGTTAGCCACAATAATTTCATTACATATTAGCCTACCCTTATAATATTGGCTGCTCACGGCAATCAATGATTCAACATATCTTAAAACTGATTTATGTTTATCCACAGACGTGTACTTGGTTATGATATTTTTGTTGTTTCTATCTATCTTCAATCATTAAATGGTATATGTTTAATAAAAAAAACATAAATATTTTATGAGTTTAGGATGATTGTCGATTTCGTTTTTTCTAGAATTTTTATAGGATAAGGTAGGGACACAATCTCAATATCAAGTGGCCCAAATGTGATGCCCATTATGTATGGTACACATTGCCATATCTTCAATTTTTTTGGCTAGATTTCATTTAGGAGCTGTTTGTTGGGTTCAATAGATTGGGCTTTGAATATTTAGTTAGGGTCATGAGAAATGGGTTTAGTTTTGTTATGGCTCGAAATGGGGTCAATTTACACCACCATTATGATAATGGATTTTAGAGAGGAAAAAAGAGGGACATGGAGGTGAGGAGAAGAGAGTCAGTGGTACTCCCTTTCTACCCATTAATTGAGTTATTTTTTTTATTTTGTGAAGTTGAAAAATAATTGAGTTATTTCTATTTATGACAAAAAGTAATCATTTCTCTTACTTTATCTTTAGCTCTTTTACTTATTCACTATTCACTTAACACAATATTCATAATTTCCGTGCCGAAAGAAGCGCCTCTATTAACAAGGAATTGATGAAGTATTATACATAGAGAAGACGTACGTGTGATGTATGAAGAGAAGGGGGCGAGATTGCCGTCGGCAATCGGCTGAGACTGATGTGTGTGTATACTATATTACTCCCTCCGTCTCACTTAAGATGATATGTTTTCCTTTTTAGTTTGTCTCAAATAACATGATATATTTCATTTTTTGGAAACTTTTTCTCTCTAATTAATACCCCAAACCACTTTTTCTCACTCTTATTAAAATATTTATCTTTTTTCTCTCTCTATTTTAATACTTACACCCAATTTTTTCTTTCTCCAATTAAACACATTAACCAATGGCTCCTAAAATCTCGTGCTGGCCAAGAAAGGTGTTATCTTAGCCGGGACGAAGGGAGTAGTATTAATGACTTTACTAAAATTATTGTTGAAAATGTCTACACTAACACCCAACCAAGTGTTTTGTTTTTGAACAATATTTGCATGTTGAAAATGAATACATCCCTACAGGTTTGTGTTAAAATGACAACACCATTTAAGATGACACTGTACCACAAGGACAACCGCTAGATTTAGGAGCAGATTCAACCATAGCCTGCCACGTGGCATACTTGCTTGCCTATGTATCATAGATTGCTTGATTATCTTTGATTTCATATCGCAGATTGCTTGAAATCATATGTTGAGTTGCTTGCCTATGTATCGCAGAATGCTTGCCTATGTATCGCAGATTACTTGCCTATATTGTCATTTTACCTATGGTGTCACCATAGTGCTTTGATTTCGTATTTCATATTGATTGGAACCATATGCCGAATTGCTTGCCTATGTATCACATATTGCTTGCCTATGTATCACATATTGCTTGCATATGTATTGCAGATTGCATGTTACTTGTTGTCACGTTGTCACTTTAAGAGTGGTGTCACCCTAACGCACCTCATCCCTACATGTATATATGTTTATATTATTTTCTATATTACTAATAGTATCACTATTGTTTATTAGTATCATAAACAATGTTAGTGTAAATATTATTTATGAATGTACTAAAATTGTACTCCCTCCATTCCATAGTAATAGAGACATTTCATTTTGCGCACTCATTTTGAAAAGATAATTATAAATAGTTAAAGTGGAGAAAAAGTGAAGTAAGAGAGAGAATATTGTAGATAAGACTCTTCTCTACACTATTCTCTCTTACGTTACTCTCTTTCCACTTTAACTATTTAATATTATTTTTTCAAAATGTCTCTATTACTGTGGAACGGAGGAAATATTTGTATACAATATATATTTATATATATTATTTTCTTTATGTCATATAGATTTTGCTCAATTGTTTAAAAATTAAACAAATATCAAAATAAAATAATAGTCCGTGCATAGCACTAGTGTTACACAAGTTAGGATAATCAAGATAATCGGCCACTATTTTTCAAGTGTGGTTGTAAATTACTGATTAAAAACAAATCACATTTGAAAATTAACTATACACATTTAACTTAGATCGGCTTAAAAAGATGTTGATAGGATTCTTATTTGATTTATATATATTAGGGTGCATTATAATGCTAACTTTTTTTAAATTGTTAACTTGTTAACTCATCGATGCAGTATATTAAAAATGTCAACACGATCACATTATAATATCAACACAAATTTGTGATGACATTTTAAATATCAATGTCAATACAGTGTATTAAAATATCAACTAAGTTTATGTTGATATTTTACTGTCATCGTGTTGACATTTTTAATACACTGCATTGATGAGTTAGCAGAGCTAACAACTTAAGAAAATTAGCAACGGATCACCTCTATAATTAATAGCGTGCAAAACCATTTTAAAAAATATATAGCCCAGTCAAAATATAGACAGACTAGTACATTAAAATTCAAACCTCAATTAATTCACTAGTACATAAAATAAATGAGGTAATTTAATTATATAACATACTGTATTGAATTAAATCAATTAAACCGAATCATATAAATCTTTTATTAATTTTACATATTTTATATAGATAATTAATAAACTGTATTCGCCAAATTTTTGGGAAAATTTATGATTTTAAGGATATTCTCTATAACTTTTGAAATCCTTTTTCACTTTTTTCTCAAAAACCCTAATTCAAAATTGGATATACATATTTTCTCAAATCTAAATTTTAAAATCCATTTTTTCGCTTTTTCGTAAAAATCCTAAGTCAAAATTGGATATAAATGTTTTCTCAATTTATAAAAGAGTGAAGTCAATATAGAATATTCTATCGCAAGAGCATCCGCAGCGGTGCTCTTCCGCAATGACGGCGTCCGTGCCGCTGGCACGGCACACCCATGTCCGCCGCTGTGCTCTTGCCAACGGCACGGCTCTGCTCGACACATCGAGCACGTCCGTGCCGCTGAGTAGGGCGACGTGGCGCGTTTCTATTGGCTGTTGGCATTTTCATTTTCATTTTTTTAAATCGAAAATAATACCAAAAATTAAAAAAAATATTTTCGAATTCCCAAAAATATAGTCGTTTTATTACTGTTTTTTTAAATTTTTTGAAATTTTTTTAAAAAATTGAATCTCAAAATCATGTATAAATACATACATTCATCATCTATTTGGGCGAAATTCGGCCACGAGTAGTGGGTGTTTTTAATTTTATGAATTTAATTATGTAATTTTTAATTTTTAGGATTTTAATTATGTAATTTTTAATATTTTTTGTAATTTGTAATAGTATTCCGGGTATTTTTAATGCATTTTAATATTGTGCGAAATGTTTTTAGTAATTGACGTATTTAAATTAAATAATGGAATGATGAGACCCTTGAACATGTACTTGCGAAAAAGTATGAACGTGAGTGTGGATCCACGTCCATGCTCATCAGTAAAAGTACGGATGGGGATCCTCCGAGTCGTAGGAAGAGTGTAAATTAAAAGATTACTACTTTGTTCTTTAGATACAAAAGGACAATAAGATTACGCATCATTAAAAATTCCACCTATACTTTGTTCTTTAGGATATTCTCTCTAACTTTTGAAATCCTTTTTCACTTTTTTCTCAAAAACCCTAATTCAAAATTGGATATACATATTTTCTCAAATCTAATTTTTAAAATCCATTTTTTCGCTTTTTCGTAAAAATCCTAAGTCAAAATTGGATATAAATGTTTTCTCAAATTATAAAAGAGTGAAGTCAATATAGAATATTGTATCGCAAGAGCATCCGCAGCGGTGCTCTTCCGCAATGACGGCGTCCGTGCCGCTGGCACGGCACACCCATGTCCGCCGCTGTGCTCTTGCCAGCGGCACGGCTCTGCTCGACACATCGAGCACGTCCGTGCCGCTGAGTAGGGCGACGTGGCGCGTTTCTATTGGCTGTTGACATTTTCATTTTCATTTTTTTAAATTGAAAATAATACCAAAAATTAAAAAAAATATTTTCGAATTCCCAAAAATATAGTCGTTTTATTACTGTTTTTTTAAATTTTTTGAAATTTTTTTAAAAAATTGAATCTCAAAATCATGTATAAATACATACATTCATCATCTATTTGGGCGAAATTCGGCCACGAGTAGTGGGTGTTTTTAATTTTATGAATTTAATTATGTAATTTTTAATTTTTAGGATTTTAATTATGTAATTTTTAATATTTTTTGTAATTTGTAATAGTATTCCGGGTATTTTTAATGCATTTTAATATTGTGGAAATGTTTTTAGTAATTGACGTATTTAAATTAAATAATGGAATGATGAGACCCTTGAACATGTTCTTGCGAAAAAGTATGAACGTGAGTGTGGATCCACGTCCATGCTCATCAGTAAAAGTACGGATGGGGATCCTCCGAGTTGTAGGAAGAGTGTAAATTAAAAGATTACTACTTTGTTCTTTAGATACAAAAGGACAATAAGATTACGCATCATTTAAAATTCCACCTATACTATGTAAAATTGTAAATGGCCTCTTAACTTCGCAAATGACGTATTTACCCTGACACCAAATCTAAATCATATAGAATCTGAAACGGACGGCCCAGATCACACCAAATCTTTGAAAGTGGGTTGGAAATTCATTGAACACAGATGCTTGTTTTGCCAAAACCTGTGGACTCTCTCTCTCTCTCTACCCCACAAAACAATAGACCTCACACTCCAGAAAAAACCCACCAAAACCATGGGCAAATAGCTGTTTTTCTCTCTTGCAATCAACAATAAGCTAAAACTACTACTCCTCTTCCACCAAAACCATCTGCTCCTTACCCTGATTTCTCCACAAACGCCCACATTATGATGATTTCCGATTCTCCCCTTCTATACATATCACATTCCCCTGATTTCGTACTACCAAAACCACCTCCTCTTATCTTCCCCTTTTCTTGATCTTTTCTACTTATCACAATACTGAATTAGAAACGCGGTCAGCATCAATCAAGAATCTGGCCAATCACGATTTGTCCCATTCATTGTTCTTAATTTCCTAGTTTGACGCTATATTTATGTGAAAAATTGGATCTTTTAAGTTTTTGGATGGAATCCAGTGGGATTTACTCAAATTTGCAGCCTAATATGTTAGGGCTAGAAATGTCGCTCCATCACAATTTACCACCAGCTCAGAATCCCCAAAATCCACACCACATTCCGCCGCCGCAGCAGCAGCGGCACAGCCCCATGGCGGCATTGCCCTACCCCAAATCGAAGAACCAGAGCTTGACGCTAAGCGACGACGACGAATCGGGATTCACGGCCGACGACGGGAAGAGGAGAGTGTCGCCGTGGCAGAGGATGAAGTGGACCGACAACATGGTGAGGCTTCTGATCATGGTGGTGTTCTACATCGGCGACGAGGTGGGGGCGGCGGAGGCGGGGGAGGCGGGGGGGAAGAAGAAGGGCGGCGGGGTGCTGCAGAAGAAGGGGAAGTGGAAATCGGTGTCGAGGGCGATGATGGAGAGGGGTTTCTACGTGTCCCCGCAGCAATGCGAGGATAAATTCAACGATTTGAATAAGAGGTATAAGAGGGTTAATGACATTTTGGGGAAGGGAACGTCTTGCCGCGTTGTGGAGAATCAATCGCTTCTCGATTCCATGGATTTGGCACCTAAGGTGAAGGATGAGGTGAAGAAGCTGCTCAATTCGAAGCACTTGTATTTCAGGGAGATGTGCGCTTACCACAACAGCTGCGGCGGAGGCGGCGGCGCGGGTCAGCAGTCGCAGTCATCGCCTCCGACTGAGACGAATGCCGCTGCTGCCGTGTGCTTGCATGCGGCGGCGGCTGAGAAAACCCCCAATTTGAATAGGGGGAGTGAGGAAGGGGCTAAATTGCGGGATGAGGACGAATTCGAGGAGGATGATGCTGAAGATGATGGAGATGAGGTTGATGAGGACGAACAAGAGGATGATATTGATGATGACGAGCAAGAGGATGATGTTAATGATGAGAGATTGTGTTCGAGGAAGAGGGCGAGGACGAGGAAGGGGACCGGGACGATGGTGCCATTGGCTCAGCATTTGGATGCGGAGATGTCGAGGGAGGGGGGGAGGACGATGGCGGAGAAGAGGCAGTGGCTGAAGGGGAAGATGGTGGCGCTGGAGGAGGAGAGGCTCGGGATCCATTCGCAGTCGTTTCAGCTGGAGAAGCAGAGGCTCAAGTGGCTCAAGTTCAGCAGCAAGAAGGAGAGGGAGATGGAGAGGGAGAAGCTCATCAATGAGAGGACTAAGCTTGAGAATGAGAGGATGATGCTCCTCATCAGGCACAAGGAGCTTGATTTGATTGAGCATCAATCTTCCAATAAGAAGACTGATCCCTCTTCCATTACTGGATGATGATAAGAAAAGTTTTAATCTTTTGTACATTTGCTCAAATTAGCTATAGCTATTTACACTACATTTTACGAATTTCATAGTTAACTGCTTAATTTAGGAGTTTACTGATCAAGGAGATGATGTTTTGTTTTTTTTATTGGCAATAGATGATAATTGATCACACAATTTTACATCTTAATATTTGGGATTTGGTGACCATGAAGGTGAAAGGTGAAGATTATATGTAGCATTGAGGCACTGGAGAGACACAAATACACGAGTAGTTGATGTTGAAATAAAAATTAGGACAGTTGATGTTGCAAAGCGGCAAGACAAGAAATGAAAATTAGGATTAGAGATTCAGACCGTGACAAGGTATGTTAAGTTCGGCCCATGACAATATATCTTGACTCTGTTTTCATATTGTCAGGATTATTTTATCAAAAACTAACAATCAAATGTCAAATAAATTATAACATGAAACTCTATTTTGGTCCATCGATTCAACAGTCTACAGCGATTAATAAGTGTGTAAGCAATAAATTTGCAAAACTCTTCATTAATTGAAATTCCAATTCTCTCTTGAAGCTAAAGCTTTTTATAATAAATATTTGAGAACTCATAATGCCACCAACAGTCTTAACCTGAAATAAGGTAAATTGAGGTGCAAAAGTAGTGTTCGGCTTACAATATTCTCAAACGTAAGACCCTTACCGCGCCTGAATCTTGTAGTGAGCAAGACATAACCCAAAAGAATTACAAAATGCTACAACAATTTGAGGCTTTGATTTCTGGAGAACACTCCCCGCTTGTTCAAATTACAATTATAATATCTTTATTTATGCCACATTTCATCCTGAATTGGGGCAACAATGAAATCTAAAGGCTTTATTATCCTTTTCCCGCACAACTAAAATAACCCCAACAAATATGGAGTAGCCTTAAATCCGTGTTTAGTTAAAGTGAGATACATATTAGAGCATCTCCAAAGGGGTAAGGTTTATAGAAAATGTATACTCTCTCTGTCGGCTAATAAGAGTCTCATTTTTTTCGGCACAGATTTTAAAATTTTTTTAAAAAAAGTCAGTGAAAAAAAAGTTAGTGGGATGCAATGTGGTGGAATGTGTGGTCTATTAGAGTGACTCCAATAGGAGGGCCGCGGCGCGCTATAACGGGGGAATAGGGAGCCGTGGTGGGGTGGGAGGAAGGGGTAGTGGGGTCGAGGGAGCGGCGCCGCCTCCTGATTTTTTATTTATATTTTTAAAATCTTTATCTATAAATAATCTATTACCAAATCATTTTTTTCATTCCACCATTGGTCTGGACAGGTTTTCTGTGGCTGTCGAAGAGTTTTTGTGGCTGTGCCTTGGCGGAATCGTGGCTGTGCCACTCTATTGTGGACACTCTTATCATTTTTAGTAAAAATGAACTAGCCTCCTATCCGCAGACGGACCGAAATAGAAAAAAGTAACTCATATTCCCAACAACGGGAGTATAATCTATTTACCTTCTCAAAAAGAAAAATATACTCTTCATAAAGTAACAAATTCCAAAGGAAAAATGTATATAAAAAGATAAATTACTCCATTTTCTAAAATAAAAAAATTGTAAAAGATGCATTCCTTCAAAACATAAAGGTATAATAAATTTTCAATTATCTTCCCCTTTAAGAATTATTTTCATGAAAAGAATGCAAATATGGTAGTTATAATATTTTACCTCTATAATACCTTCTTAAATACATTTTCCTTAAAAAATAATTTTTCACAAAAAGATAATAAATATAATAATTATTATAAAATTTTACTTTCTATTTACTTCTTCCTTTGGAAACAAGATTAATATATGCAAATTGGCTGCGCTTATTTGTCAAATTTTACATTACTCTCTAGACTTGTAGATATGTGGAAAGTCAACATTTTCATTGCGACAATTGGTTTTTGTACAAAGAAATACGGAATAACAATTTTTTAAATTGTATATCTCGCCAAAAGATTATTTTGTGCAAGTATAAAAATTTACTACCACTACTAGAAACTAGTAGATCTGTGTAGGTGGCGAATGGAAACGCAACGAGCCACCGGGAACATTCTAGTTCTACCACACACTCATCTTACTACCAATTGCCCACTCCTTTCCAGCACCTTCTATACCATTCCAAGAATTATAAATACACCATTCCTCCCAATATTCTTCATCAACAACACGAAACATTCCAAAACCACAAACACACGTGTATTAAATAAAGCAAGCAAGAAAATCGTTGTCTGAATTGAATATGAAGGCGGTGGTCGACAAGAAACAGGACAAAGTGGTGATCGCGGCAGAGTGCGGCGCCGACGAAGGGCGGAAGCACTTGGAGAAGGTGGAGCTGCGGACGCACGACGCCGAGACGGTGAAGTACGTGGAGAGGAAGATGTCCGACAAGGGCGTGGGGAGGCTGGACCGCCACCCGGCCGATGGGCTGCCGTTCAAGCACCAGCCCAAGAAGGGCCACGGTGGCAAGTACACGTGGGAGGGCACACAGAGGGAGTTTGAGGCCGAGCAGGAGGCTGAGCCCGCGATTGACCACAAGGATCCCAACTACGTGGAGGAAGAGGAGGATGCGGGCGATGAGATGGTGGTGGGAGAGGTGGAGACGCCTAAGTTGGCGGAGGAAGGGGTGGCGCGTGTTCAAGTTGATCCTCGCTTGGAAATTAACTACAATAACGGTCTAGTCCTGAGTTAACTTGAATGTGAATTTCTGTACCAGTTTGTTTCGAAGAAATTGGTGTAATATGCTGTGATTTAATATATATACGGCACGGCCAAGCTTTATCAAATAGGTAGTCTGATATTGAATTCTTTTGCCTTGATAACTAATTCAACATTTATACAAATTATATTATTATTTAACTTTATTTATATAAGAGGGTCCACTAAACCCTAAACCCTATTGCAGAGGACACATGGGCCGCGGCGGTTTGGCTTAGCCGAGTAGTCGGCGTGGACGGGGCGGGACGAGTAGGGCCGCGACTCTGCCCACCTGTTCCCTATTTCTTTTTTTTTTGAATTTTTAAGGTTTTTTGGTGATAAAATATTCTGATTTGTGATAAAATAATGTGATTTGTGATAAATTAATTGATTTGTGCCAACAATTGAAAAAATAATGTGATTAGTAGCTGTGGCTTGTTCACTATTGGGGTGGACAAATTTTTGTGGCTGTAGACAAAATAAAAGTGACTTGTCCACCAGAGTGTCCCCTTTATTGTGGGCACTCTAAAAGTACTCTATACAATACTAATAAATACAGTAAATGAATAGAAATATTCAGTTTCCTTATAAAATATTTTAAATTTTAAAACAATCATAAGTAAATAGTACTACCAATAGTGTAAAACTTTTTAACATATAATTACGTTTTATAAATCTCAAGTCAAAATACCAATCGTATAAAGCGTTTCAAATAATTTATTTATAATTTAACCATATATTTAAACAATCTCATTATTAAATATTTTCATTCTATATAAATAATTAAATACTATGTCTAATTGGTAAAGTAAGAGAGAGGAAAAAAATAAGTGGTGTTAGTGGATTGTGAAGTCTATATTATTAGTAGTAGCATTTAAATATTTAAAAATTTTCATATTTAGAAATTGGTATAATTTTAGTGGATGATCCAAAATGGTAATACTTGTCTATTTTTTTTTGGTATATAATCTGATTAGCTTGCTGAGCTGATCCAATAGACATATCTTGATACCACCCTGGGCCTGACCCTACCCATGTAAAAAAATATAAAATTAAATCACAAATACAACTATCATTCTATCAAACACATATTTATAACTAATGAAAGTTAATTGTGTCTGTGAATTGTATTGTACATCAGCAAAATAAGTGTAGGCGAACTATATCCGCGGACGGCGGAAATTTTGCACTTGGAGAGTTGTTTTCAGCCGTCAAGATCCATGAGTTTGTTAAAAAACAGATTAGCCCGCGAAATATTAGCACTCAGAATATAAAAAATAACATGAAAATTTGTAGTAAAATATTTAGCAAACCTCAAACTAGAACATCTATTAAGAGGTTGTTTGCCTCCCATTCCATCCATTTCTTTCTCCTCATCTCGTTTCTAGCAACATTTGCATTCCTCACCAAGGCCAGAGAACGAGTTTTTTCTGGCCAATTTCAGAAAAAAAAACAGAAAACAAAAGAAATAGATAAAAAAAAGACGCGTGCCGTTGTGATTGTTGAGCTGCATTGATTTGTTTTTTCCCATTTGAGATAAACAAAATCAAAAGAAATAGTCTTAACATATATACCTAAAAAATGGAGTTGTTTTCGGTGCTGCCGGAATCATTTTCTGGCGTCCACAGCGACATGACGGAGCAATTGCTGGTAATTTGGGGCCTAATTAAGGAACCATTAATCATACCGTTGCTGAACTTGGGGGTGTTGGTGTGCTTGTCAATGTCAGTAATTCTGTTCATTGAAAGGCTGTACATGGGCGTGGTCATCACCTTCGTCAAAATCTTCGGCCGCAAACCAGATAAGAGATACAAATGGGAGGCATTGAAGGACGATTTGGAGCACGGGAACTCCGCCTACCCCGTCGTTCTCCTCCAAATCCCAATGTTCAACGAAAGAGAGGTCTATCAGCTCTCCATCGGAGCTGCATGCGGCCTCTCTTGGCCGTCCGATCGATTCATCGTCCAAGTTCTCGACGATTCGACCGACTCCACCATCAAGGTGCGTAAATAAGTATTTCATTATCACAAGTATTGTATTTATTTACTAACATTCAATTAACAGAATATGGTGGAGATGGAGTGCCAGCGATGGGCGAGCAAAGGGATCAACATCAAATACGAAATCCGAGACAACAGAACTGGATACAAAGCCGGAGCCCTTAAAGAAGGCCTCACGCGCTCCTACGTTAAACACTGCGATTACGTGGCAATATTCGATGCAGATTTCCAACCTGAGCCCGATTTCCTGTGGCGAGCAATCCCGTTCCTCGTCCACAACCCTGACCTCGCCCTCGTCCAAGCTCGCTGGAAATTCGGTATTCTTTTTATGCTCAGTCTTTAATTTTACGAAATACTAATGATTTAGCTTCGCAGTGAATGCGAACGAATGCATGATGACAAGAATGCAAGAGATGTCGCTCGACTATCATTTCACTGTTGAGCAAGAAGTTGGCTCATCTACATATGCTTTCTTTGGCTTCAACGGTATATAATCACACATTCTTATGATATTATATAGTTGCATTTTAGTAGTAGTGAATTTTTTATGTTTGTGAAAATTCAAGGAACTGGCGGTGTGTGGAGGATTGCTGCAATCGAGGAAGCGGGAGGATGGAAAGATCGTACGACAGTTGAAGATATGGACTTGGCGGTTCGCGCGAGCCTCAAGGGATGGAAGTTTTTGTATCTTGGCTCTCTAGAGGTATTAACTGGAAAATGCATATTGGATGAATGATGTACTAACAAATATACTGAGATGTTGTTTGTTGTTGCAGGTGAGAAGTGAGTTGCCTAGTACTTTCAAGGCATATCGACACCAACAACATCGTTGGTCGTGTGGTCCTGCAAATCTGTTTAGAAAGATGTTTTGTGAGATTATAAGAAACAAGGTTTGTCTGAATATGAATATGGATTGGGAAAGATGATCAAACTAACTAGTCTACATGTGTTTATTTGCAGAAAGTAACAGCATGGAAGAAGGTTTATGTGATATACAGTTTCTTCTTCATAAGGAAGATAATAGCCCATATAGTCACTTTTCTGTTCTACTGCATAGTGCTGCCTGCCACTGTGTTGATACCCGAAGTCGAGATCCCGAAATGGGGCGCAGTTTACATTCCTACCATCATCACCCTCCTCAACGCAGTTGGAACTCCGAGGTCCCATTCGAGTTGGCCTAATGCCTCATTTCACTTTTCTTTGTTTCATGTCATGAGTTCGAATGCGCGTGTGTAGGTCAGTCCATTTGCTTATTTTCTGGATCCTGTTCGAGAATGTGATGGCAATGCACCGCGCCAAGGCCACCCTGATGGGTTTGTTTGAGATTGGGAGAGTGAACGAATGGATTGTCACTGAGAAACTCGGGGAGGCCCTTAGGTTGAAATCCGCAATCAAAGCTTTCAAGAAACATAGGTTTAGGGTTGGAGATAGGTACAATTTGTGATCAGTGAATGCATTTCTTGATCATGTATATAAATATATATATGCAAGAATCTGATAGCTATTTTTTTCCAAAAACAGAATCCATTTGGTAGAGCTTTTTACTGGCTGCTACCTCTTCTTTTGTGGCTGCTACGACTATTCGTATGGGAAACACAACTTCTTCATATACCTCTTTGTCCAGTCAATGGCCTTCATCATCATGGGATTCGGCTATGTTGGCACCTTCGTCCCTTCGTGATATAACTACGAGGAGAAACTGCTCGTTGCTTGCTTCGATTAGTGTTCTGCTGAATTTGGAAGCATGGGGCAGTCTTGGCTTCCAAGTACTTGCTTCACTTTCTCTTCTTTTCTTAATCTTTTATGCTGCTTTTTAATTAGAGTTCTTTGCTACATCTAGAAAGTAAGTGTATTCTTTTAGGTTTAGGCATAGGAGTTGGAGCTCAGGGTAGTGGAATTTTGTTTTTTTTATCAGAAAATTGTAGTACATAATACTATTGTTCATTTGTATCAATTTCATTTTCTGGTTTCTTGTAGATTTAAGATTGTCTGGCTAAAAGAGAGCAGAAAACAGGAAATCAAAGCTAGTCTGGAAAGCAGCAGATGGAAAAATAAGGCACACTGCACTGTAATAGTACCAAACAGACTTCCAATCTTAATTTTTTGTTTTCTAATAAAATAAAATACTCCCTCCGTTCCCTCATAGTTGAGGCGAAAACTATTCGGTACGAAGTTTAAGAAATGAATGTTGAGTGTATTAAATAAATAGTTAAAAAAGTAAAAGAGAGAAAAATGTAGAGAGAATAAAATAGAAGAGATTAAAGTAAGAAAGAGAAAAAAGTTACTACTATATATGGAATTACTCAACTATGAGGGAACTTCCTGAAATGAAAAAAATGACTCAACTACGAGGGAATTGAGGGAATAATTAAGTAAAAAAAAGAGAATCACAGAGTAATTGAACAGTAGATCTTTATTGTTTCCACCTACTGGGATTAATAGGAGATGTTGTTCTAAATATTGATGATCAGAAAAATTGGAAGGTAACGTCCTCTGTTTCGGCAGCTGTGAGTCCTGTATAAACTATAAATAAAATATTTCAACATCAAAAACCAGTACTAAAGAACCTAAGGGCATCCACAATTCCTTCCTGGATCCATGCTTCAAATCCCCTCTTCGTCATTTCCCCTGTGCCGGACCAAAACTCAACCCGGCCTAGGCCACAAACATTAAATTGCATTATTCACAACTTCAAACTATTTTAATCTTAAAATTGAAAATGTTGACAGTTATATTTCAAAAATTCACTAGTCATTCGGAAATTATAAATTACAAACCCCTATAAACTACAATTACAACACAAAATTAAAAAAAAATTACAATTCCTAAAAATTGAAAACGTTGAACAAATATATTTCGGAAAATTCATAGGAATAATGTAAAAGGAATGAAAATGGTGTGGAGTTTAAATAAGCAAAAAAAAAATAAAACTCGATTTAAAAAATGTTGCCGGGTCTAGCCTGAGTACTCGCAATGCCGGGCCGGACCGCAACGGGCGCGACCTCAGGCTCCTCCGGCGGCCTGAGTCACAGCCCAAACCCGGCATGCATCACCTACAATGCACACATGCCGGAGCTGGATCCAGATGTGGTCCGGCTCGGAATGCTGCTCTAATTTAATCAATAAGGTACTAAACAAATGGATAAGATTGTTTGATAGTTGAGAAAATTTACTTCTTCAAAATTTTTAACAATGCGTTTAATTAGGGTTGGATATTTAAAATTTTAAAATCCATATTGAGGATGTTCAGTTTGCAAGATTATATTTCGGGATTAAATATGTAATGCGTTTGATTCATAAGATTCAATCACACTATTCAATCCTAGATGAATAATCATGAGATAATTTGTCATAGCTAACATGTATGTCTAAAATAATCTTACAAATCAATCCTAAATTATATCTTGATATTATTTTATCTAGAAAACTGAACACCACGAATATACTTATGGCTTGGTTTAGTTTAATTTCACTGGGATGGATTCAAGATGTATCTGGTATAGTTGAAACCGCATCTAGGATTCGGAATGAATGATTTCATTACCACTATGCACTCAATAATAGCGGTACTTCAAAATCAATCTTATTTTAGATTTTTAAGTAAAATGGAAGTTAATTTACATTACAATAAACTAAAACCACTTTTTAACATTTTATGAGTAAAAAAGTTATTATTATTGCTCACACAATTTTTTGGCAGATATTTATTAATTAGTAATAATTAACGCTTTAATACTTTTGTAATAAATTTTCAATAGTTTATAATCCGTTTTTTTTTTTAAATCTGGAATTTGAAAAAAAAAACTACTGCTATCTTTTTTTTGTATAACAACCGGTGGTTAGTTGGCATCATTCTTATATATTTATAGTTATGCCGTAGTAAATATATTTATGGAGTGAAAAAAATAATAAAATAATACTTCATCTGTATCGAGATAAGCGAAACACTTCTTTTGGACACGAGATTTAAGGAATTGATATTTAAATAGTTAAAGTGAAAAGAGAAAGTATGAGAGAGAGAAAAATAGACGAATGAAAAGAGAATAAAGTAGGTGGAGAATAAAGTAGGAGAGATGAATCATTGCTAAAAAGGGGAAATGACCCACTTACAGTGGGACATCCCAAAAAGGAATACGACTTGCTTATTTTGGGACAGATGGAGAAATAATTAATGTGTAGATACTGTGTAATTTTTTATTTTATCAAATTTTATTTAAAATCTAAAATTTATAATCTTTTAATTTGAAAATTTAAAAATAATGTAAAAAAGTTTTGTATGAGTAGAGAATTGGGAGGGGATTGATAAGGCTCCTTTCATGCATGTGTTCTGTGGTAAAATTACACTCAAATCTGTGATCTAACGTCTAATTTTGAGCCAAGTGTGTGAAAGTCCACCATATTCAGAAAACAAGTGAATCAATTGGGCGGACAAATGGATCAAGGAAAAGAAGTCAACTCGCTGTGCAAACGGTTCAAGTTAGATCAAATAGCATGCAACAGGAGCACCCGATTAAAAGATTGAGCGTCACACAAGAAAAAAAATCCACAAGGGCAAAGGGTAAGGACGACTTTTCAGAGAAGAGATGCCCTGGGGATCAAGACCTCGCGCCTTCCTATAAATGGAAATAGAAAAGGATGAAGGAGGCAGCGCCTTTAGCTCCCAGTTCTTGACGCTCAGTAGTTTTCAGCTCTCTTCTAGAGCTGAAATAGGGGCTCCCAACACTCCAAGCTCCTACATTCTGTCGCATACACACTTGGTTCCTGCTCTAGCTTAGTTTCGTAGTGGTTTGGTGTTGTATATATCACTTCAATCGTTTTGTTAAGCTATTCCGCTTCGAGAAAGGGTGATGAAACAATTTCTACTAAGAATGTTTTTTATTCAGTAAATTCAGTGTCATGATTTTGATTCTAGTTGAAATGTTCTGTTTACCATGCATAAATTCTCTGATCTACTTTTGATTTCTGATTTATGATGCATATCTTAGCTCAAGTGTTTTGTTACGGGTTGATCTAGTTGGATCTGAGTTTTCGACTTATGTTTTATCTAGTAAAGAAGAAAATTATGGATGAAGGGTTTTAAGATGTTTAGATCTGATAGATGAGTTATTAGTTCTGCATGATTATGGTTTAGTTTCTTATTTACGTAGGTGTAGTTTAGTTGTTAGGGGTAGATTCAAGTTTACAAGTTGTTATGATGTTTCATTGTTCGTGATTGTTCAGAATTGATTATGCTATGTTTTTTTCAGGTTGATTCTGTGAAGAAGATGAAGTTGTTAGAAAGGTTTTACTTTATCGTACGTTTTGCAGGAGACTGACAGTCGTCCACTTTATTCTGTTTGTCCATTTCAGGAAAATTTTAGTATGAGTTGATCAAGTAGATTTTAGTTAAGCTCTAGCAAGTGGATCAGTTTAGTAGTTTAGCCCTTTAAGCCAAAGTAGTTAAATTTACCCACCCCTGGAAAGCATGACCGCAACCATTCCCATTTGTATCCACAACAAATGTAAAACACATCATCTCTGTGGGATCGATCCTTACTTCCCTATACTAGTTAATAGTATTGTGGGTTAAGGTTTTGAAAAAGCTTTTGAGCTCCGCCATTCATCTCACTCAAGTCGGATCGAGTCAAGTTGTTCAGTCTGAATCTCCTCTGGAACCACTCACAAATATTCGCAAGTGAAAAGGGCACACATACGCCAGATGGATCAGTTTGACAATTCAACTTGAGCAATCCACAACGATAGGAAGCGAAGAAAGTAGCAGTTTTCAAATGGGGCCGTTGCTGTGGATGATGGCGTTTACCATACATTTGTTGCAAGACACTTTGGTGTACATATTGTTAATATTTTCTTCCTTTTGATTGCAGTTTAGAGACAGCTCAGGTCAACAACAGTAAAGAATCAGTGTCCTTATCTATATGGATCAAGCGTTTTCCCTGCTGGTGTGGACCAAGGGGATAACTGGAGCAAAAGAACACATAGATGGGCGGAGCGTCTCAGGTTTTGTTTAAGAAAATTAGTGTAAATATTGTGAATAAACTTTTTGTCGTTTTCTGTTTTCCCCAATTCGAAGGCACCGAGTTCAGGAGGTAAACAGAGGAAGAAGAGGAACCAAACGTTGTCCAACCTAGACCACCTTCTAGTCAGCCAACTGACTCGGATACCAGCCGTGAAGAAAGTCAGGACATCACCTTCATGAGTCCGCTAGAATCAGTGGCTACCCCAAATGAGGAAAAACCATCCATGGTTTGGGATCAGACAGAGGATCCGGAGATAGGTTCACTCTATGCCCACAATGAGAACGAGCCAACTCATGCTATCTCCAACACCTCTGGGCAGGAAGCCATATATGTGAAACCAGAATTGCTGGCCGTTTTACCTGTGTTCCTGGGAACTAGTGCTGAAAGCCCAATTGAATTCCTTCATGAGTTCAGTAAAATCTGCAGAGTGCAGAAAAGGCCAAAGGAGCCAAGTGAGGAGGATTTCAAGCTAAGGGTCGTTCCCCTCTCATTGAAGGGAAAAGTAGATACTTGGTTCCGAGGATTGAAGCCTAACACTATCAAGACATAGTCAGATTTCAAGGTGGAGTTCCTGAACCAATTCTTTCCAGCAGCAAAAACAAATGCACTCCGAAGGGAAATCAGAGAAGCTACCCAAGGGTATGTTGAAAGCCTAAGCAAATTTTGGCACATATACATAGGTCTTCTGAGCATGCCCGAACCACAACATGTTGGAAGTGGAGGTCTACTCAAGGTTCTATGAGGGAATGGATGCAAAGAGTAAGGATCTGATGAACTCATCAAGTGGGGAAGTTTCTCAAAACTCAAGTTGAGTAAGGCTAAGATTGTCATGGAGAAACTTCTAAGTGCAAAAAGAGAGTACAATGATACATTGATCACCACACCCCAAGTAAATGAGATGAATATTATATTCCCACGATGGATGAAAACAATCAGCTGAAGAGCCGGATCGATAAACTTGAGGAAGCGTTCAGTTCAACAATTGAGTCAAGACATCTGCAAGTTCCTTCAATCAAACCCCACTTCCAGACAGATCAAGAGAGTCATCGCCAGAATACGGGTGAGATCTGGAATTCGAACAGGAGTTGGAATCCTGGGGCAAGCAGAGGTGCACCAATATGAATACCCACACTGCGGAGAATGGAGCTGGGCAGAAGGATACCCACCTTTCCCATACTAGTTAGAGCCATATCCAACAGTCACCCAAATGTCCACATGGCAAATGGAATATCCAGACCACCAACCTCACCCTGATTTTCAAGATTATGAGCCCTGTCAACCAACTTATCAAGCAAATTTCCCCAGCCACTATCCACTCTCCCAAAATCAAATCTATTCACCATGGTCATACGATGCAGGGGATCACTATCCGACATGGTCAAATGAGGATTGGCCAACTCAGGATCCCCACTATTACCAAAACCAAGCTTGTCTTGATCAACATCAGTATCAACCTCATCCTCAACAGGGTTTTGAACCACCATTGGATGAGAATCATTATGTAGATTCTACAGAAGAAAGGATCAAAGGATTGATCGTATCCCAGCAGAGCATGAGGCATTGCTTGAAATCAAATGATGAGTTGACAGTGGAAATACAGCGCACGTATGATGATCAAAAATCTAGCATGGATGAAATAATCAAGAAGGTCACCTACTAATTGATATTATGAAGGGGATACAAGAGGACAGAGCAAGGCCTAGGGTGGATGAAAACAGGGTAGATGAAGGAGGTGTGAGTGAGCCCGAGAAAATAGAGCCATCAAGTCCTGAGCAAAAGTCGGAGGCACTATTGGAGAAGCAAGAGGAAGTAAGAGCCATTGAGGCCAAACCAGCAAAGGAGGAGTCCCGAGCTGAAGAAGAGCCTACCGCCATAATTCTTGAGGACGAAACGTCACAGAAAATTCAAGAGGGGGCGAAGGATGAACCCCAAAAGAAAGAAGAAGCGATCATCAAGCGTTGCGAGGGACTAGGCGCTTCATTATTCTACCTCCAGACAAGAACAGGGCATGACCTCGAAAAAGAAATAAAGAGAGTTGTATCTGGAGTGAAAGAAGAAAGTGCACCTGCAGAAAGACCACCTCCAATGATTGACAAGTCTGATGGAGGCTGCGGAGGAGAGAAGCCAGAGCTGAAGGAGGAGAGGCCCAAGAGGAAGGCTGCAAGATTGAAGTGGGCTTAAAATGTGTTCTGTGTTACTCTTGCTATTGATATATCACAAACCCCTAGGTCCAGAGGATTCGCTAGATCACAGGGTCTAGGGGATGGTGGAACCTTCAGAATTTCGGTCTTTGGACACACACTTTTCCGCTTCAAAAACCTCAACCCACTACACTATTGGCTAGTATAAAGAAGCAAAGGATCGATCCCACGAGGACGGATGAGTTAGCATGCATTTGGAGGGTGGGTTGAGAATTTTAATTACTAGACTTAGGAAATGAAACTAACTACTCTATCTACTGGGTCCAGGAAACGGGTCCGTACGGCACATGCATGACTCAAAATGTAAATCAACTTGAGAGATAAAATCAACGAGCTGGGACTATACTGACTTTCCTAAAATGACCGAACAACTAGCACATAAAGTGGGGACCAAATTTCCCTAAGTGTCCAGGTTCTGGAAAAGCTGCAGAAAAGTAAAAGGACAAAGCAGAGAGAACATGCAAATTGCAGATTTGATCCTAATTACCAACAAACTTCATCTGCTTCAGGAATCCAACGGAAAAACAGAATAAAACAGAGTAATAAACATCATGAAAACATAGCAAGTTCCAGATCTGAAATTAAACAAGGAATTAAAGGCTAAAGTCAACAGATCTAAACTACTGGGCCTAGCAGATGCAAGAACAAACAGTAAACAACCATAATCATGCAGAATTCAAACAGCAAACTCCAGATCCATCACGATTCTCCCAAGTCCCAACGTCTCCATAATCAGATCCACAACCTCCAACAATAATCCAACAGATCCCAACTCCAAACATCCAACAAATAGCAAATACGAAATGGGAAAATAGTAAACACAAATCATCTCAACAAGATCCAGCGAAACCAACTTCCATGATATTTAGAACTAAGTTTGATTCCAGCAGATCCAAGTCAGAAACAGAAACTGCTAAGCTAAAAACAACATGTACTTAAACACGAATTGTAATCCAAAGCAGAATGTAAAAGATTGTTTCTTCGCCTTCACAAGGCGGCGTTACACAGTAGCAAACGAACTAAAACTACCACGGTAGCCAAAAATCACCCCATAACCAAGTGCGCAGCAAACTGAAGTGTATTTTTGAAGTGTGGAGCTAAGTGAGAGAGCTAGGAGCCTCCTAAATTGATCTCAAAGTGTATATCCTCCTTCTGCAATGTTGAGCTCTTTATATAGGTAAGACTCTGATCCTTAGGGCATGTTCTTGGTGAATTAATGCTTATACCCCTGAATAGGATCTTTTTAAACTCTGCTCTTTGCTCCATTCTACTCCTGTCGCCAACTTCTTGATTCTCCTAGGTTCGAGCGACGACTTCTAACATTTCACTTCAAAATTCATCTCTTTTGCATCTGCCAGGTTAATTAGCACCAATTCCTGGGCCCGACAGTTTTATTACGTACCTCATACATTAGTGTATCGAAAACACAAAATTTAGATCTAAAACAAATGCATGAAATGAGCCTTATCAAAGATTCACCTACTGGATGCAGTTACAACCATGACCTGAACCGCCTAAAGTAGAGAAGCCTCTTGACCCTGGATTGCGCCCCAAAGAAAAGAAAAAGATTCAGGGTACTTACAAGAATCATAAGAAAAAGCTGGCTACCATGATCGTGATATACCCTCAGAAAAATTAGTGGATAGAAAGAGGAAAAGTTAATTTAGGATCCCCAGTTGATGATCATTCCCATAAAGGTTTGCCAAATTCTGAGCTAATAAAGATGAAAAAGAACTCAAAACCACTTGATCCAACTAACTGTGAAAGGGGCAACGAGAATCAGAGGATGGATGACTATGATAAGTGAAGGAAAATGCCGACCCATAAGCACAGAGGTGCAGAAATGATCAATTGGGCAGAAAGTACTACTTCTCAAGTTTCGGTGGAAATTGAAGCAAGTCGAACTCAGACAGACAAGAAGCAATTAGGGGCTCAATTGATCCACCACATCCTGAGAATTGCAAAATTTCAGTGAGTATCCTACTTTATACCTTTTTCTTATTAATCCACCTAAAAAGGATAATGGTAAATAAATCGGTAGTATGTGTAGCGGGAGAAATCCCACTACGCATACTCAGCTTAATCAAGTGATTAAATAGTCGTTGGACAATCCTTGAAGATTTACTTACTCAGCTCAATACACGAGTGTGAGCAGGGCACTTAATCAAGTGGATTTCGAGAATTGTCCATAACTTGGAATAAATATTTTTATTTTTTGTCTTTTATTCTATTTTAAGAAAATACCAAACAATTAATTTCAGAAAATGACAAAAATATTTTCAAAATTTTTGGATATATGTAGAAGGGATTCTAATACAATATTTTCAAAATTTTGGAAGTCTTCAACCAGTACTCCCCCAAATCCTTTTATTTTGTTGTTTTCACCTTATTTTAAGCATAGATTTGGCTAAATAAGTAAAAAAGGAAGGTTACTGGGCCCTTTTGTATTTTAACCGGTAAACTTTAAAAAATATAACAAATAAATTTCATAAACTATCGAAATTTGAATTTTGGCGCAGGAAGGCGAACAGTCGCTGATGTCATGGAAGCCGTTTCACCTTCCCCTTCACCTTTATCTAAACATACTTATTCTCCCATTCCATATTCCAACCAAATCTGATTGCCGATTCTCAAAATCCTCGAACCCTTATCCATTTTTCTCAATCCTCTGCAACCTATCCTTTCTGCCAGAAATGGACAAACCCTCTACATCCGGTCAACCGCAGAAACCTTACACCGGACGTCGAGTTCGGTTGATTCCAACAACTCCTAAGCCAGAGGGCAAAACACTTCCCGCATCACAACCTATGGAGCTCCCGAATGTTGGTACATCTCAGCCACCGTAGACGTCCACATGCAATTTGTACTCAGAAATCATCAAGGAGGCTATGGCCAAGCTGAATCGTGATGAAATCAAGGAGGGAGAGACAAACTCTATTGAGAGTTTAAGGGAAGTTGCAACCCCATCAGACACCTCAACCACTTTCCCTACGTCGTCTTCGTCACTCAGGTTTAGCACAAACGACAAAAGCGAAGCATAGGAAGGCCAAGGGAAGAAGGGCACCGGGTGGACATTTGAAGAAATCACGTCTGAGGTGATTCAGGAGATGCGTGAAATCAAAAATGAGAGAAAAGAAACACAGGAATTGGGGGAGCCACTGCAAGCTCCGTCAGGCGTGGTCAGAGGAGAACCCCAAGAAGATCCCATCAGGGAGATTTACGATTTGACAGAGACGGATGATGAGGAAGCAATTGCACCTGCTGATTGGAGGAGTAGAATGTAGGAAACAGTGAACATATTAATAGCAGAGAATGCGGGACAAAACGCACTGCTGAAAAGCCAAAGAGAGCAGATGACAAGGATGGTCGACCTTGTTGACAGAGTAATCTCCTGGATGGAGAGAGAATCCCAATCCTCCTACCAACCCTCACCGACAGGTTCAACAACAAGTCAGAATAAACCCCAACAGAACGTTCCAGATACTAACCTTGCTGGAACATCAAAGAGAAGGAATCCAACCACCACCAGCCAACCACCTTTGCACTACATAGCTCATCCACGGCCAAGAGGACCAGGCTGACCAGGCAATCTGGCTCGAGGGGAGCCAGATGAAAAACTAAACTAGCAGAACGAAGTAAATTTTAATTTCTGGTTCAATTTTATTCTTGTCAGCTTGTCCATGCTCCTATCTGTCTATGTGTATGTTTTGTATGACTTTCTCACACTTAGCCCACTGCATGGTCTAAGTGTTAGAAGTTTTTGCGTAAACATGTTTGCCTATTTTCTCATGTTTACTTGCTTTCTGTTTGTTTATACATGTTCTTCTCCCACTTAGCCCAGTGTTTGGTCTAAGTGTGAGAAGTTTTTCTTTTCCTTGTTAATATGTTTTATATGTTTTGGTTTGGCCTTCACCCACTTAGCCCATTTCTTGGTCTAAGTGTGAGAAGTTTCTCTGATTCCTTTTAATGGGCTTATTTTTCGTTTGATGTTCTTCAACTTCTCCCACTGCTTGGTCTAAATGTGAGAAGTTTGTTTGTCTGTTTTGACACCAAACACCATGTTTTCCACTTCATCAATCCACTTGAGGACAAGCTGTAATGAAGTGGGATGGGGAAACAGTCGTGTAGTCATTGTCAACATGTGTATGTATGAGTCAATTAGGGTTCATTTGTTAGTTGTTTTGAACTTATATGTTTTTAGATATGAACTGGTTTAACAAAATAAAGTCAAGATTCCCTTAGTAAACGTGATTAAAGAAAGGATGCATGTTGATTTGTGAGACTCCCACCTTTAATAAACCGAAATCTGTTTGGAGGATGTAAGAATGATAGAAGTAGCTTTAATCTAATCCCTCTGTTAAGCCCTCTAAATGTGAGTTAGAAGCCAAAGTAGAACACTTTCTACTCAAACAAAAATTGGAGAGGCTCCCATTGATGCTTTAGGGGGAAATGACATAGGCTAGTGAAGACTAAAGGCAATAGGAATAACAAGTTGAGCTTAATTCTTTCAAATCATGTGAACAAGGGGATAGGCTAGGGCAACTCACCATTCGGGATATGAGATAGGTTGTGAAACAGGGGAAGATGAAGCAGAAAGTTAGAAAGAAAACGGGCAGGAAACATTGTAACCTGACTCAGAAAAAAAAGAGAGAGTTAGAAAATGGGCAGGAAGAATTTATAACCTGGCCTGGAAAAAGAGAAGAAAGTAGAAAATAGAAGGGCGGGAAATGATGTAACCTGACCCTAAGAAAAAGTGAGATAAATAAGGCCAAAATGGCCAAGGGTATCTCCAAAAAATAGGTTGTCAATCCTAAATACGTAACTCCTAAAAGCTCCTAAGACCCTTAAAAAGTCCCCACTCTCAATTAACAGTGCCGTTTTATAGGAAGCTAATTGTAGTGTCTATTAAGTGGACCTAACTCGCCAACCTCCTCTCACGATTATGTACCAAGTTATATTAATTCATCACATAATGTGTCACTCAAACGTGAAGCATTATCCAACAACTTAAGGAAGAAACAAAGTAATAACAAAACGGATATTAAATAGAAAAGGAATTGTATAACCAAAGTCGTTACTAACACATCCCTAAAATCCTATAAATTTAGTTACACATGATAAAATAATCTAGAATCATAGATTGAAGAGAAAAAAATTGGAACATAAAACTAAAGCAAATAAAACCCAAAGGTTGAATCTGTGTAGCTTAGATATTCTTGAATCCTTCTCCAACTCCTTGCACAATGAAGTACTCTAACTTTTAATCTCTAGAAAATATGTTTTAAAAAGAGGGATCCTAATGATGAAACTTGAGGGGCTATTTATAGGGAAGAAATCGCCTCTTCTCAAATAAGGTTTTAGGGTTGCAAAATATGGTAAATCATGGAGAGAAATTAGGGCAAATTTGCTCGACGCGTTTTTGTGGCAGACCGCTGCACCTTGGCCAGCGGTCGCCATGCATTGATCCGAGTCTTCTAACTCTTGGGTGGCAGTCACCACGCATTGCCCAGCGGTCGCTGGGCGTGTCTTCAGTTTATGCACAATTTTTCCGGAACGGGCCGCTATTGTATGGCGGACGCTGAGCGCCGGCGGTTGCCGACAATGTTGCAGCGGTCGCTGGACGCTATCAGAAACTCCAGATTTCCTACGACGCTTTTTGACTCCTTTTTTGAGCTCAAATATGCACATTTCTCACAAAACATGACAAAATACCAAAATACATAGAATATGCAAATAATGGACATGTAATGCAACTTTGACATTCAAAACAGACCAAATAATTGCCTTAAAACCTTCCAAAATCGAGCATATCAACTCCCCCAAACTTACATTTATTGTTTGTCCTCGAACAAAACATAAAAGACACAAAAATAGACACACGGAATACCCAAGGACTAGACGTCTTAATTGCCTCAAAAGATGGAAGAATAGATTAAACATGAATTAACGCAATAAAATCAAGCAAGACTTATTAGTGTACTTTCATGACTAACTCGTAGAACACATTGAATTCATGCACTCACATGTGGCAAACTTCCAAAGATGGGAAGTTATTTATCTCTCACTCTCAAAGTGTATAAAGGTTAATGTGTATAAGCACTCAAATCATGTATCATGCAAACTTTACCATAGGCTTGCTCAAAGTCTAATCCCTCCTCTACTAGATGTGATTAAGCATCAAAAGTCCGAAAGGTCTTTATTTTTGGTTATAATGTAGGCTCTTTGGTAGGTGAGAAATATTAGGCTAAAAAGTAACTCAAATATAAAAAATATCCTAAGTAGAGTTAAAATGACTCCACTTTTCTAAAACCCAAGACACTTCTAACACTTTATTTTCCTCCTTCAACTCATTTTCCAATCCTTTGGTTTTTCTTTTCTTTTCACAACCTTTCACAACTTTTCTTTTTCTTTCTTTTCTTTTCTTTCTCATAAGCATCCTTTTTAGATCAAGCACACATTTTGAATTCTTTACTATTTCACAACTTGCATTTTTCTATATTAAGCACACTACTTTTTACACTTTCCTCCTTATCTCTCCAATTCCTCTACAAAAGATATCAAAAACTATACTAACCCAAAGAATTGTCCCAATTTATTTTGGCTTCCAAAGAATAGGCTTAAAGGCTCTAAATAGGCTCCAAAGGAAAAAAAAATGAAATTTTGAGAGGGTCGAAAATTTGGGTATAAAAGTAGCTTAGAAAAGATGGCCTAACATCCTCCTAAATCAACTTAAACTCTATGTAGACTTAGGCAGACTAGGAGCAAGTTCTAGAAACATATACATGGATGCATATAAATCACACAAGAAAGAAATAAAGGCTCAAATCTTACAAGGATAAGCATGATTCAAGGCGAACAAGCGATTCACAAATTATGCACTTTTTCACCAAAGCATCATATCAAAACGTCAAGCCATACTTAATCAAAGATGAAAAGAACTTCATATCATTGGCAATTCGATCTAATGTTTCCCTAAGCATGCGTGTTTCTAAGTTCTCCATGTTAAGTTCATGACATGGATTCACCTTTGGGATTTTTAAAACAAAAACTTAAAAAAAAAAACTAAAACAAAAACCTAAACTCACGGTCCACCACTTCATCCCCTCAAACTTATTTACAACAAAGTGTAAAATAAGTTTGTAGAGTTAGTAGGGACGTGAGTAAACTACTAAAAAGAAAACATACCTTGAAAAATTTCATGTAGAGGCTGGACGAGGCGAAAATTCAAAAAATTTGAAAAATCATGCTGGAAACTGCAATTGAGCGGCGGTCGCTGGGGGCCATCCAGCGGTCGCTGCGGCGATTCAGAATGTTTCCAGAAGTTGGCCAGCGGGCCGCTGCGGCCTCCACAACCTGCAAAAATTTTCAAAAATATGAAAACACAATTAAACGCAAAAATAACTGTAAAAACTGGAATAAATGGTTGGGTTGCCTCTAAACAAGCGCTTATTTTTCGTCTTTAGCTTGACGTTCTTTGAAGCTCATGAGTTACCCCCCACTGTGGGAATTTTGTTGGGATGCCTTTGTACCTACAAATTCTCAATGTGAGAATAGAATAATGAAAATTGTAGTAGGATACAACACATAATGTTTGGCAATCCCCCAAACTTGAACCAAATCAAGGTGTAAAAATAATCACATGCAAGACCAAGTAATCTACCTTGATTCAAAAATAATCCCCCCATCATGATCTCTATTCCCCTAAAATTTGCAAGAATTTCCAATAATAGACCAAGATCATGCAAAACAATATAAACTCAAAAATATACACAAGTCATGCCAAATAAAATAGCCTCACAATACTATGAACATGAACTATGCGTATCAACAATTAAGTCAACGGGGTATTCAAATTTCATCCACAAAAAGAGGCTAATTCAAGCACACCCAACAATAATTAATTCCAAAAAATCCAACGCACAAGTTCACCAACAAATTATCAAAAGTATATCATCCTCCATCAAATTCCAATCTAAACTACCAAAATATATACCAACAACAAAGTCATCCAATGAAAGAATTCAAGACAAAGCTCAGAAATTACAAGAAGAACGTACCTTGCGTTGGTAGACAATTGAGCACAAGAACAATTTGGTAGAATCCAAAGAATTTAATTGACTGATGTGACTTTGGAGTGTGGGTGTGTGAATAATGTGGAGAAATAGAATTTAAAGAGAGGGGAGAAGTGAATGCTAAGTTTACAAAGAATTAAAGAAGGAAGGAGGAAACATACCTTATATAGAATGTCGCGTCTGACTCGTCACATCGGTCGCTGATTGTAGTCCAACGGACCGCTGAGGATGGTTTGTCCTTACTGTTCCTCTTTCGCTGCACCTTTTTTTTTAAAAAGGAAAAAAAAACTAAGCAAGGAAAATTTTAATTTTAATTTTTTTTAAGAAAAACGAAAACAAAATTAAAACCTAAAAATTTGAAGTAATATTAGAACACCTCCATTGTTGCGCTCCTTGCTTTCCTCATGTACCTAAAAAAATCAAAAGAAAGTAAACTAAAATTAAATAATATTACACTCTAAATTAAATAATACTGAAAGATTTGAAGATTTTTTAAAACAAAGAAAAGTTTAAAAGTAATAAACAACTAATTGCAAATAAATCACGGAGATAAAAGTATCGATATAAGGGAATTCCAGGGATATGCGTTCACAGTTATGGTTATACAAATTCTAACTACAATACCCTAGCACAGTTCTTACTCGGGTAGAACGAGTCACCTAGTTTATGCTCATGCGATGCAAACATTGGTTACAAACATTTGGGTTGTCAATCGATACGTAAGTCCTAAAAGCTCCTAAGACCCTTAAAAAGTCCTCACTCTCATTTAACCGTGCCGTTTTAAACGAAGCTAATTGTAGTGTCTATTAAGTGGACCTAACTCGCCAACCTCCTCTTATGATTAAGTAGCAAGTTATATTAATTCATCACAGAATGTGTCACTCAAACGTGAAGCATTATCCAACAACTTAAGGAAGAAACAAAGTAATAACAAAACGGATATTAAATAGAAAAGGAATTGTATAACCAAATTCGTTACTAACACATCCCTAGAATCCTATAAATTTAGTTACACATGATAGAATTGAAGGGGTTGGCAGCGGAAGCGTGCGTTCTAACGGATCACACAAAACTGATCTATTTAGCAGATTATTCAGACAAACTCTATTCGCGTAATTATCACATGTATCATGCTCGCAACTTGAATTATAAACATGCTTTAGCACAAAATATCCCTAAAACATGCGTACTACGGAGTTAGCCAATTTACCTCGTTGATTCACTTGAGAATCTAAGATGTCTTGCGTGTTCTCTACGTGAAGATCTTGAGAACTCGACCTTGGATCTTCTGACTGGTGTCCCGGACTGTAGACTGATATTTGTGTGGGCAAATCTCACCAGTGTACTAGGACTTAAGTAACGAAGACAAAAAACTGCTCACGGAAGGAGAGCAATTTTCGATTCTCTCTCTAGATGGAGAGGGACGAAAATTATGATCAGGAAAAAGTGTATTTTCTGTCTCATTTATTCTTTATTTATATTAAGTCACTTATTGGGCACAGTCAGGGATCTAAGGAAGAATTTGGACATTGCCTCACCCAATTAGCTTTTTACTAATTAAATTGAACCCACAATTTAATACAAGCTTATACTGGAATATTATAAGCAGCCATTATAGAAGTAATATTGCACTGCCTTTCCAAATCTGAAATTACAAGTATTTCGGGTTTCCTTTTGTGTGTGTAATTCATTTCTCGTGCTTAATATAGAAACATCCATTAATTAATCAATGCCTGCTATGGACTTAATTAATTAACATATTTTAATCTCCAAGAGTGGACTTAGCAAGAAACTCTTATTTATTATTCATAGAGTAATAAAACTCCAACTAGCTAGGTTTCGAATAATAAAACCTTGTTTCGAGCTCCTCTTGTGGATGTTATCAAACGAGACTCTCCTCACGCACGATTCAACATAATTGCAATCCTAGCACCGCCAGATAATGATCACCACTACCCAATATACCTGGATCGTTGGGTGATGAAAAACCCCCACCTTTGGTAAGTCAAAGTAGTAGATACTCAATATCGTATGGTCAATGCTAACGTACATTGATTAAGAAATTAATTATCAAGACCTCGTCTTTCAGTAGATAGCATAAAGACTCGTCTTGCTGTTAGATCCATTCAGTGCTATACCACACCAACGTCATCTTATTTCAATAAAGCTAAGAAATAGTCGGACTGACATTGCAACCTTTCACGATAGGTAGTCTAGGCCTATCTAGGTTGTGAAATTATTATTTTTCTTTATTCAGGACCGACCGCGTACCTTAAATTGAGCGCAGCCCACAACCGGTCTACTAAAACAAAGACTTAGACTTTGTTATGTTCGCTTGTACATTTAAATATGCAATAAACATCCATTAAATGTAAAACATAACAACATCATGACAAAAATAATCTGTTGCATTCATTGGAAAATAATAATTAGAGTTTTACAGTATTCAATCACTCGAAAGGTGATTTCTAGTATACAAACCCTAACAAGAATAATCTAAAAACATAGATTGAAGGGAAAACAATTGGAACATAAAACTAAAGCAAATAAAACTCAAAGGTTGAATCCGTGTAGCTTTGATGTTCTTGAATCCTTCTCTAGTTCCTTGCACAATGAAGCACTCTAACTTTTAATCCCTGGAAAATATGTTTTAAAAAGGGGGATCCTAATGATGAAGCTTGAGGGGCTATTTATAGGGAAGAAATCGCCTCGTCTCAAATAAGGAAAATGGTTGCAAAATATGTTAAATCTTGGAGAGAAATTAGGCAAATCTGCTCGCCGCGTTTTTGTGGCAGACCACTGCACCTTGGCCAGCGGTCGCCATGCATTGATCCGAGGCTTCTAACTCTTGGGTGGCGGTCACCACGAATTGTCCAGCGGTCGCTGGGCGTCGGTGGTTGCCGACAATGTTGCACAATTTTTCCGGAACGGGCCGCTATAGGTATGGCGGACGCTGAGCGCCGGCAGTTGCCGACAATGTTGCAGCGGTCGCTGGACGCTATCAGAAACTCCAGATTTCCTACGACGCGTTTTGACTCCTTTTTTAAGCTCAAATATGCACATTTCTCACAAAACATGTCAAAATACCAAAATACATAGAATATGCAAATAATGGACATGTAATGCAACTTTGACATTCAAAACGGACCAAATAATGGCCTTAAAACCGTGCAAAATCCGAGGGTTTCAACTTCCCCAAACTTACCTTTTTATTTGTCCTCGAACAAAACATAAAAGACACAAGAATAGACACACGGAATGCACAAGGACTAGACGTCTTAATTGCCTCAAAAGATGGAATAATAGATTAAGCATGAATTAACGCAATCAAATCAAGCAAGGCTTATATGTGTACTTTCATTACTAACTCGTAGAACACCTTGAATTCATGCACTCACATGTGGCAAACTTCCAAAGATGGGAAGTTATTTATCTCTCACTCTCAAAGCGTATAAATGTTAATGTGTATAAGCACTCAAATCATGCATCATGCAAAGTTTACCATAGGCTTTGCTCAAAGTCTAATCTCTCTTCTACTAGATGTGATTAAGCATCAAAGGTCCGAAATGTCTTTATTTTTTGTTGTAATGTAGGCTCTTTGGTAGGTGGGGAATATTTGGCTAAAATGTGACTCAAACATAAAAATATCCTAAGTAGAGTTTAAATTACTCCAGTTTTCTAAAACCCAAGACACTTCTAACACTTTATTTTCCTCCTTCAACTCATTTTCCAATCCTTTGGTTTTTCTTTTCTTTTCACAACCTTTCACAACTTTTCTTTTTCTTTTTCGTTCTTTTCTTTTCTTTCTCATAAGCATCCTTTTTAGATCAACATGCATTTTAAATTTTTTACTATTTCACAACTTGCACTTTTCTATATTAAGCACACTACTTTTTACACTTTCCTCCTTATCTCTCCAATTCCTCTACAAAAGATATCAAAAACTATACTAACCCAATGAATTGTCCTCATTTATTTTGGCTTCCATAGAATATGCTTAAAGGCTCAAAATTGGCTCCAAAGGAAAAATGAAACTTTGAGAGGGTCGAAAATTTAGGTTAAAAACAACTAAGAAAAGATGACCTAACATTCTCTTAAATCAACTTAAACACTATGTTGACTTAGGCAGATTAGGAGTAAGTTCTAGAAACATATACATGCTTGTAGATAAATCACACTAAAAAGAAATAAAGACTCAAATCTCATAAGGATAAGCATGATTCAAGGCGAATAATCAATTCACTAATTATACACCTTTTCATCAAACCATTATATCAAAATGTCATGTCATACTTAACCAAAGATACAAATATAATTAGTAAATCTCCATTTTAAGCGTAAAAGTCTAGCTTTATATCGTTTTGTTGTGTAGGGATCAGACTTAGATCGGATTCACTAATTACCAAGACCTCTTTGTTCTTTATAAGGGAGCTCAGTCAAACTCCAACCAAGCGACTGATATTACAAGGAATTGAATATCGAAATACAGAATAGGAGTCTAACTATTACACAAGATAAGAATCCAGTTCAAGCTCCAGTGTCTTCCACCTGTACACTCAACAACCGAGTCAGTAACACAAGAAACCGATCCTCACGGATCTAACAAGGTTACACAAGTAAACACAACAGAACACAAAGCAAACACACTGAAACACAATGCTTCGGCTCAGACACTCGCCGATAGCACCAGCCTATTCTCAAGAACACAGATCCAAGGGAGCACAACTGAATCCTTGGGTGATTAACCTCACACTCTAGATTCCAGCACCAACAGGCTCCACAACACCAGATCTATCACCTCTGAGAACGATCTCACCAGAAAAACCTCACACATGAAACCCTAATTCGCCCAACACATTAGCAACCGAAGTGGTTGCCTCCTCAGTTACTGTAGCTAGATCCTTTGCACTTTCAACCGTGCAAGATCACCAAAAGAACCAACGGAAAACCGTCGGAGAAGAAAGCAGAAGGAGAGAGCGAGAGAGAGCGAGAGCAAGAGAAGTGAGAGAGAGTGTGTGTCAGTGAATGAATGAAACTGAAGGGTCTAACCTCTCACATAACAAGCACACATCGCCATCCAACGGCTTAGAGCCTTGATCCGGGTGAGAGTACACATGGCGGCATCTGGAGTATGAGGAGTAAGTATTGGGCCAAGCCCAATTCAATCATCACATGGGCCAAGGAAATAGACAAGCCCAAATGAAGGTCCACCAATTATTCAACATACTCCACCTTGGACTTCATTCTGAGAAACCAGCAAGTGCTACAAGCTAAAGTGAAACTCATCACAGCCAATAAGGCAATCCCCCTCAGCCTCAAAGAACACAACCAAGGTTCACTGGCATTTAGGGAATCACCATGCTGCCTCCAGACACCAGAGGGATTAAACCCATTAGTCTAGGAGGACTTCCTGCCTCTAGCCATATACCTGCTTTACCAATGCAAGTAAATGACTGAGGACTTTATCCCCGGGACATGCATCTAACCTAAATCAAAATGCAAAAACCTTATGCAGAAAAGAAGTTTCTCAACAGGTAAGCTTTTTGTCCCCATATCAGCAGGGTTTTTATCAGTGTGAACCTTTTGAAGAAATACTTCACATTTTTCTACAATGTCTCTAATGTAATGAAATCTAACATCAATGTGTTTTGTCCTATCATGAAAAACAGGGTTTTTACATAACTGAATTGTAGACTGAGAATCAGAGAACACAATAGGAGATAACTTCACAAACTTAAGTTCAGAGAGTACTCCCTTCAACCAGATTGCCTCTTTCATTGCTTCTGTGATAGCAATATATTCTGACTCAGTAGTGGAAAGAGCCACTATATGCTGCAACTGAGACTTCCAACTAACACAAGACTTGCAAACAGTAAACACATATGAGGTAGTTGACTTCTTCTTATCCCTGTCATTGGCATAGTTAGAGTCTACAAAACCAGTTAAAGTAACACCTTCATCACATTTAGAATAACACAGGCCATATTTAGCAGTCTGTTTCAGATATCTCAGAAGCCACTTTAAGGCTTCCCAGTGCACAGGACTAGGGTTAGACATGTACCTACTTAGGCATGACACAGCATAGGCAATGTCAGGCCGAGTGCTTACCATTAAGTACATCACTGAGCCAATCGCATTAGCATAGGGAACCTTCTTCATAGCATCAATATCAGATTTAGTTTGAGGGCATTGATCTTTACTCAACACAAAATGGGCAGCCAAGGGAACTGAAGTAGGTTTTGCATCAAACATGTTAAATTTTTTAAGCACTTTGCACACATAGGGTTCTTGATGCAGCACAAGGGTAGAACACTTTCTATCTCTGGAAATATTTATCCCTAAGATTTTCTGAGCATCACCTAAGTCTTTCATGTCAAAGTTTTCACTTAAAGCAGACTGCACAGATTTGATAGTCTTCAACACAAGGGTAGAACACTTTCTATCTCTGGAAATATTTATCCCTAAGATTTTCTGAGCATCACCTAAGTCTTTCATGTCAAAGTTTTCACTTAAAGCAGACTGCACAGATTTGATAGTCTTCAAACAGGGTCCCATAATAAGCATGTCATCAACATAGAGCAACAAGAACACAGGCACAGGAGACTCAAGATTCTTAATATACAAGCATGCATCAAAAGTACTTCTTACAAAGCCTAACTTATGCATGCAATTATTAAACTTGATATTCCACTGCCTAGGGGATTGTTTCAAGCCATACAAGGCCTTTTTTAGCAAACACACATGATTGGGGAGCTTGGGATCAACAAAGCCTTCAGGCTGCTTCATATAGATAGGTTTATCTAAATCACCATGCAAGAAAGCAGTTTTAACATCCACCTGTTTTAACTCCCAATTAAAGTGAGTACACAAGGCAAGCATCAATCTGACAGTAGTAAATTTAACAACAGGAGCAAAGATTTCAGTGTAATCTACCCCCTCTTGTTGAGTAAACCCTTTTGCAACTAGTCTGGCCTTGTACCTAAGACCCTCCACCTCATTTTTTAGCTTATATAACCACCTGCAATCAACCACAGATGCACCAGGAGGCAAAGGAACAAGAATCCAGGTAAAATTGACTCTAAGAGAATGCATCTCCTCTAACATTGCCTTATGCCAATTATTCCAGAACTTAGACTTTGTAGCTTGCTTATAGGACTGGGGTTCATCCCCATCAGATTCAAACACATTAAAAGCCAAGTTAATGAGAGCAACCAAGCCAACAAATCTAACAGGTTTGTGAACATTAAGCCTTCTAGTCCTATCTCTAGCTAACACATAATTGCTCAAGTCAGTATTATCAATAGCATTTTGAACACCAGCAGGACTATGCAACACATTCTGAGCAGGAGAGTTCTGCCTAATAGGGCTAGCATGCACATCATTGTCATTCACATTTTGGGGCACATTATCAATTAACTCTCCTTCATGGGGTGTGTCATCAGATGTAAGAGCTGGATAAGTATGCCAGAAAGGCTGCTCCACCTCACTTGGAGCATCATCTTGATTTTCCACATCAGTGAGTGGTATTGAGCACTCTTCCTCCATAAGAGGTTCACTGTCCTCAGGTGGTAGAGATGAGTCAGAGGTCAATTTCAAGCAAGGGAATTCAGTCTCATTAAAGACAACATCCCTGCTTATAATGACCTTGAACCCTGGTTCATCTCTCAGCCAGACTCTATAACCCTTAACACCCTCAGGATATCCAAGAAAAACACCTTTCCTAGATCTAGGCTCAAGTTTATCAGACTTAGTATGCACAAAAGCAGTACAGCCAAACACCCTTAGGTGAGAAAGAGATAAGTTTTTTCCAGTAAACACATGCTCAGGACACTGACCATTTAGAGGCACAGAAGGGGATCTATTAATCAGATAAGTAGAAGTTAATAAAGCTTCACCCCAAAACTTTTTTGACAAATTAGATTTTGCAAGCATGCATCTCACTTTTTCAAGCAAAGTTCTATTCATCCTTTCAGCCACTCCATTTTGTTGGGGTGTGTAAGGAACAGTTTTATGTCTTTTAATACCATGAGCAGCACACAACTCATCAATCTGTTTATTGCAGAACTTAAGGCCATTGTCAGTTCTGATAGCTTTAATCTTCTTACATGTCTGAGTTTCTATCAACATTTTCCAGGTTTTTAACTCTCAAAGACATCATACTTATGTTTCATGAGAAAGCACCAAACCTTCCTAGAGTAATCATCAATGATAGATAGAAAATAAACAGAACCAGAGTGAGAAGATACAGAGGCAGGACCCCACACATCCATATGCAAGTACTCAAGAACACATTGCTCACATTAACAGGCACAGGAGAAGGAAAAGAAACCCTGTGTTGTTTACCCAGCACACAGGTGTCACAAAAAGACAGGCTGCCTTGCACATCAGAATCAGTCAACATAGCATGTTTTTTCAGTATATTCAAGCCTTTTTCACTCATGTGTCCTAGTCTCTCATGCCACAGCATAGTTTTATCACTCTTAATCACATTGGCATAAGCATTTTCACATGATAGAGGCACAACATTACAAACATACAAGCCACACTTCTTTTTGGCCTTGAAAAGACACATAGATCCTCTGCAAATTTTCATGCATCCATCCCCCCATTTTCCCCCCATGCCAGCAGCTTCTAAAGCAGTGCAAGACATCAGATTGTAGCATAAATCAGGAACATATCTCACATTTTTCAGGCAGAGCACAAAACCATTGTCAAATTTTAAACATATTGTGCCAATTCCATGGATTTCACATTTCTTGTCATCAGCCATTGACACATAGGTATTAATAACATGTTTTAGCTCAGAGAACACCTCCTTAAAAGGACTAACATGATATGTACATCCTGAGTCACAAAGCCAATCATTTGAAGTAAAGGGGCACACAGGAGAGGCATTAATATACATCAGATCATGCACCATGAAAACACATTCATTATCAGCATCATATTTGGCACATTGACAAGATTTTCAAGTTGAGTGTCATTATTAGGGGTTTTCTTCTTTTTAGGCTTAGTGCACTCCTTTTTATAGTGCCCTACTTCCCCACAATTGAAACACTTTCTAAAGGATTTAGGATCCCTGCTATTGGACCTAGACTATGATTTTTCTTTGAATTTGAGTTGGAACCTGATCCATAATCAGAGTCTTTGCCCCCTCTAGTTTGAGATCTTCCTCTTACATTTAGAGCCCTATTAAAAGCACTCTTATCAGCAGCCCTTTCCCTTATTTCCAATTCTTTAGATTTTAAGGAGCTTACAATTAAATCCAGAGGAGCAGAATCCCTGCCATACTTAATGACAGCTTTAACATCACTATATGAGTCAGGTATGGCATTCATTAGAGCTATACTTGTTTATTCATCTATGGTTTTATCACCAGACCTTTTAATGTCTTGCACAAGCTTCTGAAATCTATCAATATTGTCATCAATGTCTTTAGATAAGTCAAGCTTAAATTTGAACAATTTTTCAAGCAGGTACATTCTAGAAGACATAGAAGTTTCAGTATACAGAGAATCAAGATTTTTCCACATCTCAGAAGCAGATTCTATATGATCAACCTTCCTAATCACAGAATCAGACAGTTTTAACACAATAGTGGCTCTAGCCAATTCATTCATCTCATCAATTTTATCCTGAGCAGTATCTTCAGGTAAGGAGCCATCAACAACCTTAAACACCTTTTGTTGAATCAAAACACATTTCATTTTCTGTTTCCAGATCATAAAGTCATTTTTTCCATTGAAAGGGATCAGGCCAACAGGCTTAGTCATTTTTGCAAAGATTTTCACAAGAGCACAGGAAGCAAGACAAACACAGAGAGCCTTACACACCTTAAAGCACAGAGACATTCAGCAAACACTTAGAACACACTTTCTCACAGACAACCAGCCTCAATTCCCTGACTGTCACGAGCACACTGGCAAAGGCTATCCCAGTTTGCAATCACTCACTCTTGGAGGGCGCAGGGGGTCACTTTGGCAGTGTCAATGCTTGGTGGCCAAGTGAAGTGAGGTCAGAAACACAAAGCACCACAGAGCATCACCAAACAACAGCAGAAGCAACAACAGAACACAAGAAAGCAGAAAAGTCCTAAGTTCTTGCCAAGAACCAACTACCAGCAACAAATATCCCAAGCTTATAAATGGCACTACAACAGAAAAGAAATACCAGCAGGTTTCAGCCAATTTACCAGAGTGAATCCCCTCTCGAAGGAGGATTCCACTTGCCCACCTCCTTATGCGACTTGGCGTGCCGATCTAGTCCCCCCGTGGCTCTGATACCACTGTAGGGATCAGACTTAGATCGGATTCACTAATTACCAAGACCTCTTTGTTCTTTATAAGGGAGCTCAGTCAAACTCCAACCAAGCGACTGATATTACAAGGAATTGAATATCGAAATACAGAATAGGAGTCTAACTATTACACAAGATAAGAATCCAGTTCAAGCTCCAGTGTCTTCCACCTGTACACTCAACAACCGAGTCAGTAACACAAGAAACCGATCCTCACGGATCTAACAAGGTTACACAAGTAAACACAACAGAACACAAAGCAAACACACTGAAACACAATGCTTCGGCTCAGACACTCGCCGATAGCACCAGCCTATTCTCAAGAACACAGATCCAAGGGAGCACAACTGAATCCTTGGGTGATTAACCTCACACTCTAGATTCCAGCACCAACAGGCTCCACAACACCAGATCTATCACCTCTGAGAACGATCTCACCAGAAAAACCTCACACATGAAACCCTAATTCGCCCAACACATTAGCAACCGAAGTGGTTGCCTCCTCAGTTACTGTAGCTAGATCCTTTGCACTTTCAACCGTGCAAGATCACCAAAAGAACCAACGGAAAACCGTCGGAGAAGAAAGCAGAAGGAGAGAGCGAGAGAGAGCGAGAGCAAGAGAAGTGAGAGAGAGTGTGTGTCAGTGAATGAATGAAACTGAAGGGTCTAACCTCTCACATAACAAGCACACATCGCCATCCAACGGCTTAGAGCCTTGATCCGGGTGAGAGTACACATGGCGGCATCTGAAGTATGAGGAGTAAGTATTGGGCCAAGCCCAATTCAATCATCACATGGGCCAAGGAAATATACAAGCCCAAATGAAGGTCCACCAATTATTCAACTTGTTGTATTTGGGAATCTTTGGAATAAAAAAGCTTTGTCCTTTTCCATCCAAATGATAAAAATATACGAGGAGAGGGTCCCTTGTCTGTTTAATAAGAAGAAAGAGAATAAGTGATACCCAAGAAGATGACTTTATTGTTCATAAAGTGGTAATCATAATTGTTGGGTATCGAGATTAAAAATATTCCATATACCTTTCTTTAGGTGTCTTTTTGCAGGTGAGTGAAATATATTGGGATACAGAGGTGTTCACGTTTTTAATTACTTCGGACGATGCCAACTGCTTTAATACTAGAACAAATTAAAAATATTGGATAAGCCTCTTTAAAGCTATTAATGATATTATGTGTCTAATTATACCATCAATATTTTTTAAAATATTCTTATTGTTAATATTTTAATTAAAATTAGAGGACACAGATAAAAGCATTCTAATAAATTGAAGGTTAAGATAATTTGTCATCAACTTAGGGACGTTTTTTTGTTCTAAATTGTAGTTATTTTAAAAAATTTAAAAACACTAGTAATTGCATCTCAATTTTTGTGTTCCTAAAAAATAATTTTTTTTATATTGTTTGCAGTAATTGTATCGCAAAAATTAATTATCACTCCCTCCGTTCCACTAAAGACGACCACCAACTTTCCTTTTTAGTTTGTCCAAATCTCCCCACTTAACACACTAAATAAAGTTGCAAAAAAACCCGTGTCGCCCAGGAAAAGGGTCATCTTCCTTGTGACAGAGGGAGTACTAATTTCGGAAATTAAAAAAACGCACATTGTGTCAAAATTCAGAAAGTAATACTAGACTACAGTTAATTAATTTTAATGTTTTTCAAAATACTACTGACCTTGTCCTTCATTAAGAGTTCTATTTTGCCATTTTCGTAAGTCCTCTCATTAAAAGTCCTATTTTGCCATTTTCAGCCGGCCCCATTACGAGTCATATTTAACTTTTACCATAAAAGGTAAGTAAGTCTTACATTCCACCAACTTATTCCACTCATATTTTATTATAAAGCTAATATACTCTATATAAGCGGGACTCATATTTCAACTAACTAACTTATTCAACACACTTTTCTTTACATTTCTTAGAACTCGTGCTGAAAATAAATAGGACTCTTATTAGGGGACGAAGGGAGTAGTTTTTATATATATATTCATGGTATTTTGGTTCGACCAATGGTCAGATCGGTTCAATCAGCAGAACCACAAACTGATAATGTTAGGATTCGGCAGTGCACACCCAAACTCCACATTAGTATGATATTGTTCACTTAGACAAAAACTCTCACGGTTTTGCTCTTGAGGTACTTCTCAAAATACCTCATACTAATGGAGTTGGGGGTAGCCAATATATATGTTTGTAACTCTTACTCATTCTCCAATGTGGGATGCGGTTTGCTCCCCACAATCCTTCCCTTAAACCAAGACCATTAGACCAGATAGCGCATGTCGCAGGTCACCACAAGTCTTCCACCGGACCAAGACCATACATGTTATAGGACATCACAGGTCTTGATCGAGCTCACACTGAAACATCGAAGAACTTGCAAGTGCAATCCACTGAACCATAAGCAACACAGGCCCGCTCCTGAACATGGCTCTAATACCATTGTTATAGTTCGGCAGCGCACACCCAAACTCCACATTAATATGATATTTTCCGCTCAAAGCCTTCACGGTTTTACTCTTGACATACTCCCCAAAAGGGCTCAAACTATTGGAGTTGGGGTATCTCTTATATATGCTTGCAACTCTTACTCATTCTCCGATGTGGTTTGCCTCAACAATCCTCTCATAAAACGGACCAAGATCATCCATAGGTCTTGCTCGAGTTCACACAGAGACATTGGAGAACGTGCAAGCAATCGACCGAATCTCGGACTAAATAGGTTCGCTCTCGAACCAGGGCTCTGATACCACTATTGATGTTCGGCAGTGGTCACCCGAACTACACATTAATATGATATTGTCCACTTTAGACAAAGCCCTTACAATTAAGTACTCCCCTCACATGAATAAAATTGGGATAGCCCATGTATAAATATATATAGGGTTGTGGCCAATTGGGATTTTTAGCCTAATTGAGAATTGAGATGCATTATCAGTCATTTATTTTTATTAAATGAGTGGTCCATAATTTGACACATGAAAAATATTTTTAGATTAATTAATTATGAAATGGAAGAATGGTAATTTCATGGTACATTTTATTCAATAAATACTTTTTAAAATTTTAATTTAAAAAAAAATTAAAATTTTTTTGAATTTTTTTATTTATATTTTTTGAATTTTTTTTTGTCAACTAAATCTAGAATTCATGTCAACTACATATATAATTATTGTCAACTACATACATATAGTGTCAACTATGTGTACAATCCATGTCAACTACATATACAATTAATGCCAACTACACACATATAATGTCAACTACATATACAATTCATGTCAACTATACACATATAATGTCAACTATAAGTTGTTGACATTTGATGTGCAGGCTATTGAAAATAATACCCTCGAGTGTACATAATCTACTTGCAGTTGACATTTCGAAAATGTTGTGGAGGAGTGACTGAAAATGCATCTCAATTCTCAATTAAGCTAAAAAATCTCAACCTAACAGGCCCATACATATATATATATATATATATATATATATATATATATATATATATATATATATATAGGGTTGTGATCAATTGAGATTTTTTAGCCTAATTGAGAATTGAGATGCATTATTAGCCACTCATTTTTATTAAATGAGTGGTCCAGAATTTACCACATGGAAAATATTTTTAACTAATTAATTGTGAAAGGGCAGAATGGTAATTTCATCATACATTTTATTTAATAAATATTTTTTTATTTTTTTAAAAAAAATTAAATTTTTTTTTGATTTTTGATTTTTTTATTATTTTTATTTTTTTTGTCAACTACATATACAATTCATGTCAACTACACACATATAATGTCAACTACATATACAATTCATGTCAACTGCACATATATAATGTCAACTACATATATGATTCATATCACCTATACACATATAATGTCAACTATAAGCTGTTGACATTTGATGTGCAGGCTATTGACATTTGATGTGCAGGGCTATTGACATTTGATGTGCAGGCTACACATCGTAGTTGACATCGGGTGAAAATTAAAAAAATTAAAAAAAAATTTAAAAAAATTTTTAAAAATTTTTTAAAAAAATAAAAAAATAATTTTTTTTAGTTGTTGACATTTTAATACGAGTTGTTGACATTTGATATTCTGGCTATTGAAATGAAATGACGATAATACCCTTAGTTGATATAATCTACTTGTAGTTGACATTTCAAAATGAGTGGCTGAAAATGCATCTCAATTCTCAATTAAGCTAAAAAATCTCAACCTAACAAGACCCTATATATATATATATATATATATATATGGTTTTTATCTATACAAAGTTCATTCTTAATACAAAAATGCAGAACCAAGCATTGAAAGGTCATTTTTAAGTCATCATAAGCTTATTTTTACGTCATTATAGTAATGATGACATAAAATGATCTTAACATGACCTCAAACTCGAATTTTATAATATGACCTAAAACTACTTTATAATGACCCTCCGTGTTTTTATTTAATTATTGACCATTAGATTGTCAAATCTCATGGTCAGGATTTGGTCTGGATTTTGTATTGAAATCAATTTTTGTATTGATCATTTTTATATATATATATATATATAATATATATATATATAGGGAGATTATCAAAACAAGTATGCATCTAAATCCAGAAATGCAGCCCAAATCTTGGCCCTAGGATTTGATGATCTAATGGTCAATAATTAACCAAAAACACGGAAGGTCATGTTTAAGCAATTTTAGTTTATATTATAAGATTTGAGTTTAATGTAATGTTAAGATCATTTTAGGTCATCCTTTCTTAGAATGACCTACAAATAAACTAACAATGACCTAAAAATCTGTGTTTCTGTATTTAAATCTAGTTTTGCATAGAATCATACTTCTTGATATTGTTTGCTCCCCATATATAAATTAATTGGTTTGCTTATAGATATAGTATTCTTTAAAACATTAGTATTAAAAACTAGTTACTCACTTTTATTATGATCAGTTTTATTTCTTATCTAAAACAAATTGTCACTTTATACATATTAACAATTACCTTATTCATATTGGCATCCCTTATGCACAACTACAACATGTCAAAAATGTACTAACCATATTTTCAAAGACTATTTTTTGGTAATTCACTTTTTTTTTTTAATTTCGTTTACAAAATACATTTTTTAAAACTCATGGTGAGAAAGAATTCGAATAAAGTTTTTGTCTCAGTTTATTCTACACGCTACATATATCCCTTTAATACAAGTTGAATAAAAGATGCAAAATGTAGTGTAAAATGAATAAAAGATGCAAAATGTGGTGTAAAATGGAAACACACAAGAGAACTTTCTAAATCATAATCATACAAAAGGTGCATCACATGATGGGTTTTAATATGGGCCACAAAACCTACATATGATAAAAGTCCTACCCCAAATGAAATATCGAAAAAGTAAAAACTATAAGAAAATATTGGGTTTTAATAATTAAGATTGGATTTTATTTGCCGTAGATAAAAGAACCCATGTGTATGCCCACTCTAAATGGAGCATTTGTATTCCAGCACGAGAATTTATATAGTGTTGTTTTGTAAGTTAAGTGGATAGAATAAAGTAAGAGAGAGAAAAAAGTACAGAGAGATGTTTTTATTTTTAGAAATGTATCATTTAGAGTGGAACATTCAAAAAGAAAATGGTTCATTTAGAGTGGGACAGAGGGAGAGGGAGTAATATATAGCGATAAAAAAGTAATCACATCTTAATGTACAAATTATAGATCAAATCTCTATTATCAGATTGAAAAAGGAAAGGATAAGATTGAGCAGATTTTGTAAACATGGTGATAATTTTAAAAGGCATTTTAGTTCATTCCGAAAACAGAGTTATTTTAAGATCGTTTTAGTTCATTTCATATAAAGCGTTAATGTGTATGAACTGAAACGATCTTACAATTGCATCTATGTTTTTAAAATTCAAAATTTTTAAATGAACTTAAACAGTCTACAAATGATCTCTATGTTTTTAGAATCCATTTTTTCAAAAATGAACAAAAACGCCTGTAAAACTACCTCCATTTTTTCAAAATTCAGAGATTTTAAACTCAATCTCCATGGAGCTGAAACTTAGTACACAAAACAGGGCCAACAATATAATAATAATTGAGCAACAACTCTTAACTAAATGGAAATCACAAAAACAACGAATTCAACAAGCATGCAAAGCTAGATATAAAAACGTTGTAGTGGACGTGCTAAGCAAAAAATAATTATGTAGAGATAAAAAAAAGCTAGACTATATTTCAAATTTCAAAACGAGCGCAATCAAAACAAGCACAAATTAAAGTGGAGCTAAAGTTGCTTGACAAGAAAATAACTAGAGCATTAAGTGTTGAAACAGTGGTCGGAGCACTTCTAACATAAATAAGAAAAAATTTTCAAAATGAGAAATTGTTATTTAATGAGACTGGCCAAAACTACATAACATTAAGTCATTACTAACAAAGCTAATTATTTCGTCACCACTTATGTCCTTAAGGCAATCCGCAACGTTGTCTCTTATCCGTCTTTTAACCGTCTCATCTCTTAACTATTCATGGGCTCCACTGTACTTTTCACTCCATCTCTTAACTAAGAAACAGAACATGCAACCATTCATCTCTTATCCATCTCATCCCTAAACTATTCATTCAATTTCATTTTTTATTTTTATTTCCAACAAATTCAATTAATAAAAACACACTTCATTACATAAAATAAAATTACAACTTAAAATCCTAAAAAATATATACATAATTAAATTCGTGGCAAAATAAATAAAAAATACATAATTTAAAATACAATTTTATATAAATTATAAAAACTACTCCGTCGGCGAATCATTTCCCGAGGGAGGCGGTGGAGGCGGAATACCAAGTTGTCCCGCCAGATACACAATGCCGGCATGATGGGCTTGAAATTGGGCAGGCGTCATGCGGGAAGTGTCCGCCATCGTGGCGGTGAAGTACATGGCCATTAAGGAGGAGGGCGGCCCTTGGGAGCCCGCCTGGCTTGATTCGCCTCAGCCCCTCCTCCCTCTAGCCGCCTTTGGCGCCTTGGTCCCTTGCGGCCGACGGCGCCCACGGGAGGACCCCCTTGCATCGTCCGCCGTGCCCTCAACCTCCTGCGAGGCAACCTCTTGTGCGGCGCTGCCCGAACCGCCCCCTCTAGACGAGTATTGGCCCCCGTCGTGTGCTTCGTGCGCTTCGAGGTCGAGCCCGAGCTGAATCGGACACCTCCGACCCACCTTTCCTTGTCTTTGACGGCCTCCCAAACATCGACATGTCTGAATTCTTTGTCGGTGTCGTCGAAATATACTCGCAAAGCCGATCTCAGAATGTCGGCTCCCGTGGCTCCCCTTTGGTAATGAGTCGCTTCGTTCTTGTAGATGCCACATAATTTTTTGACCTCTTTGTCGAATCTGTCAAAGTGAGCGCCGAGCATCTTTAATGTGCAGCGGCGGGACCCCTTCGGTTTAATCTCGTTGTAGTCCTCGGTGACCTTTTCCCAGAAGCACTTCCGGGTTTGTTGATTCCCGACGATGGGATCTGAAGTGTGAGGAGAATAGCAAAAGTGCTCGTGTGTTCTTCTGGTGTTATGCTAGGTCGAGATGCCAAGTCCTATGAATCCACTAGATCACTTGGTCTAGGAACTCAAGAGAACACGGAATGCTCTGTTGTTGGGCACACTAAACTCCCCTTCAAAGATCCCTCACCCGAATACTATGGATTAGTATAGAGAAGCAGGGGTCGATCCCACGAAGATGGACACGTAAGAAAGCATTTAGAAACTTTGGACAAGGGCGGCTGCTGCCACGCAAACTAGGTTGAGGTTTAACTACGACTAGACCTAGGCAAGAAATGTAAACACTAGACCTAGGAAACTGTAAACATGCTAAGACCAAACATCATCAAGACTACGGGATATTAAATTCCCTTCCTAGACCGTGTAAACGGCTACCTAATAAAACCAGACAGAAGCATTTAACAGTGGGGACCATAATTCCAGAATTAGCAAGTACGGCAGAAAGGCTGCAAATAACAAACTGAAACTCTAACTAACAACGACATGCATTTTTTTAAGTGAATAAAAAACGAAGATGAAGAAAACAGAGCACGTACCTAGATTCGAACAGAATATAAAAGTTGGGTCGTCGGAAACTTACAACAAACCGGAAATAACACAGATCTACATATACTAGACGGAATGAAATGAAAACACGAAGGCTAGGCATAAATTTAAACCAACTCTGCTCAGATTCACGTCGGATGCTTAATCCACTCCGAATCCAAGCGATCCGAACCAAACAACAACCTCAATCAACTCCATATCTTCCGATCTAACAGATCTACTCCGATCAACACCGAATTCAAACGATTCCAATCAACTCAGCTACAACACCGAATTCAAACCTCCGATTCAACCACCAACAAACTCTGATCAACCCGATCCAGCCATTACTCTGCACAGATTCAGTGAGCAATTGCGAAACGCATCCAACACAAGTAAACTATCTCAAACTCTAGAAAATCACAGGAGTGAAATCAGAAATCAAAATCAATGACATAACAGAAAATTAAACTTGCATTAAACACAAAAATATTCGGTAAAAACATAGAGCCAAGCTCCGAACAGTGAAGCTCGGTGAAATCCACAAAATACGAGTAATTAAAATGGAACTTATTTCTTCGCCCTCTACAGGACGGTGTTACAACCCAACTGAAATGTGAGAAAGCAAAAAGTGAACCCAAAATGCAAACCCCCAGAATTTCCTTCTAAAGAACCCAAGTGTATAAAAGAAAAGTGAGCTATGAGCCACAGACTGTTAATGAGGCCTCCACCCCCGAAGGTTCTCTCCTCTTTTTTTCTTTTCAGAATGCATGTTTCCTTCCTTATATAGGCGCGGACATAATCTTCTAGAAGCCTTCGTAGAAATCTCCATTCTACACTTCAGCTTCGAGATTTCCTCCGTCTTGCAATTTTCCTCCACAATGCTCACTTCTTCGCCAGTTTCCTCGGACATGTGATTGTCCTCTTCTTTTCCTGGACCTGGCGAAATTATTCTACACACCTGGCTTAAAACGTGTGTTAGACCCAGTAAATCCACGAATTTATCCCCTAGACCTATGCATGAAATTAGCCTTATCAGGATCGTACGAGACGTTGATCCAGGCATTGTACACAACCATCGTGTCCTTGCGGCTGTACGGATGCCGGCCTACATCCTCCTCCTCCTCGGCAGCCTCCGCCTCTTCATCCTCGGCGTCAAATGCCCTGGAGCTTCCACCGCCTCGTCCTCCTTCCGGAGTGGGTTCAATCGGATAATCCTCCCGAATTTGGGATAATCCCTGGGAATACCTCGGGGCGGAGGGACGAGCGTATGTATCAACATCAAAATGGGGTGGTTGGTACCCTGCCGGCGTCGACGAACCGGAACCGGAACCACCCAAGACATTGTACATGCCCTCCAGTCGCCAAACGCGTTGATGTCAAACCCGCCAGAGCCACCCTCGTTTCCGTCGCCGGACATTTTGTGATGAAAATTGGAGAGGTTAGATGAAAATTGGAGATGAAATGGAGATGACTTGAGAAGAATAGATGTGTGTTTGTGTGTGTAATGAGGAGTATTTATAGAGTAAAAAATAATAATAATAAAAAAAGAAAAAACGGTCGAAAAAACGGTAATATTACCGTTTTCGTTTTTTTAAATTTTTTTATTAAATTCGAATTTTTAAATAAAAAAATGATTTATTGCATCAGCGTGACGAAGCCCACTCGCGGGCTAGCAAGTGGGCGTCACGCGTGGCGTCAGCTCGCGCCACGTGGCGCAAGCGCGTTGCGAGAAAGCCCGCGAGACGTCTCGGTGGGACGGGCGTCTCGGCGAGACCGGGACGAGACGGGGCGCTGCAACGCGTCTCGCCGCCGTCTCGTCTCGGCGGGACGAGATACGAGCCACCCGCGGGACGCGTTGCGGGTGGCCTAAAGTGCTCAAATATGATTAATCCAGTTTGTTAGTAAATGCCAAAAAGTGCTATTCCATTAAAACATAAAATAGCCGTTAAAACAAGGATTAAATACCAAGGAAATTTGGACAACGTCTATATAGCATTTAGCAAAGAGTACTCACTCTGCCACGTGTTTGCAATGAACAAGATCATTTTCCATAAAAAAACTGTTGTATTCATATATCATTATGAGGTGGTTTCATTTAATAATATAAGTCACGAAATTTAATTTATATAATTAAATCTGTTATAAATAATAATCCAATTAGTTGATCATTTTATCACCCTAGGTTACGAATCCATCCCATATCGAATGAGTGAATGAAGTTGGAAGCTATATAAAAATTTAAGTCTAACTTCAATTAGTTTGAGACATTTTGGAGTGATCCAAAAACAAATTCTGCGAGCATGACTTGATCTAAAGCGGACAATATCAAACTAATATGCAGTCGAAGATCCTAACAAGTGGTATCATAGCTGAGGTGGTTGGGTCGAGCTCTGAATGACCCATGTCCGAGTGGGGCTAGGATGACCCGAGTTCGAGTCGGGCCTGGCTGGGACAGACCCTGTGTGACCAAAAGAACTTGAAACTTTGGTAAAGAAGAATGTTCTTTCAAGTGCCCTTATAACATCCACAACAAAGGACCAACCATCCATACACTGTTTATCAAGTCGATAATATATTTTTCTCTAAACTTTACCATCGACAACAAAGTGCAGTAGACGATCCTAACAAGTGGTACCAGAATTAAGGTGGTCGGGTCGGGCCCTGAATGACCCATACTCGAGTTCAAGCCGGGCTGGCTAGGTCAAGCCCTGTGTGACCAAGGAAACTTGAAACTTTAGCAAAGAAGAATATTCTTCCAGGTGCCCTTATAACATCCATAAGACCAAATATCCATACACTATTTACGAAATTGACAATATATTTTCTTTAAACTTTACCACCCTCTAAACTTTACCACCCAGGCACCCACAACAGAGATTAGCCATAAACATTCACTTAAAAGTTTTGGTTTTATTTTTAAAAATTCTTTGTTATTTCATATAAATTGAACTTAATTTAAATAAAAAAATATTTAATTAAAAATAAATAATTAAAATTCCTTAAGTTACTTGATTAAAACCAAAAAGATTACCTATTTTAAACATGAAAATGGGTTGAAAGATTTGCCATATTTTGATGCACGACTTCAAGGCTATAAATATCTCCTCAATCTTCATCAAAGGAACCTTTTGCCGCATTCTACACTAGAATTCAATATTTGAGAGTTCCCGTCCATTATTCATCATATTTTCCACCATACTTGGAGTTTGAAGCTAGGATTCAAGAGAATATCAAGACTAATATATCCTTTGGGTTTTATCTTCATAGTTTTTATGTTTTCTATATTTTCTCTACAAACTAGATCTTGTTTATCTGTCGATGAGTAGCTAAATCTGTAGAATTCTAAGGATGTGTTAGTAACGACTTTGGTTTGTACAATTCCTATTTATTTAATATCCGTTTTGTTCATGCTTGCTTTATTCCAAGTAGTTGATAATGCTTCACACTTGAGTGACACATTCGACGATGATTTCTTTACTTGCAAAGTAATCGAGAGAGGATTTGCATGTTAAAAGACTTAGCTGACACTACAATTAAACACTTAAAACATTACTTTTAATTAAGAGTTAGGACATCTTGAGAGTCTAATTGAGCTTTTTGGAGTTGCAGATATAAGATTGACGACCTTCGTGTCTAACCTACTGATAGTAAGAAGTTTTGTACTCTGACTATGTGCGTGTTTGTGCATCAACTGACTAGGAGGATACCTAGACCTAGTTGTGTCGTTGGGTTTGTGTCTATCTTCTCTATCAAAAACCTCAATCTACTTCTACTGGCTAGTATAATGGAGTAAAGGATCAATCCCACAGAGGTTGATGTAGGCGAGATACACTTGTGATGACAATCTGAGAGGGTTCGTTAGCTACCACGCTTATGGGGTTGAGTTATACCTAGGTATAAAATAAAATGAGACTCTATCTATACTGACCAGTAAGTAACTAAATACTGAATGCTGCGGAATGTGTACATGAAAGTAAGGTTTGGACAGCTAGTTGTGCATGTGAAAAGTGAAACCTTACCCTAAATGGATAGACAAAAACAAAAAGGGATAACAGACTCACTGGCCAACTGCCACCTGGACTGACAGAAAAAGGCTGTAAAAGCAAAGAACAAACAGAAAAAGTAACTAAAGCAAAAAGTGGTCCCAGACTAGAATGCGACGTTCTCTTTGATGCACTTTTTATTAGCACTAAATATACCTGCAAGTATACAGAGTATATATAGCATAGCTAAAGGTCAGTACCGGGATATCGAACACGGGGAATATAATTGCAACTGGCTATCATGTACTTTGCGTCATATACTATCTAGAGAAACAATAGATTTGGTTTAACTAAGCAAAAACAAATAAAATAAAGCAAATAAACAACTAATTGCAAATAAATCACAAAGATAAATAAATGAGAGATAAGGAAATTCCAGGGACATGCGTTCACAGTTATAGTTATACAAATTTCAACTACAACACCCTAGCACAGTTCTTGTTAGGGTTTTGTATACTAGAAATCACCTTTCGAGTGATTGAATACTGTAAAACTCTATATATTCTTTTCCAATGAATGCAACAGATTATTTTTGTCATAATGTTGTTATGTTTTACATTTAATGGATGTTTATTGCATATTTAAATGTATAAGCGAACGTAACAAAGTTTAAGTCTTTGTTTTAGTAGACCGATTGTGGGCGTCGTCCACTTTAAGGTAACACGGTCAGTTCTGAACAAAGAAAAATAAGAATTTCACAACCTAGATAGGCCTAGACTACCAATCGTGAAAGGTTGCAATGTCAGTCCGCATATTTCTAAGCCTTATTGAAATAAGATGACGTTGGTGTAGTATAGCACTAAATTGGATCTAAACGGCAAGACGAGTCTTTATGCTATCTACTGAAAGATGAGGTCTTGATAATTAATTTCTTAATCAACGTACGCTATCATTGAGCATACGATATTGATTATCTACTACTTTGACTTACTAATAGGTGCGGGTTTTTCGTAACCCAACAATCATGGTATCTTGGGTAGTGGCGATTAATATCTAGCGGTGCTAGGATTGCTATTATATTAAATCGTGCGCGATGTGAGTCTCGTTTGATAACATCCACAAGAGAAGCTCGAAACAAGGTTTTATTATTCAGAACCTAGCTAATTGGAGTTTGATTACTCTATGAATAATAAATAAGCGTTTCTTGCTAAGTTCACCCTTGGAGTATATAATATGTTAATTAATTAAGTCCATAGCAGACATTGATTAATTAATGTATGTTTCTATCTTAAGCGCGGGAAATAAATTGCACACAAATGGAAACCCGGAATACTTGTAATTTCAGATTTGGATGGGAAGTGCAATATTACTTCTTTAGTGGCTGACTGTAATATTCCAATATAAGCTTATATTAAATTGTGGGTTCAATTTAATTAGTAAAAAGCTAATTGGGGGAGGCCATATCCAAATTCTTCCTTAGATCCGTGACTGGACCCAATATGTGACTTAATATAAATAAGAGAATAAAGGTGACAGAAAACACTTGTTTTTCTTAAAAAATTTCATCCCCCCTTATTCCAAGGAGAGGAACGATTTTTGTTCTCCCTTCGTGAGTAGGATTCTGTCTTCTTTATTTAAGTCCTAGTATTCTGGTGAGATTTTCCCACACAAATATCAGTTTACAGTCCGGGATACCAGTCAGAAGATCCGAGGTCGAGTACTCAAGATCTTCACGTGGAGTAGACGCAAGCCATTTTCGATTCTTATGTGAATCAGCAAGGTAAGTTGGCTTACTTCGTAGCAAGCATGTTTTAAGTATTATTTATGCTGAAGCACGTTTAAATTCAAGTTATAAGCATGACACATGTGATAATTACGCGAATAGAGTTTATCTAAATAATCTGCTAAATAGATCAGTTTTTATGTGATCCGTTAGAACGCACGCTTCCGCTGCCAACCCCTTCAGTTCTTACTTTAGTAGGACGAGTCACCTAAGTTTTGCCCATGCGGCACAAGCGTAGATTACTAACACTAGGGTTGTCAATCCTAGATCCGTAACTCCTAAAAGCTTCTATGAACCTTGAAAAGTCCTCACTCTTAATTAACAGTGTCGTTTTATGGGAAGCTAATTGTAGTGTCTACTACGTGGACCTAACTCGCCAACCTCCTCTCACGATCATGTAGCAAGTTATATTAATTCATCACAGAATGTGTCACTCAAACGTGAAGCATTATCCAACAACTTAGGGAGGAAACGAAGTAAAAACAAAACGGATATTAAATACCAAAACGAAATTGTATAACCAAAGTCATTACTAACACATCCCTAGAATCCTATGAATTTAGTTACATATGATAGAATAAGCTAAAAATATAGATTGTAGGGAAGTCATAAAGAAAATAAGAACTAAAGCAAATAAAACCCAAAGCTTGAATCCTTGTAGCCTTGATCTTTTCTTGATTCCTTCTTAACCCCTTGCACTATGAAGTACTCTCAAATTTAAGCTCTGGAATTATTTGGGAAAAAAAAACAGATCTAGATGAAGGATTAGGGTAGGAGGAGGAACCATGAAGGCTCCACTTTTGGGGGCTATGAATTGGTGAATTTTATAAATTAGGTTATGGGTATTTATATGTTTGAAAATGATTAAAACTTGGTAAAAAGTTTCCTCCAAGTAATAGTAATTAAGGAATTTTCGTGCCCCATACATTAAGGAAAATATTTGGCTTCACAAGGTAATGTCTTCTTTCCTTTCTTGAATTTCCGCCTAAAATTATGCACTTGACAGCTTTGCACGACTTTGGTAGAACGGCAATAACTTTCACCACATAACTCCGATTGAGATAATAAAGGTACCAACACGAAGTTCTTTCAAAAACGAAGAGAATAGTATGTAGCAAGCCCTAATTGGACTTCAGAATCTCCGAATAATTGAGTTTGAACAGAGGCAATTGTGCGCGAATATGCCCAGCGGGCGCTGGAGAGAGTCAGAACGTTCTGGAGTGATTTTCAGCGACCGCTGGCATGCGCCATTGGTCCGCTGGGTTGCCTTCTACTCCAGCTTCCAAACTTTGACGTTTTTATGCCCTTTTTAGCTCTATTTTACACATTTCTCACAAAACACGTCAAAATACTAAAATTGATAAAATATGCAAATAATGGACATGTAATGCAACTTTGACACTCAAAACGAATCAAAAATGGCCTTAAAATAGTGCAAAATCCGAGCGTATCACTCTTCTTTACTAAGCAAACAAAAAATGATCAGCAAACTAAACTTCCATGGATGAATGCTTAAGGTCGGAATCAAACAATTCAGATCTACCCCAAAACACACACTAATACTAGATCTAGGCGAAAATCAACATATGCAACCAGGCAACGCAGAAATCAACACATATGCATTCAGATCAGCATGCAAGGTGGCGGAAAACATCAAATCTATGCATTCTAAGGAAAAACAACCGATTTAAGACTTGAGAAACTTGAAGAAACACTAGATCTAATTTAACTAAGATGAATCTAAACACTTAAACAACAGAAATGCATGTAAAACTACCAGATCTATCTACCTAGGCTGAAAAAGGAAGCAATAACAAGTTGAAACTCAAATAAAATCATAAACACTTAACTTCATTCAAAATATTCAAACCAAAAGATGTTTCCAGCAAAGTAGCTACTGAATCTAAGTTAAACAAGCTTTTAAACTAAGAAAGCATGTAAAAGAAAGCATCTAAAGATGATGTTCTTCTTCGGAAACTGGAACTTCTGAAACTGTGGTGGTATTCTGGCTAGAACGGACGGTAGACTCCCTCTCCGGCAGGTGGCCGGAACTTTAGGTGGAACACTAGCTACTAAGCTGTCTAAGGAAGTGTAACAAATTTTATCTAAAGGAAAGCATGTAAAGCTTTCTAGGAAATGGTCTAAGCATGGACAAAGTTTCTTCAATGTTGATCTTCTATTTATAGGACTGCTCCTTCTCTTGAAATGACAATTTTGCCCATTCTAGATAGATGATCAATTGCAACAATTCGCTCCTTCTTGTGCTCTAGCTTTATGGAATGCATCCTGGTCAGTATAGCACACTTTTTGCATTATTTTCACCTGAATCTCTTCCGACCCGTTCCTCCTGACTTAGTACCTCAACCTGCGCACTTTACCAATTATTTTTGCAGATATTATCCAATAAAGCACGTTATACTAACCAGTAACCATGGCCTAAAACGAGACTTATCACCTACTTGTGCCGCATGGACAATACTTATGTGACTCATTCTAGTTAAGCATGAACTGTGCTAGGATGTTGTAGTTTGAATTTGTACAAACCAAAACTGTGAAAGCACATCCTTGGGAATTCTCATGTCTCCATTTGTTTTACTCGTGTTTTAATATGCAATTGTTCACTTGCTTTCTTTTAATTATTGTATTTACTATTTTTAGCATTCAAAAACCAATCCCAACTGTGTCTCTAAATAGTGAAAGGAGTGTCGGGGTTACTGCAGCGGAAGACACAGAAAATAAACATATCCTTATGGATCTATTTAGGAGATTATGTATTTGATTCCAATTTTATGCAATTAAATCTAGATCTATAGATAAAACACATCAAAACCATATAAAGACGCTATTTGATGTAGAGGTCGTTGATTGTTACCTTTGGATCCAAAATTGGATCAGTGTTGCTACCTGAAACTCCTTTTAATCCTTGAGTTCTCGACCATGAATCTTCCATTCTATTCCCACGTCCTTGATTGTTCATCCGGATGGGCAAATCTTGAAGAATCAATATAGTGAAGTGAGATCTTGGGAGAACCATCCAAAAACACGAGATTACCTTGATCTACCTATGAATTAGGACACAACAAGAACACAATCTAAAACCCTAGATTTCCCTTTGGCGTGGATTGAAAATCGAGACAAGGGAAAGAGAGAGGCCACTTGAGCGGCGACTAGGTTTGGAGAGGAGTGTGTTGTACAATTGTGTGCTAGTGTTTCCCACCTCTCTTCTCTATTTATAAGATGAACTTCTATTGGGCTAGAATGAAGATCTATGGAGTGATTAGATGTTGGGCTATCCCATTAGACAATGAGCTTATTAAATCAGTTAACCCGTGATTTAATATATTATCTAATGGAATATTATTTTATTTCACTAAAGAATAATATTGAACTCCCATCTAAATCACTAAATTACAAAGAACTTGGGTTCTATTTTATTTTATAATATTTCCCGCATTTAAGATTATCTTAATCCATTAATTTAATTCTTTGTCTGTTATGTGACTTGAATTAAATTAATTCTCCAAAGAGTTTTCTTGTTTGAAACTTTATTTATTATTCATGGAATAAAATTCCAATTGCGCAGAATTCTGAATAATAAATTCATTTTTCAAACACCTCTTGAGGATAAATAATACCACATTGGGCACGCGAATTTTATGAAATAGTATTCTAATATTTTTATGTTATTCAATTACTATGACCCAAGATACCATGATTCAGTTGCAAATAACTCACACATATTGATAAGTCAAAGTAGCGTCTGATTAAATAAAAAATATTAATATTATTTGCACAAACTAAGAAATACTAAAATTTCTGAAGTATATTCTTTTAGTAGTTAGCAATAAAGAATATATTTCGGGTTGATCCTTTCAATGCTCTACCACACTAGTGTTACAAATCTCTTCTTAGGTAAGAGAGAATTATCACAAACACTGCAACCATACCAATAGGAAGCCAAAGCCTATCTAGGTTGTGAACTTATTTTTCATCTTACTAGATCCGGTCAAGTCCCCTACTGAGAACCCAATAGATTCCATACTTTAACCTTCCTAGTAAGAAGCTGATACGCTCGGATTTTGCACGGTTTTAAGGTCATTATTTGGTCCGTTTTGAATGTCAAAGTTGCATTACATGTCCATTATTTGCATATTTTATACATTTTGGTACTTTGACATCTTTTTGTGATAAATGTGCATATTTGAGCTTAAAAAGAGAGTCAAAACGCGAAGTAGGAAATCTGGAGTTTCAGGTAGCGTCCAGCGACCGCTACAACACTACCGGCGACCGCCGGCGGCCGCCACTTCTGTAGCGGTCCGTTTCGGAAAATCTATGCATGGAATGAAGACACGCCCGGCGACCGCCACCCAAGAGTCAGAAGCCTCAGATCAATGCATGGCGACCGCCGGCCAAGGGCGGCGGTCCGCCACAAAAGAGCGGCAAGAAGATTTGCCCTAACTTCTCTCCAAGATTTACCATATTTTGCAACCCTTTTCCTTATTTGAGAAGAGATGAATTTCTCCCTATATACACCCCTCAAGCTTTATCAAAACGATCCTCTTTTTGCAACATATTTTCTACATATTAAAAGTTAGAGTACTTCGTTGTGCAAGGAGTTGAAGAAGGATTCAAGAGCATCAAAGGTACAAGGATTCAACCTTTGGGTTTTATTTGCTTTAGTTTTATGTTCCAATTGTTTTCCCTTCAATCAATGTTCTTAGATTATTCTACTATGTGTAACTAAGTTCATAGAATTCTAGGAATGTGTTAGTAACGACTTTGGTTATACAATTCCTTTTCTATTCAATATCCGTTTTGTTCTTACTTTGTTTCATCCTTAAGTTAATGGATAATGATTCACGTTTGAGTGACACATTCTGTGATGAATTAATATAACTTGCTACATAATTGTGAGAGGAGGTTGGCGAGTTAGATCCACTTAATAGACACTACAATTAGCTTCCTTTAAAACGGCACTGTTAATTGAAAGTGAGGAATTTTCAAGGGTCTTAGGGGCTTTTATGAGTTACGTATTTAGGATTGGCAACCCTAATGTTTGTAACCAACGTTTGCATCGCATGAGCATAAACTAGGTGACTCGTTCTATCAAAGTAAGAACTGTGCTAAGATATTGTAGTTGGAACTTGTATAACCATAACTGTGAACGCACATCCCTGGAACTCCCTTATCTCTATACTTTATCTCCGTGATTTATTTGCAATCAGTTGTTTATTGCTTTCAATTGTTCTTTGTTCTAAAAAATCTCTAAAAGTTTCGGTTCTTCCAAATAGTAATTGAGTTTTAGTAGAGGGTACCCAGTCTGTGATTGTTTTCTCCTTGATCGATATCCGGGACTAACCTTTAGCTATACTATTCCTACTTTGTATACTTGCAGGTATTTATAGTGCTAATAAAAAGTGCATCAAGTTTTTTGGCGCCGTTGCCGGGGAATACATTCACTTTGCGATTGATATCTTCCAACGAATAATTTTACTACTTTGGATTTTAATTGCTTTCTATTTTTATTTTTAGTTTAATTTGTTTTTGTTTCTTTCAGGTTGTGTATGCGAACGCGTTCTGGGAAGGACAGCTTAGAACCGCTCGATCTCGAACTTCAAAGGACTCGAAGGAAAATAAGAAGTGAGCAAGGATCAATGGAACACAGAACAGAGCTCGAGAGGCTTCAAGCCATGGTTAAGATGTTAATGGATGAGAGAGAAGTGGAAAAGGCTGCCCGCGAGGCGTAGGAAAAAAAGGATAAGGAGATAGTACCCGTGATGCACATGTTCAATCACGGGAATATGATTACTTTTCCTATAGGCCCTCGTGTTGATGCTAACAATTTTGAGCGGCGAATGACTCTCAAACAAAGGGTCGAGCAGTCTCCTTTTGCAGGTAGGGCCACGGAGGACGCCAACCGCCATCTCTCGAAGTTCGTGGAAATTGCCAACACTCTAAAATTAAATGGTGTCGACGACGACGCCATAAGGGTAAGACTTTTTCCCTTTTCTCTAATTGATTCTGCTAAAGAGTGGTTTGAGTGTATGCCCATAGAGCGAGTCTCCACATGGAAGGATATAGTGGATGCCTTCCTCGACAAGTACTATCCGCCTGGAACGATCTTAAAGCTTAAGAGTGAGATCTTCCAATTCATGTAAGGCCACGACGAGCTCCTCTATGAGGCGTTTCCTCGTTTCAAAGTCCTCCTCCGCAAGTGCCCCAACCACGGTTTCACCGTGGACCATCAGGTAGGAATCATTTATAATGGATTTAATGAAAAGATTTGTGCTATGTTGGATTCAGGCGCGAATGGAGGATTCTTGCTGAAGACAGGACCGGATGTCATGGCGGTCATTGAGGAGTTCGCCACCAACAGCAGGGAGTGGTGGAAAGAAAGGCACAACTCTAGGCGAGTAGCAGCCATAGAGGAGGCCGAGGAGAGCTCTTTTGCAAAGGAATTGGCCGAGCTCAAAGTGCGGGTTAACCCAATGGATACATCGAGAAAAGAGGATCTGGTTCCACCGACCTCCGTCATCGCAGTCGCCAAACCCGACACTCCTACCCCTCCTATGGAAGATGTTAACTACGTGCAAGGAGATGGTCCCAACAGACCCTATAACAACAATTATTCACCCTAACTAGGGGGCGGTAATTTCAATAATTATAATGGGAACCATCCTCATCCTAACCTTTCGTACTCTAATAATAATTTCTTGCAACCCCACTGGATTTAATCTTAGCAAAGGTGGAGTAGTTGAGCCTATCAAGAAGGAGGAAAAGTATGACCAAGGCTTCATGAAGATTTTGGAGGTGCTATTGCAAGATAGGAAAACCAACGATACCAAAATTGGGATCATGGAAGCAAGGTTGAACAACCTCGAGGCCGGGATAACTACAATTTCCACTGACGTCTTGAACATTTAAACTCAGATGGACCAAGTCCACAAAAAATTGAAGAGGACAAGGAAAAGGCAGCAGCACGAGTGGTGGACATAAACAAGAAGTGGGTCGCCAAGCAAAAGAAGGACGATGACAGCGTCTCCGGAGTGAAATATGGGGACTGCCCGACAGCCGGCGGACCGCCGCATACCCCGCAGTGGCCCACCACTGAGGAGGCAGAGGCGCCCACCCAAAAGGAACTCGTGCGGCAAAATGGGATTGTACTCCCCTTTCAGCCAAAGAAGAAGTTCAAGCTTGAGGAGCAATTTAAGCATTTCCTCAATATGATTTGCAAGGTCCATACTAATATTCCTCTCGTTGAATTGTTGCAGGAAATACCTAGGTACGCGAAGCTACTAAGGGAGGCAGTGATGAGAAAGAAAAAGCCTACAAAAGCTGACCTAAAGTTGCCTCACCATTGCAGCGAGATCATCCAAAGGGAGAGGGCAATGAAGCAAAGGGATCCCGATCAGTTCATAATTAGGTGTTCGATTGGAGAAGGGAAAGTGGATAAAGCCCTTTGCGATCTAGGGGCAAGCATCAATCTCATGCCGCTGAAATACTACGAGAAGCTCAACATCGGACCTCTCATGACGTCGGATGTAAGCATAAGGTTGGCCGACAACACGGCCATCAAAACAATGGGTATGATTGAGGATGTCTTGGTAAAGGTAGATGATTTTATCTTCCCTGCCGTTTTCATTATTCTTTACATGAAAGTAGATAAAAATGTACCTCTAATATTAGGCAGAGATTTTCTAGCCATATGCAAAGCTCTTATTTATGTAGGCAGGGGCAAGATCACAATTAGAGATAATTACAGCCGCTCCACCTACAAGATAGAGAGTGAAATGCTCAATTATGAAGGGGCGCAACAAGCTAAGATGGGGCGTGAATGCAGGGCGGTCATGATGACCGACACGTCTAAGCCTTTTAGACCATTAGAAGAGGAGGATTCTTCTAACCCTTCTATCTTCGTTGTCCATACTGTTCCTCATGTTCCTTAAAAGAACATACCTAAACATGCTAAACCTCCCTTGCAGGAGAAACCTAAAAGGAAGAAGAAAGGAAAGAAGAAGCCTCAAATCCAAGCCGATCCCAAAGTCTATGTGATCAAGAACTTGAACGGAAAGTACAAATGGTGGAAGAAGATTTGCAACAAAATGGTCCCGTTCGCAGTTTTCAGCACTAGGGTCGTTGATCCGCCCACTTAGTTGGGCCACTTCAAGTCGATCCAACGACTTTAAAACAAAGGCGCTTGTTGGGAGACAACCCAATGTGTTTTCACTTAAATTCCTTCGGTTTTGTTTTTCTATTTTTTTCTTTAATTTTCGTGCATTTTTGTGCGCGCACACACAAAAAATATAAAAAAAAATAACGAGTGGCGACCGCCGCACAATCCACGGCGGTCACTACCGGTTGTTCAGTATGCAGGAACAGGCCGGGCCCTAGGGCGGGCTGGAGAAACCGCTGTGCGGGCCGCAGCGGCCCGCTGGGGAGCGCCGTTTTCACAACACGCGTGGCGGTCGCCACAGAGAGGTCAGAATCGCGGATTGCTCTATTTATGGTGAGTTTTTCTCTCATTCTTTCCACCATCTTCTCTAATTCTCTCTTGCACACGACCCCAACTACAAATTATCACCAAATTCACACCCACAATCTCATTCTCCCTTTCATTTACGAATTTCAAGCTTCCATCGTCCAATTCTCTCCAACTCAAGGTATGAATCCTACACTTAATTTCTAAGTTTTGGTTGAATTTTTCCATGGATTTTGCTCTTTCATGGATGAATTGTTTCGGTTGAAAAGCATGTTCTAGTATGGGGGATGAGTTTGATGATGCTTATATTTGTTTTTCATGGTTGGATTTTGCATAGGGTGATGAATTGATGATTTTGTTGGTAAATTCCCTCTTGTTCTTTAGTGTTTATATTTTGCAATCATGTTCATAGCATTATGAGGCTATTATACTTCCATTAATTGCAACACTTGTGTAATTATAGAGATTGTTGATTTGTGTTGATTTTGTTGATACGTCTCTGCATGGGGGTCACGTTGGGAATGGATTGTTGGTGTTCTACTTTGTTGGTTTTGTTTTACATGATCACATGCTATAATTTAGGATGCTTTGTTGTTACAAACTCGCACATATTTATTGATTATTGTAGTATGCTTAGTTGAGTGCAAGTTTGGGGGAACCCTTGTTTGTCTATTATTTGATACTCTTTTTAGAGTTTGTTTTTCTTTTGTAGGACAATGACAACAAGAGGAAAGCCCGAGAATGCTAAAAATTATGGGATTAGCCTTGCGATTGATGATTAAAAGGCTATGTGGAAGAAAGTGTCGGCAAGGGAGACGGCACCCTCAAGATACCCCATCGATCGTCCCCTACAAACTTTGGGGATTTTGGATGATTTTTGGGCATTATGCAACGTCGGCGAGGGGAATGGCCTTATCCACATGTTCCAAGGGAGGTGTCCATCATATAGGAGACATCGCCTATCTTATTGGTGCATTCGACGACCTTAACGCCTGTTTCCCTCCTCCTCCTCCTCAAGATTGAAGAAGTCAAGCTCATGACTTTAAATGAGCACTTGTATCATTAGTTGTTTTTGTTTTGAGACAATTTATTTTCATGTTTTGACAATTTTTGCTTAAGTTTTTAGTGCCTTTTGGTTTTGTTTAATTTTCTTGTCTTTGAAAACTTTTCGCAGGTTCTGACCTTCGCCGGCGACCGCTGCTGACGTCGCGGCGGCCCGCCAGCCAGCTTCTGGAACACTCTGACTCATTGCGGCGACCGCCGCCAAATTACAGTTTCCATCGCGATTTTTTGAATTTTTTTGAATTTTCGCCACGTCCTACCTCTACTCAAAATTTTCCAAGGTATGTTTTCTTTTTATTAGTTTACTCACGTCCCTACCGACTCTACAAACTTATTTTACATTTTTGTAGTAAATAAGTTTGGGGGATGAAGTGGCGGACCGTGAGTTTAGGTTTTTGTTTTTGATTTTTAGTTTAAGTTTTTGTTTTAAAAAAAACAACCATGTTTAAGTATGGCTTGACGTCCATGAAGAACTTAACATGAAGAACTTAGAAACACGCATGCTTAGGTACACATTTGACCGAGTTGCCAATGATATTTAATTACATCCATGTTTAAGTATGTCTTGATGTCTTGATTTGATGGTTTGGTGAAAAGGTGCATAATTAGTGAATTGGTTGTTCGCCTTGAATCGTGCTTATACCTTGTGAGACTTGAGCCTAATTTCTTTCATGTGTGATTTATCTGCATTCATGTATATATGTTTCTAGAACTTGCTTCTAGTCTGCCTAAGTTTACGTAGTGTTTAAGTTGATTTAGGAGGATGTCAGGACATCTTTTCTTAGCTACTTTTATTCCCAAATTTTTTGACTCACTCAAAATTTCAAAAAATTTCCCTTATGAGCCAATTTTTAGCCTTTTAAGCCTATTCTTTGGAAGCCAAAATAAATGGGGATAATTCCTTGGGTTAGTATAGTTTTTATTATCTTTTGTAAATGAATTGGAGAGATAAGGAGGAAAGTTATAAAAAGTAGTGTGCCTAAGTATAGAAATGTGCAAGTTATGAAATAGAAAATTTCAAAATATATGCTTATGAAAAAGAAAAAGAAAGAAAGGTTGTGAAAAGAAAAGAAAAATCAAAGGATTGGAAAGTGAGTTGAAGGAGAAAAATAAGTGTTACAAGTGTCTTGGGTTATTAGAAAAGTGGAGTTATTTTAACTCTACTTGGGATATTTTATTTTGAAGTCACTTTTTAACCAAATATTCCTCACCTACCAAAGAGCCTATATTACAATCTAAAATAAAGACCTTTCGGACTTTTGATGCTTAATCACATCAAGTAGAGGAGGGGTTAGACTTTGAGCAAGTCTATGGTAACTTTGGATGATGCATGATTTGAGTGCTTATACACATTAACCTTTGTACACTTTGAGAGTGACAGATATATCACTTCCCACCTTTGGAAGTTTGTCACATGTGAGTGCATAATTTAAGGTGTTCCACGAGTTAGTAATGAAAGTGCCCTAATAAGCCTTGCTTGATTTGATTGCGTTAATACATGCTTAATCTATTATTCCATCTTTTGAGGCAATTACGACGTCTAGTCCTTTGCATTATGTGCGTCTATTCTTGTGTCTTTATTGTTTTGTTCGAGGACAAACAAAAATGTAATTTTGGGGGAGTTGATACGCTCGGATTTTGCACGGTTTTAAGGCCATTATTTGGTCCGTTTTGAATGTCAAAGTTGCATTACATGTCCATTATTTGCATATTTTATACATTTTGGTATTTTGACATGTTTTGTGAGAAATGTGCATATTTGAGCTTAAAAAAGGTGTCAAAACGTGAAGTAGGATATCTGGAGTTTCAGGTAGCATCCAGCAACCGTCGGTGGCTGCCACTTCTGTAGCGGTCCGTTTCGGGAAATCTATGCATGGAATGAAGACACGCCCGGCGACCGCTGGGAGATATGTGGCGACCGCCACCCAAGAGTCATAAGCCTCAGATCAATGCATGGCGACCGCCGGCCAAGGTGCGGCGGTCCGCCACAAAAGAGCGGCAAGAAGATTTGCCCTAACTTCTCTCCAAGATTTACCATACTTTGCAACCATTTTCCTTATTTGAGAAGAGGTTAATTTCTCCCTATATACACCCCCTCAAGCTTTATCAAAACGATCCTCTTTTTGTAACATATTTTCTAGAGATTAAAAGTTAGAGTGCTTCAATCTGCAAGGAGTTGAAGAAGAATTCAAGAGCATCAAAGCTACAAGGATTCAACTTTTGGGTTTTATTTGCTTTAGTTTTATGTTCCAATTATTTTCCCTTCAATCTATGTTTTTAGATTATTCTACTATGTGTAACTAAATTCATACGATTCTAGGGATGTGTTAGTAACGACTTTGGTTATACCATTTATTTTCTATTTAATATCCGTTTTATTCTTACTTGTTTCTTCCTTAAGTTAATGGATAATGCTTCACGTTTGAGTGACACATTTTGTGATGAATTAATATAACTTGCTACATAATCGTGAGAGGAGGTTGGCGAGTTAGATCCACTTAATAGAAACTACAATTAGCTTCCTTTAAAATGACACTGTTAATTGAAAGTGAGGACTTTTCAAGGGTCTTAGGAGCTTTTAGGTGTTACGTATTTAGGATTGACAACCCTAATGTTTGTAACCAACATTTGCATCGCATGAGCATAAACTAGGTGACTCATTCTATCAAAGTAAGAACTATGCTTAGATATTGTAGTTGGAACTTGTATAACCATAACTGTGAATGCACATCCCTGGAATTCTCTTATCTCTATACTTTTATCTCCGTGATTTATTTGCAATCAGTTGTTTATAGCTTTCAATTGTTCTTTGTTCTCAAAAATCTCAAAAACTTTCGGTTCTTCCAAATAGTAATTGAGTTTTAGTAGAGGGTAGTCAGTCTGTGATTGTTTTCCCCATGATCGATATCCGGTACTAACCTTTAGCTATATTATTCCTACTATGTATACTTGCATGTATTTATAGTGCTAATAAAAAGTGCATCAGAAGCTTTAGACTTGTTTATTTATATTTCAATTAATAAATAATTATATTATATTATCTATTCCCATAATTTGGTAAACAAGTGGATGTGGTGTTATCTTGTATACGTGCATAAGCTAATTGTACAAGGCCATGTACGCTGAAAGCATCTTTTATTATACAAACCCCAACAAGAAGCCTAATCTTAGATAGGAGGTTGGCGAGTTAGAAGAGCTTAGTTGAAACTATAATTAGCTTCCTTTCAAACGACACTGTTAAATGAGAGTGAGGACATCTTGATGGTCTAATTGAGCTTTTGGAATTACAAATCTAAGGTTGACGCCCCTAGTGTCTGTAATCTACTTTGTGCCGCATGAGCAATACTTATGTGACTCGTTCTAGTGAAGTATGAACTGTGCTAAGGTGTTGTAATTGGAATTTGTATAACCATAATTGTGAAAGCACATCCCTGGAATTCCCTTATCCCATCTCCTTTTTTTTCTGTGATTTATCTGCAATCGTTGTTTTCTTTGCTTTTTTCCAAATAGTAAAAGAAGCTTATTAGAAGATAGTCAATTTGTGTTCGATTTTCCTGTGTTTGATATCCGGTATTAACCATTAGCTATACTATATATATCATGTATACTTACAAGATTATTTAGTGCTAATAAAAAGTGCATCACTCATATGATATGCAGACTCCACATTCCACTAACTTTTTACACTCACAATCCACTATAAAACTAATACTTCCTCCTATAAAAATATGGGTATTTGAAATGGCACAAGAATTAATGCATAATTGTTAAAGTAAGAGAATAGAGGAGAATGATAGTTAAAGTAATGTTGGTGGATAATAGGACCCACATTATTATTTGTGTTCAATGAGTTGTAATAGTGGGGCATGATGGTATAAGTTGTAAAGAAATTGATGTATATGAATAATGAGTTGGGGGCAATTTTTTCATAAATGGAAATGCTCATATTTTTATTGGACAGACGAAAATGAAAAGTGCACATATTTTATGAGACGGAGAGAGTATTAAAAATGGATCTCACGTACCACCACTTACTTACTCCATTTACTTTTCTTCTCAAAATCAAGCATTTTTTTTAAAATTCATGCCGAGTCAAAACGATTCTTTAATTTATGGACGGATGGGTAATTCACATCAATGAACTCACCTAATAATTCCTTACAACTCATTCAAAATGTCCACGTGCTTGAGTGGCACGAGATTTTAGGATGAATTGTTAAGTAGAGTAAGTGAAGAGAAAAAAATAATTAAATATTTTAATAAGAAAAGAGAGAAAAGAGAGAGATTTTTTCTAATCACCGAGAGTTGACATCTTGTGTGGGACAAACTGAAAAGAAAAATGATATCTTGAAGGGGGATGGAGAGAGAGAGTAATATAATAAACATGTGGTAGTGGACGTGAGCCCTAAACTGCACAAACCCATCTTGATGTGCTCACTAAACTGACAGCTACAGCAACCACCCTCAAATAATTGTTTTTTTACAATCTAACTGCAGCGTGGAAAAAACAGCAAAGTTCATTGGTAGTTTAAGACAAAAACAATTAGTATGAGTAGGTTATCTCTTTCTTCTTTCTCTCTTCGTTTAACCTCTGTTTAAATTATGCATTAACTTTCCCCTCGTTTCATTTTCAGTGAGAGAAAGTGAGTGCATGTGTGTGCCGTCATAGTTATTGTAGCTAGTGTTTTCTGACATTCCAGCTCATTTCCCCATTTCATTTTTGTAAGAAAGTGAAACTTTCCCCAAACACAAAAAAGAAACACTATATATACACACCGTGGTAATAGATCTAGATTTCCTCCACGGCTGTGGTTGAAACAAAAAGAAAAAAAGTGGAATTTTGAGTGTAGAAATCCACCAAAATGGAGAGGGTTTCGACAGTGGCGATTTCCGGCGCGGAGGAGCAATTGATGCTAGTCTTGGGGCAGGTGAAGGCGTCCAAGGTATTGGTGCCGCTGCTCGACATCTCCATGGCCGTCTGCTTGATAATGTCGGTCATGCTATTCGTCGAACGCGTCTACATGGCCATCGTTATCGCCATCGTTAAAATCTCGGGCCGGAAACCGGGTACCAGGTACAAATGCGAGCCACTCCAAGAAGATTTGGAGCAGGGGAACCTCGCCTATCCCATGATTCTTGTCCAAATCCCTATGTTCAACGAAAGAGAGGTCTGTTAAAATGTGTGTTTTTGTCTTATCTATCTTTTCTATCATACAGACTACCTTAAAAGTTGTGTCAACAGGTTTACCAGCTCTCCATCGGAGCTGCATGCTGCCTGTCCTGGCCTTCCGACCGCCTCATCGTTCAAGTTCTCGACGATTCTACCGACCCTGCGATCAAGGTTTGTCGCCAAATTCATAACAAACGGACTGTCCGAATACAGCAGTGACAGAAATCTATGGTTTCAATTCTAAAACCAATTATTGATAGAAGAAGGGGCCCATTAAATTTATACAGTGATTTCAGTTCTCTTTGTAATATATTTCAATTGTCAACAAGCAGCATTGACTTCAATTTTGCAATTGTGTTCACAGACTATGGTGGAGATAGAGTGTCAGAGATGGGCGAGTAAAGGGGTAAATATTAAATATGAAATTCGAGACAATAGAAATGGATACAAAGCCGGAGCACTTAAAGAAGGGCTGAAGCGATCCTACGTCAAAGAATGCAACCACGTGGCCATATTTGACGCGGATTTCCAGCCCGAGCCGGATTTCCTGCACCGGACCATTCCGTTCCTCGTTCACAACCCCCAAATTGGCCTCGTGCAGGCCCGCTGGAAGTTCGGTAATTTTTTTGTTTTTTTTTTGTCTTTGCTTATAACTTAATCACATGTTAATTAATGGGGCTGCTACTTAATCGGCATCACCTGTCCATCTATCATATCCTAAATTAAGTACTACTACTATACATCTTAGAATCTGTTACCCACCACACATATATATTTGATTCTTTGAAAAAATGTGTTTTGGAACTGCTCAACGCATGTGCTCTAGTAAATTTTCATTATTGATGTTGGACCATACCAATAATGGAGATGATAATATCAAAATTCGGTAATAGTGTGAACATGACTAATTTTTGTTTTCAGTGAATGCGAATGAATGCTTGATGACGAGAATACAAGAAATGTCGCTCAACTATCATTTCACGGTGGAGCAAGAAGTTGGCTCATCTACATATGCTTTTTTTGGATTCAATGGTAATCAATCACTACTAATGCTTCTTCTATCCCGTAAAAATAGAGACTTTGAGACAGCACGAGTTTTTAATGTGAAATTAGTAAAGTATAAGAGAGATATAAAAAGAAAAAGTGATTAAAGTATTATTAGTGGAGAATAGAGTTTCCCTTATAAGATATAAAAGACTTACTAAAAATAGAAAAAAAATATTTTTATAAGAATAGACTAAAATAGAAATAAAAATTAGTTTTAATAAAGGTGAGGGAGTAGTAGCTTGCACTATAAAAATATATGTAGATTGTAGAGTACCGTTGGTACTAAAGATGGCACCTATATATATATAGATTTGACTATGATAGAATAGATATTCATAATTATGGACAGATCTGTATGATTGCAAACGAGTGAATTAAATGTGTGGGTGTTGTGGAATTTAATAGGAACTGCTGGGGTGTGGAGAATGGCAGCAATTGAGGAGGCAGGTGGTTGGAAAGATCGTACCACAGTTGAGGATATGGACTTGGCCATTCGTGCTAGTCTTAAAGGATGGAAATTCGTCTACATTGGCACTCTTCAGGTATATAGGTTTAGTGAATCGGCGGATAACCGTGAAATCGGAACAGCAAAATTAAAACAGTACTGGAACCAGTATATATTACTCACACTAAAAAAATTGGATGCACTATATATTACTAACAGTAAAAAAAATTGTTGTAGGTGAAAAATGAGTTGCCTAGCACGTTCAAGGCCTATAGATACCAACAACATCGTTGGTCTTGTGGACCCGCCAATTTATTTCGAAAGATGCTCTTGGAGATTATAAGAAATGAGGTTAGATCATACAAGAATGTGTGGATAAATGAGATACCATATAGAGGATGAGTTATAATGCTAACTTTTCTTAAATTGCTAACTTATTAACGCAGTGTATTAAAAATGTCAATGCAATCACACTAAAATGTCAACACAAATTTGTATTGATATTTTAATATACTGTGTTGACATTTTAAATATCAATGTCAACAAAATGTATTAAAATATCAATTAAATTTATGTTGACATTTCAATATTATCGTATTGACATTTTTAATACACTGCATTGATAAGTTAACAAAGTTAGTAATTTAAGAAAGTTAGCAACGAATCACGTGTGTAGACAGTAATTAATATTTTTAGTTTTTTTTGGTGGATGCAGAAAGTTACATTGTGGACAAAGGTTCACGTAATATACAGTTTCTTCTTGGTGAGAAAGATTATAGCCCATATAGTGACCTTCGTGTTTTACTGTGTTGTACTTCCTGCTGCGGTTCTTGTACCTGACTATTACATCCCAAAGTGGGGTGCAGTCTACATTCCCACTATCATCACCATCCTCAATGCAATCAGCACTCCCAGGTTCAATTTATGTTAATTACTTGACATTTATCCGTATAATCTATTGTCATATGTATTAATATGTAGAAATATACTGATATTATTATTGTATTTAGGTCAATTCATTTGGTTGTTTTCTGGATCGTATTCGAAAATGTGATGGCACTGCACCGTACAAAAGGCACATTCATCGGGTTAATGGAGGTGGGTAGAGTGAACGAGTGGATTGTCACTGAGAAACTTGGTGACGCTCTCAAGATCAAACCCGTTGACGATGCGGTGAAGGTCAAACCTGCAGCTACCACCCAACAAAGACGATTCAAATTCATTGATAGGTATGCTCATCAACATCATTATTTTCATTTATGTGTGATTAAATTAATGTGATCTAATACTCCTATAATGCAATTGTGGTGAAAATTCAGATTAAATCTCTTAGAGCTTGGATTCGGTTGCTACCTACTATTTTGTGGGTGCTACGATCTAATATATGGGAAATACCACTTCTTCATCTACCTCTTACTTCAAGCAATCGCATTCTTCGTCATGGGCTTCGGCTACGTGGGCACATTTGTCCCATCCTCCTCCAATTAATTACATATCTATTTTTTGTCTTATGTATATTAGTATATTATGTAATTCTTTTAAATTCAAGCATAAGAGTTATAGCTCACAATTGCTATTCATTTTATCACGTGTAATGTATTATTGTAATAAACGTCCGCTAGTATATGATAGTGAGATAGTGGGGCTCAATTTTATTTTATAATTGTGCATATGTAACATTGATGATCTCATTATTCTCAAATAAGAATAAGAATATGAATTATGATTTACTATATGAGACTGAGATAGTGGAACCACCTTTGATAAAGAAATATACCTTTGTGTAACAAACTTTATACGCGGAAACTAATACGGTACAAACATCTATGAGGGCCACTCACTTAGAAAGGGTAGTAATAAAATCCAAAATGCATACTTTTTACCAACACCAAACTTAAATTTTAAGATTTAATATCAACAGATGACAAATAACATCAATAAAAAATGTTAACATAACGCTAATCGGTTGACAATATTAATATAATGTTGACATTTTCTAATGATATTATTTGCCATCTATCAAGATCAAATCATAATTTAAAATATTATATAGAATACGCATCAGCGTGCCAACCAATTATCTCTTACCCATACATAATTTCTTCTTTTTTTCATTTCCCTTTTTTTTGCTTTTAAACCGTATTCGGACAAAACCGAAGTAGATTCCAGCCAACAGTAGTGTTTATTGTTTTGTCTTTTCTGATCACGTGACAATGGGACCTCTCTTATTTTAAAATGGTGACGTTCACGAGATATACTATTCCGTTGAAGGGTAGTTGGACGATTTATACACAAGTATTTCCTACCAAACAAAGACGTTGTTCCAAACGAGTATCAGCGTCAGTGGGCGCCTTAAAACCCGTCCTATGCATCGCTATATCAGCATTTTATCCTCTTATCCTTCCACTTGCAGTGGGGCGCCCTAAGGCACGCTTTAAGAGGAGTCATAAGCATTTTCTTTTATTTGAATATTTAAATAACTACAAAAATTGAGAAAAACATTCATTTCATTTATAAAATTAATACATTACAATACGAATTAAAAAAATACGCAAACTCAACGACAGCGGTTACGGGCCTACACTTCTTCAACCATGTAGTTCATGAGCTGAGCATGGTCTTGTTGGTTGCGCATTGAGGCCTGTCTAGATAAAACCTCATTGAAGCTCGTCGGTAATCCTCGAGCGTGGGGCGCGGTCGCCGTGCTGGAGGAGCTAGATGCACCTTCATCATCGGTCCAATCGGTGATGCTTCCACCTTCATGTTCGACTATCATGTTGTGCAATATTATGCACGCATACATGACATCGGCGATGACTTCCTTGAACCAGAGACGTGCCGGCCATTTCACAATTGCCTACCGTGCTTGGAGCACACCAAATGCCTGTTACATATCCTTCCGCGCCGCCTCCTACTTTTGCGCAAAAACATGTCACCTTGGGTATATGCCATCGGCCAAGTATTACCCCATGTGGTATTGGAGCATGTTGGCAATGAACTCGATGGCCGGGCCGTTGCCATTGCATTGCTCGGTGAAGAGGGTGGATGAGTTGAGGACGTTGATGTCGTTGTTCGACCCAGCTACACCGAAGTAAGCATGCCAGATCCAAAGCCGATGGTCAGCGACGGCTTCGAGGATCATCGTCGGGTGGCTACCCTTGTATCCACTAGTAAATTGGCCTCTCCATGCCGTTGGACAATTCTTCCACTCCCAATGCATACAGTCGACGCTCCCTAGCATCCCAGGAAAGTCGTGCGCCGTCTCGTGCATCTGCATCAGGCCCTGGCAATCTACAGCAGTCGGCTTTCGCAAATGTGTGTTGCTGTAAGCCTCCACAACTCCCCTACAAAATCTCTTCAGGCACTCGCTGCATGTTGTCTCCCCGACGTGGAGGTACTCGTCGAACATGTTCGCCGTGGTGTCGTAGGCCAACTGACGGAGTGCAACCGTGCACTTCTGCAACAGCGTAAGTCCGGGTCTGCCGATGCCATCGTCCCGATACTGGAAGTATTCATCACGTGACTCCAACTTCTGGACAATGCTGAGAAAAGGGTAACGAGGCATTCTAAACCGACGGCGGAAAACAGTCGGGCCCCACTGTGGTTGCTCGGCAAAATAGTCTGCAACTAGACGTTCGTGAGCTGCGGCGTGTTCGCGGCTAACAAACGTCCGACGTCGAATAGGCCAGGGGATTTGCTCTGCCGCCGCCTCCTCCTCCTCGCGTTGCATTTCTGCTAAACATTCCGCCATTGCGTCTTTAATGGCATCAGATAAGGCTTGAGTCAAGGTCAGACTACCGCCCTCCGAGGAACTCCCGTCGTCGTGGTGGTTCATTTTGGTTTGTGAGAGATGGTGAAACGTGAGAGGTGAGAGAGGTGAGAGAAATGTGAGAAATGTCCGTATGAAAAATAGAATGAGAAACGAGGTTTAAATAAACAAAATTCGAAAAACAAAAAAATAAAAACGCGTTGCATCGTCCGCGTCGCCCATAGTAGCCGGCCGATGGCGTGAACGATGCCCTATCATTGGCGCTTCGTCCGCGGACTATCTATCGGGCGAGGTCGTCCATCGTCCGCGCACCCACAGTGGCGGACGAAGGCGTGCCCGAGACATCGGGCGGCCTATCATTCACCCGACCATTAGATCGGATCTCACTTGTAATACTACTTGATTATTAATTATGAGATATTAATGCGAATCACACTTGCAGTAAATCAAATAGATAAGTACTAATTGATTACATGTGTTTGATTTTTATATTTATGTTTACATTCGTTTTGTCCACTTAGTTAACCTTTTATTCAACGTCCCTCCATTTAGCTAATTTGCTAATATCTTTATGAATGATGTGACTTGTTTTCTCCTATATATCTTTATTTCAATTTTTTGGTTGGTAATGTCAACTATTTTCAGTTTTTTGTCATGTTGTTTATCTTACTACGTTTGTATACATAAAGTTAACGGTTACTGCTATTTAATTTTAGTGCTACATCCCAATTATTTAACAGTTTTATTATACTAGTACTACTTATATTTATTTTAATTTTCAAATAGTCTATAGCAGCCTTTATTATTTTTTGGCTTCGTTAGTAACCACTACTTACAGTCAAGTTACAGACTTATATTTATTTTAATTTTCAAATAGTCAATAGCAGCCTTTATTATTTTTTGGCTTCGTTAGTAACCACTACTTACAGTCAAGTTACAGACCCAGCAATGGCCGAATAGACTTTAGGCCATCCGCAACGTTTTCTCTTATCCGTCTCTTAATCGTCTAATCTGTTAACTATTCACGGGCCCCATTGTACTTTTCACTCTATCTCTTAACTAAGAGACAGAACCTGCAACCCTCCATCTCTTATCCGTCTCTTATCTCATCCCTTAACTATTCTTTCAATTTCATTTTTTATTTTTTTTCAAACAAATTCAATTAATAAAAAACACACTTCATTAAATAAAATAAAAATACAACTTAAAATTCAAAAAAATAAAAAAAAACACATAATAAAATCCTAAAAAATAAAAATTACATAATTTAAAATGTAATTTAATAGAAATTAAAAAACTACTTAGCCAGCGAATCATCCCCCGAAGGCGGTGGCGGTGCACTCAAGCTACCCGGAGGCGGAATACCAATTTGTCTTGCCATATACTCAATTCCGGCAAGATGGGCTTGATATTGTGGAAACGTCATGCGGGAAGTGTCTGCCATCGTGGCGGTCAAGTACATGGACAATAGGGTGTTCGAGTCTGAGCCCGAGTCCGCCTGGCTTCATTCGCCTCGGCCCCTCCTCCCTCTAGCCGCCTTCGATGCCTTGGTCCCTTGCGGCCGACGACGCCCACGGGAGGACCCCCCGGCATCGTCTGTCGTGCCCTCAACCTCCTGCGAGGCAACCTTTCTATGTGGCGCTGCCCGAACCGCCCCCACTAGACGAGTATTGGCCACCCGCAGTGTGCTTCGTCCTCTTCGACGTCGAGCCCGAGCTGGACCGGACACCGCCGGCCCACCTTTTCAGGTCTTTGACGGCCTCCCAAACATCGACGTGTCTGAATTCTTTGCCGGTGTCGTCGAAATAGACTCGCAAAGACAATCTCAGAATGTAGGCTCCTATGGCTCTGCTTTGGCAATGAGCCGCTTCGTTCTTGTAGATGCCGCAGAAGTTTTTGACCTCTCTATCGACTCGGTCAAAGTGAGTGCGGAGCATCTTCAATGTGCGGCAGCGGGACCCCATTGGCTTAATCTCGTTGTAGGCCACAGTGACCTTTTCCCAGAAGCACTTCCGGTATTGTTGATTCCCGACGATGGGATCGTACGAGTTGCTGATCCAAGCTTTGTACACAGCCATCGTGTCCTTGCAGCTGTACGGATGTCGGCCTACATCCTCCTCCTCCTCCTCGGCCACCTCCGCCTCTTCCTCCACGGCGTCAAATGCCCTGGAGCTTCCACCACCTCGTCCTCCTTCCGGAGTGAGTTCATCCGGATAATCCTCCCGAATTCGGGATAATCCCCGCGAATACCTTGGGGCGGAGGTACGAGCGTATGCATCAACATCAAAATGGGGTGGTTGGTACCTGCCGGCGTCGACGAACCGGATCCGGAATCACCCAAGACATTGTACATGCCCCCAGTCGCCAAACGCGTTGATGTCAAACCCGCCGGAGCCGCCACCGCCAGAGTTTCCGTCGCCGGACATTTTGTGATGACAATTGGAGAGGTTAGATGAAAATTGGAGAGGAAATGGAGATGATTTGGGAAGAATAGATGTGTATTTGTGTGTGAAATGATGATGAAATAGGAGTATTTATAGAGTAAAAAAATAAAAAATAAATATAAAAAAGGAAAACTGTCGAGCGTGGCGCCAGCTCGCGTCACGTGGCGCAGGCGCGTGGGGAGCCAGCCCGCAAGCCGTCTCGGTGGGACGGGCGTCTCGGCGAGACCGGGACGAGACGGGGCGCTGCAACGTGTCTCGCCGCCGTCTCATCTTGGCGGGACGAGATACGAGCCACACGCGAGACGCGTTGTGGGTGGCCTTAATCTCCCATCTTAATAATAAAAGTATGGCAGGCAAATCGTGCGGATTGGGTCGTTATCGGGTCAACCTGATAATGACCCAACCTAATAAGGCCTAACCTGAACTCGACCTGTTAAGGAAACTGTAAATCCGAACACGAACCCGACCTGCTACCTTCAAATCCGAACACGACCCGCACCCGACACGAACCCGTTATCGACACGATATAATATGGGTTGATACGACATGATAACAACCCGAACCTGATATTACACGATTAAAACCTAATATTACACGATTAAACCTTAATTTTTAACCTAATTTACACAATTAAAATTCGTTTTGTACTATTTAAACCTAATTTATAAGAAATTAAAAAATTAAAGTAATATATATTTTTTTAAATAATAATAAAAATAATAATATTATTTCTTAATGGGTTACCCGTATCCGACCCGCATCCGACCCGAACCCAACCCGAAATTATCGGGTTCTTAATGGGTCAACCCGATAAGGACACGGATCCAATAAGATTTGGCCCCAACCCAATAATTTCATGCGAATTTGTGTCAGATTATCGTGTCGTGTCGAAAATTGCCAGCCCTAAATAAAAGCAAGTAAACTGTTGAAATTTATTGCTTCCCTACTGGAACTAACGAGCGATTTTGCGTGCCCAATAATAGCTTCGACTTATGTTCTTGAGAATAGATAAAATCCATTACTTACTTCTAGCATCTAATCAAATGCAAATGAAATCATTACTTTTGGCATCCACATGCATGTCATTTTGATAATCCCGATTCATAGTTCAATATGTGAAAGCTAAAATTTTTTATGATTGAATCTATCTATTAATTTCGTTTGACAAAAGAATATGGTTATGTTTCGATTTACCATTTTTAGGTATCCACTTTAAGAGTCTCGGTTGTAATATTGCATAAATGATAATATGCTCCACATTCCACTAATATTTTTTCCATTCACATTTTATTATAAAACTAATATATAAAAGTAGGATTCACATTCCACTATTTTTTTTACAACTTTCTTTTACATTTCTTAAAATTCGAGTAATACATAAAATTTCGTGTTGAAAATCTAATGTGTTATTTCGATAATAAGATCTCTTGTTCTTTTTTCTCATTGGTAGCACATTTTAATTAATCTTTGAGCTATAATTTCAAATATCTCACGTTAGCTATTTTTTTATGGGTACGTGAATTGGAGTGGAAACTTGGAGTGCAATTCTCTCTATGGCAACATGGCCCAAATTATTTGTACCCATTTATGCAGTGGCCACGACCTATTGATACCCAACAAATCATGATACTTTGATCCAATTGGAAATCGAGAATATGCACTAACTTAAAAGGAGATATATGCCTCCACAATTATTGAGTGAATTTAATATGGGAATCAAATATCTTCAAATCAAGTGTATTTTATTTGAAAAGATCTTGGCAGTTTCAAAAACTCCGAATTGGGCGGAGGTTTGTGTATCAAGAAAGGAGTTAGAATCCTAATATAAATAAGAGGCAAGACATACCTACAGAGGCGTCAGGTAGAGAAATACAGAGTGAAATTGAGCAATTCGTCCAATAAGAATTGGAGCCTTCAAGTTGGCCATGTTAATGGTCAGCTACTCCCTCCGTTTTTTTAAAATAGTAACTCTTTTTATTATACATCAATTTATTTACCACTTATACCACTACAAATAACAATTTAAAGTAGATCCCATGATCCACTAACATTAATTCTATTACTTTACCAATTTTTCTCTTTCTCTGTTTTTAAATCTCTTTCTCTATTTTTTAAAAATAGAGGGAGTATGATATATTCGTTTATGAACCCTAATTTTATAATGTTAGCCATGCATGAGCGGCTAATTTCTCGAACTATTCCTAGTATGTATGTAGTAGGTTTTGCAAAGACCATGTTTTACAGCTATTAAGTTTACAATTCGTTTATGCTATTTAATTCCTTTCGTGCTTAAATTTGTCAGTGTTGTTTTGTTTAGACAAATTATCAGAATTAGTAGCAACACATAGATTGGAAACTTTAGGCTAGAACCTAATAGCTTAAGAGTGGATCACGGGTGTTGTACGAGCATATCTATTGGAATATCGACATATCTTTATTAATTAGCATATCTATTCGAATATCGACATATCTTTATTAATTAGTTAAGTTAAATTTGTCAGTGTTGTTTTGTTTAGACAAATTATCAGAATTAGTAGCAACACATAGATTGGAAACTTTAGGCTAGAACCTAATAGCTTAAGAGTGGATCACGGGTGTTGTACGAGCATATCTATTGGAATATCGACATATCTTTATTAATTAGTTAAGTTTTATTTACCGTATCTTTAGGATATCTATTTTCTAGTTAACTGAGTTAGTATTAGTATTATAAATAAGGTTATTGTTATTCTCTTCAATCAAGCAGTGAAATAATCTATTTTAGCTATTATCGTATTTATTTTTTTTGTTTAGAATCTCACAAATTACTGATTATCGACGGAGCACGGTTTCTCTGCGGCTTTCTTTATCTTAGTATTTATTTTTTTCATTTAGCTATTATCCTTATCAATGGGTGCTTTCATCTGAACTCATGGCAAATCTTAACGCCGGAGTTGGACGCACCGAATTTGTGATCGCCCCTATCTCTTCAGCGAGAACGCAACCTATGATTGCTCCACTGATCTCCGCTGCCCCGCCAGCGAGGAGATACTCCAACGTTGCTGTTGTTGAATTCAGTTGCAAGCCTTCGGATGCTTGCGGTATCTCCGGCCATGAACGAAGATTGACGTCGGCCATGAGTTCGAAGATGAAAGCACCATTTGATAAGGATATTTCCCTTATCACGATGCAGGAGACGATACACAAGAAGTTCCGGTAGGCGAAATACGTTCGACAGCTCAAGCTTTAAACAATGTACTAAAATAAAACAGAAAGAGACGTAAATTCCTATATTCATTGATTTATTCTAAAAGATAACAATAGCTCCTATTTATAATACTAATAACCTAACTTAATGAACAAGATAACAAATATATGGAAAAGATATGCAAATCCCTAATTTATCTAAACTAAATATATGGAAAAGATATGTAAATCCCTAATTTATCTAAACTAAATATATGGAAAAGATATGCAACCTAACTCAACGAAATTCTCATACGACTCAGGCAAAGAAACTTGCAGAATTAAAGCAGCATCATCATCTTCTACTTTAACTTCAACATTACGCAAATCCAGTAAAATTTTGTTCAGATTTTCCAGATGGTCCCGAAGGGGCGTACCTTCCTGCATGCGTAATCGAAATAGTCGTTGCTTCAGGAGCAACTTATTGGTTAGAGACTTCATCATGTATAAACTCTCCAACTTCGTCCAGAAGGCAACCGCAGTTTCCTGATTATCAACCTCGATGATAGCATTGTCAAACACACACAACATGATTGTCGACATCTAGGGTTACCCACTCGTCATCCTTCTCGTCTGCCTTTTTCGCTTTTCCTTTTGCATTTAGCGGCGCCCACAACCCTTGCTGCTTCACCAAAGATCGCATATTGATCGTATTTGATTTAGTTTTGATGGTCGTAGATCTTGAATGTGCTTTTTTTTCATTTTGATTTTGTGAAGAAGATGAAGTTGTAGGAAAGTTTTACTTTATCGTACGTTTTGCAGGCGACTGACAGTCATTCTCTTTTATTCTGTTTGGCTATTTCGGGAAATATTTGTATGAGTTGATCAAGTAGTTTTAGTTCTGTTTAGTAAGTGGATCAATTTAGTTCGTTTAGTCTCTCAAGTCAAGTAGTTTAACTTAACATACTAGAAAGCGTGGCCGCAACCATTCCCATTCGTGTCCGCAACAAATGTAAAACACATCGTCTTTGTGGGATTGATCCTTACTTCCCTATACTAGTTAATAGTATTATGGGTTAAGGTTTTGAAACGCTTTTGAGCTCCTCCATTCATCTCACTCAAGTTGGATTAAGTCAAGTTGATTAGTTGAGTTTCTACTGGATCCACTCACCAATATTCGCAGGTAAGAGGGCACACATTGGCTAACTGGATCAGTTGACGGTTTAACTTGAGCAATTCACAACGATAAGAAAAGAAGAAGGACAGTAGACAAAAGCAGTAGTTTCAAATGGCACCGTTGCCGGGGGATGATGGCGTTTATCATACATTTGTTGCAAGACATTTTGGTGTGAATATTGTTAATATTTTTCTGTTTCTTTTGATTGCAGTGTAGGGACAACTCAGGGAGTCAATAGTGGAGAATCAATGTCCTAATCTATGTGAATCAACTACTTAACTCGCTGGCATGAACCAATGGGGCAACTGGGGCAGAGGAACATTTAGATGGGCGGAGCGTCTCGGTTTTTTTAAAAAAATTTAGTGTAAATTTTGTAAATTAACTCTTCGTTGTTTTTTGTTTACCACAGTTGGAAATCACCAAGTTCAAAAGGCGAACAGAGGAAGGGGTGGAACCAAACACTGATCAATTCAAACCACCTCTCATTCCGACAAGTAACTCAGATGCTAGCAGTGAAAGAAGTCAGGACATCACCTTTGAGAGTCCGCTTGAATCAATAGCCACCCCAGACGAGGAGGAACTCACCATGGTTTGTGATCAGGAAGATGATATGGAGATAGGTTCACTCTATGCCCACTTGGATAATGAACCACTACCTGCCATCTCCACCACTAGGGAGCGGGAAGCAGTATATGTAAAAACAGAAGTACTTGCCATCTTACCTACCTTTTTGGGAACTAGTGCTCAAAGCCCCATCGAGTTCTTGCATGAGTTCAGTAAAATTTGCAGAGTGCAGAAAAGGCCAAAAAGGTCAAGTGACAAGGATTTCAAGCTAAAAGCTATCCCCCTCTCTTTGAAGGGCGAAGCAGATACTTGGTTTAGGGGATTGGAGCCTAACACCATCAAGACATAGTCAGATTTCAAGGGGGGTTTCTAAACCAATTCTTTCCAGTAGCAAAGACAAATGCACTCCGGAGGGAAATCAGGGAAGCTATCCTGGGGTATGATGAGAGCTTGAGTAAATATTGGCACAAATACAAAGGTCTTCTGGACGCATGCCCGAACCACAACATGATGGAAGTAGAGATCTACTCAAGGTTCTACGATGGGATGAATGCTAAGAACAAGGACCTAGTGAACTCATCAAGTGACAGAAGTTTTTCCATACTCAGGTTGAGTGAGGCTATGATCGTCATGGAAAAACTTCTAAGTGCAAAAAGAGACTACGATGATACATCGATCACCTCATTCCAAGGGAATGTGATGAGTGCTCCCACGATAGATGATGATAATCTGCTGAAGGGCTGGGGTTGACAAGTTTGAGGAAGTGCTACAATCAATGGTCGAGTCAAATCAACTTCAAGCACCCTCAGTCAAAACCCAAACCCAGACTGATCAAGTGAGTCATCACCAGAATACGAGTGAGATTTGGAGTTCAAATAGGAGTTGGAATCCTGGGGGCAAGTAGAGATGCAACAACATGAATACCCACACTGCAGAGAATGGAGCTGGGCAGAAGGATACCCATCTTTTCCATGCCATACAGAGCCATATCCAATTTCCACCCAAATACCTACATGGAAAATGGGATATCCAGACCACCGACCTCACCCTGATTTTCAAGACTATGAGACCAGTCGACCGACTTATCAAGCAAATTACCCCAACCACTATACTCTCGACCAAAATCAAATCTATCCACAATGGTCTTACGATACAGGAGATCACTTTCCGACAAGGTCAAATGAGAATTGGCAAACTCAGGATCCCCAGTATTACCAAAGCCAAGCTTATCCTGATCAGCAATGATGCACTTTTTATTAGCACTATAAATACCTGCAAGTATACAGAGTAGGAATAATATAGCTAAAGGTCAATACCGGATATCGATCATGGGGAAAACAATCACAGATTGACTACCCTCTACTAAAACTCAATTACTATTTGGAAAAACCGAAAGAATTGAAGATTTTGTAAAACAAAACAATTTGAAAGCAAGTAAATAACTAATTGCAGATAAATCACAGAGATAAAAGTATAGAGATAAAGGAATTCCAGTGATGTGTGTTCACAGTTATGGTTAAAAAAATTCCAACTACAATTCCCTAGCATAGTTCTTACTTTGATAGAACGAGTCACCTAGTTTATGCTCACGTGATGCAAACGTTGGTTACAAACATTAGGGTTGTCAATCCTAAATACATAACTCCTAAAAGCTCATAAGACCCTTGAAAAGTCCTCACTCTCAATTAACAGTGTCGTTTTAAAGGAGGCTAATTTTAGTGTCTATTAAGTGGATCTAACTCGCCGACCTCCTCTCACGATTATGTAGCAAGTTATATTAATTCATCACAGAATGTGTCACTCAAACGTGAAGCATTATCCAACAACTTAAGGAAGAAACAAAGTAAAAACACATCCCTTGTCCGACGGTCGTTGGGCGTGTCTTCATTCTATGCACAAATTTTTCGAAACGGGCCACTACAGATATGGCGGTCGCCGGAAATGTTGCGGCGGTCGCTGGTCGCTCCCAGAAACTCAAGATTTCTTAATTTGCGTTTTGACTCCCTTTTTAAGCTCATATATGCACATTTCTCACAAAACATGTCAAAATACCAAAATATATAAAATATGCAAATAATAGACATGTAATGCAACATTGATATTCAAAACGGACCAAATAATGGCCTTAAAACCGTGCAAAATCCGAGCGTATCAAGCATCAATATCAATCTCCCCCTCGGCAAGTTTCCAGTCCACCATTAGACTTGAATCAAAATGCGAATTCTATAGAGGAGAAGATTGAGGGGTTGATCACCTCACAACAAAATATGAGGAGCTGTGTGAGGTCAAATGGTGAACTGGTGATGGGGATGCAGATGGTTCACTGATGAGCATAAGTCCAGTATAGCCGAAATGATCAAGCAAGCATCTCTATTAGCTGATATTATGAAGGGGATACAAGAGGACTAGGGTGGACGAGAAAAGGGTAGATGAAGAAGGTGTAAGCGTGCCCGAGGAAAAGGAACCATCAAATGCTAAACAAATTTAGGAGGCACCACTGGAGAAGCAAGAAGAGGTAAGAGCCGTTGAGGCCGAGCCAGCAAAGAGGAATCCCAAGCTGAAGAAGTGTCGATCTCCATGCCTCTTAATGATGAAACACCTCGGGAAATCCTAAAGGGGATGAATGATGAACCTCAAAGGAAGGGAAAAGAAGTTATCGAGCACTGTGAGGGAATAGACGCTGCATTATTCTACCTCCAGACAAGAACAGAGCATATTGTTGAAGAAGAAATGAAAGGATTTACATCTGGAGTGGAAGGAGTGAATGCACAAGTAGAGAGACCGCTTCCGGTGATTGATAAGCTTGATGGATGCTACAACGAAGAAGGACCAGAGCAGGAAGAGGAGAGGCACAAGAGAAAGGCTGCAAGATTTACCTACTGGGTGCAATTAGAACCATGGCCTGAACCGCTTAAGGTTAAGGATCCTCCTATCCCTGGACTACGCCCCAAGGAGAAGAAGAAGGTCCAAGGGACTTACAAGAATCATAAGAAAAAGCGGGTGACCATGATGATGATATACCCTCAGAAAAATCGGTGGATAGAAAGAAGAAGAGTTAATTCAGGATCTCCAGTTGATGATCATTCCCATAAAGGTTTGCCGATTTCTAAACTGATCAAGTTGGGAAAGAATACACAACCACTTGATCCAGTTAACTGTGAAAGGTGGCAACGAAAACCAGAGGATAGATGACCGTGAAGAGGGAATGAAGCTCCCAACTCATAAGCACATAGGTGCAGAGATGATCAACTGGGCAGAAAGTATTACTTCCCCAGTCTTGGTAGGAATCGATATCAGTCAAGATCAACCTACAAGTAAATTGATCTACCACATCCTGAGAATTATAAAGCTTCAGAGAAGTATCCTGCTCTATAATTCTTTCTTATTGCTCCATCTAATAAGGAAAATGGTAAATAAATCGGCAGTATGTGTAGCGGGAGAAACCCCACTATGCACACTCAGCTTGATCAAGTAAATAAATGGTCGTTAGATAATTCTCGGAGATTCACTTACTCAGCTCAATACACATGTGTGAGCAAGTACAACTTAGAATAAAGTTTTTTTTTATTTCTTGTTTTATTTTATAAAATCCCAAACAAATAAATTTCAGAAAATAGCAAAAATATTGTCGATTTTCTAGATATATCTGGAACAAGCTATATTTTTCAACTCAACATCTTTCGAATCTAGAAAAATCTTCTGCCAGAAATCAGAAAATCTTTTCCTTTTTGTTTCAAGTGGGGATTTGACTGCAAAGGTAAGAGACAGAGAGAGAATTACTGCAATTTTGTTTTTACCCGGAAGAGATAAAAAATGGGGGAAATTGGAAAAGTTTGAAATTCAAAATCTGGCGCAGAAGTCGAACGGTCGCTGACATCATGGCAACCATTCCCTCTTCCCCTTACACCTCTATTTATCAAACTTCCTACTCTCTCTAACCTTTTCAAATTTCAGCAAACCCTTAGCATTTTCAAACCTCCAAAATTCATAATTTCTTATCTCTCAATTTCAGGCGAAGTCACTCCACACCACCACCCATGGACAAATCATCCGCTTCCAGCCAGTCCCGTAAAACACCAAGCAGACAACGAACACGGTTGATTCCGTCAACTCCTCTCTTAGAAAATATGACCCCTCTAACTCCCCAAGGAATGGTATTGCCAACCTCTGGTTCATCTCAACCAACGGAGACGTCCGTGGGTAGTACGTACCTGAATATTCTTGAAGACGTAATGGGAAAGTTCATTCCGAGTGGAATGATGAGTGAAGTTTAAAGAAGAAGAAGGTCAAGTTACTCCTATTCCCAACGGAATTCCAATCGAAGCATCAGTTCAGATGGGACCAGCGGCACGACTCCTCGTCGCACCGCCTACCTCTGAGACTAACGCGTCGGCGTCGAAAACTACCAGATCTACGGACAATCGCGAACAAAAGGCAGAGTTCGAAGAGGGTGTGGAGTCTGACGAGGAAGGAAACACGCGAGGAAAGGGGAAAACCGGGAGAGAAAGGGAAGAAGAAGTTCTGAAGCCAGAAGGGAAGGCACTGGAAGTGGTAAACGTGGAAGAAGAAGGTTCTGACGATGACAGAAAAATCCTAGATGAGAGGGTGATTAGGAGGAGCTTCTATGCACAAAGGGGGCTGGATAGAGAGGAACTCAAAAGCATGCGAAAAGAGGCTGCAGTCTTGGCGGCCGCAAAAAGAGAAGCGGCGGAAAGAAAGAGAAAGGGGAAATATTTGGCGACCCCTACCAAGAGTAGGAAACCAAGACCAGCATCACTAGGCGTAGTGATCCGAGAACCTTCTGCTAATCCTACCCAAATAATGTTGGAGATCGGTGCCCCTTGCACAGCGTAAGTCATGCATAAACAAATAAATCATGCATATAGATCTATTTGACTGATTATGAGATCAATTAACCACATGTTAAACAATCAATTGAATTCTAGAACGCACATAAATTCATGCTTAAGGAAATTAAACCCTAATTCATGAATTCTACGATTTAGAACTATCGATCTGATTCTCCAAAGAATCATCGATTGCTTGCGCCTTCTCCACGTGATGTTCTTCGTACTCAACCACGAATCTTCTATTCTATATCCCGAACTCAGAATTTGACCTTTGGGTGGGTAAAAGCTTGTCAGAATGAAAAAGGACTTGATTAGAAAGAAGACAGAACCTCAGATTTGTGAAGAACTGAAGAAACCGTCCACTCACAGAGGAGGGGAGCGAAATTAATGAATAAAAAACACTATTAATCTCCTATCTAATCTCCTTTTATATAGAGTTATTATGAGCCAGATTAGGGATCCATGGAGGTTGAACTTGGGCCAAACCTGTTGGACTTTTACCAATTAATATAAGTCCAAACAGAATATTAATATCATCCACTATAGTATAATAATATTGACTGCCCGTCCAATCCCAAATTACGAGTAATCCAGGCTTTACCTCTTTAATTTATTATTTCCCGTATTTAAGATATAAATATCCATTAATTAATTTAAGTCTACTATTTGACTTTAATTAATTAATATTTTTTTCCAAGAGTTGTCTAGTTCAAAATCTTTATTTATTATTCTGAAATAAATTCCAACCAGCCAGGTTTCTGAATAATAAAACCTTTTTTAACACCTTTTGAGGATATTATCGAACTAGACTCACCCTGTCACGACCGCCCTTACTAAGGATAGTGAAGACGGGGAAAACATGACGAGGGGAGGGACTAAGGAGCGGGGAAGAAATGGGGGACACAATAAAAGTTGACACTTAATGCAAAAATTTGATTAACTTCCAAAAGGGAAAAATACTTTAGTGTACAAAAACATTTTAGTTTACAAAGGAAGTAATCCATTTTCTCTCTCTACATTATCAGAAATCACCACGATGGAGAATAGGACTAATGAGAAGAATATAAAGAAGAAAATATATGGAACTTTTTCGTAGTAGTATATGCGTTGGTAAGGAAAAACTAATCGATATTAATTAGGAAATCCAAATCTAATAGAGTATCATTCTAGAATAGATTCGATAATATCCTAGATTTGTTCTTTTCTATCGGATGTTGTGGAACAGATTTGACAAACAAACACACAACAAAATTAAGGAATTAATTGGGCTGATTTGAGAAAATAATGAAGTTGAATTAGGGCTCAAAAGAATAAACGAGCTTCCTCAAGAATATCAGTTGGACTTGTAAAATAATAAATTTAATAGGTCCGAATATGTATTTTTTTCTCAATAAGGAAACAAAGGCGAAAATTTTTCAGGTGTACAAAAGACGTCCATTCAAGAATAAATAAAACGGTAAAAAAAGTCGAGGTATTACAATCTACCCATCTTAACAAAAATTTCGTCTCGAAATTTGCTTACATCCTTCGAATATAGAATTCCATCATCTTGTCTTCTAATTTCCAAGCAGCTTCCTCGTATCGTTAAAATTAATAACTGTAGTTGCAAGTTGTATTTTTATAATATTCTTGGCATGTTGTAAGCGCGTTTCTCGTAAAACATTTTAATCCCCGTGCTTCTTTGTCTGCTATAAAGGTCGTCTCCATCGTGTCGTCACTTTTAGCAAAATTATGCGAGATAATGCTATATTGATTTGCATCGCGAGTATGATCTCTTGTCATTGTATAGCTACATCACTTAGTATCAGCTCTTCTTGTCTCGCACATTTGTCGTGTTTGAAGCTTCATTTCTTCTTCTCTATCATCAGCTTCTTGAAATCTTCCTCGTATTCTTTTTGTTTTTGTCGTTCAGGGAAAACGTAGGAAATAGTAAAATATTTCACACATCCAGCTTGCTCCAACGTTTCGCGCCATTCCAAAAAAAATAGAAAAAGTTTCATGGTTCACTGGCCTCCATTCGCACTCTCGATCTCCTTGCCTCGTCGTGCCTTGACAAATTAGGGGTTCACTCCAAACTTTCAGATTCTCGTTCGTTTCATTGCTCGGAAAAGCAATAGTTAAGTTTTCAACTTAGAATTATGATTCGCGCGGTCAACTAGGCTTATATTTTAGGTACTCTAAGTTCACAACTCATTTCATCATCTCGTATCTCAATATCCATCGTAATTCACACCATTCATACTTCATGATAATTAAGTATAAACTCATAACACATTTGCATTCCAAACAAAACACTCATGCACTTCACATATATGTTTGAAACAAACATTTTTAAATGACTCTTTTTTTTTTCTCAAAAATCTCAACATTCTCAAAACAACTCATCAATTTTCATCTTTCATGCAAAACACTCCATCATTCCTCTTCTCTTTATCAAAATTTTTCTCATCTTCCTTTCACCAAAACTTTCTCATAAAAGTTTTCTCACAAAAATATATTACCTCTTTCTCGGTTGAGCGTGACGAAGCGGGATGTTGAGCCTTCAATACACAATTATTATTTTATCTTCCTTTATTTTATTTATTATTTATTATTTTAGTCTAGCGAAACAAGTCTAGACTAAGACTGAAAAAAGACTCTCGGGTCCAGAGCGGAAAGAAAAATTGCTCTGTACCACTTTGTCACGGCCGCCCTTACTAAGGATAGTGAAGACGAGGAACGTGACGAGGGGAGGGACTAAGGAGCGGGGAAGAAATGGGGGACACAATAAATGTACCATCCCAAAAAATTTTGAGACTTTTGTTTTAATATGGATGTCGAGTGGAAAATTTTCTTTTATGAAATTATTCGTTCCTATGTGATTGAGTTGATTATGTGAAATAATTGTCATGAGCGATGTGGAATGAAATGTTATATGCATTATATTTTACAATGTGGGGAATTAATTAGATGAGATCATGCATTTTGTTCTAGCCAAATTCATTGGGAATTTTCGGCCCCTTCAATTATTGGAAATATTTTCTTCTTGGATTTAATTGATTGTTTTGGGATATTTATCCAAATTAAATCCAAATCGAATTATCCCTAATTTGTGCTACATGAAATTCGAATCCTAGCCTAATCTTGTGAGTTTCGAAAATCCCCTATTTTAATTAGGAGGATGAATTATTTTCTTTGATTTAATTGGTGCCTTGTTGATTCCCTTCTTTTAATTTTGAATCCAATTAAATCATGCCACACTTTGTTTCCTCACCCTAATTAAATTAGGATTTGAATTATTTCCTTGTGGCAATGAAAGCCAATTTTCGGCCTTCCCTATTTGTAGAGGAAATATATTTGTTTCCTATTTTGTGGAATTCATTCTATTCAAATAAATACCAAATTAATACCTATGTCTAATTAATTTGGGATGTGAATATTTTCCTTTTAATTTCCTCCATATCACACGCCCCTTATGCCTTCAATTTTCCTTGTGCTCCTTATTAATTTTCGTCCCCCCCCCCCCCGCCCTCTTTATTTCCTAATTGGAGATTTAATTTATTTTGTTCCCTTGTTTATGAATTACTCATTGTTTTATTTCCTAAGTTGTGAATATATTTCTCTCCAAGTAAATACCAAATAAATTCTTGGCTAATTAAATAGCAAAATTTTTGAAAACCCACCCCCATTCCACACGCCTATTCCTTCTTTTAATTGTGGTATTTTATTCATTGGCCTCTATTTTATTCCTCCACAATTAATTAATTAATTAATCTGTGGGATTAAACCTAGGACTATAAAATCAACTAAACCTAACCCTAGCCCCCATTCTTTTCCCCTCCCACTCGTCCTCTCCCTCACTCTCTCTCCCTCACACGCCTCCCTCTCTTCATTCTCTCCAAAAAAAAACCCTCCTTCAATCCTTTGTTCTTGTGTCAATTGGAGTTGGAACTTCAAGATTCACCGAAGAATCGCACCAATTGTCGTTTCTACCGTTTATTTTTGACCAAAGAAGGTTTAATTGAATTCTTTTCCTCATCCTTTTCATTGAATCATTGTTCTTGATTCCCTCATGCATATAGTGAGTGTAGGAATCATAGATCGAAAATTTAATCGGTGGGGATTGATGTGTTGTGTGAGGAAATTTGTGGATGTACATTTGTGAATGTGTATGTGTGAAGTTTGGATGATTCATTGGTAAATGATGTGTGGATATATGAGAACATGAGTGTGAGAGCTTTTTGAAGCATGATTATGTATTGGAAGCATGAATAAATGTGTTTGGACGAATGATGAACAAACCCTAATTTTGAAATTGTGAAGCATGAAAATTGTGGTGCTCGCACAGTGGATTCCGACGTGTGTTTGACTAGCCAAACGATCTTATTTTGACACGAATTTTAACTGAGTAAGTTTTGAGATGTTTTCTGTATTGTGTATGAATTTCAGCCCCTTTTGACGAAAGATGAAATTTTAATGAATTTTTGAAGTTGACTGCGCAATTCTGCCAGAAGCTTGTATTTTCGCCCAGAGAGTTTCATTTTTTATTTGACCAAACAAATGGCCTTATTTTGATGTGAATTTTGACTGGATGAAATTTTAAGTGTCTTCTGTGTTGTGTGAAAATTTTAGCCTCATTGGACATCGGATGAAATTTTGACAAATATTTCAATTGAACTGCGCAGTAGTGCCAGAATTTTTATGTTCCGACTAGAGTGTTGACTGACCAAATGACATGATTTTGGTGTGAAATTTTAACTACATGAACTTGAATGTGTATACTGTGTGGTGACCAAATTTTAGCTCCATGTGAGGTAGGATGGAGTTTTGGTGATTTTTACAAAACGGCTGCACAGTTCTGCCAGTTTTCTGTCATGTTAAAAATAGTACTTGTTGTCAAGTTTAGATGAATTACATGATGCATGTGTGATTAAGGAACATATCTTATGACGTGGTTATGTGCTATACGTTGAGATATATTATGGTATGTTTCCTTATGTGATGAACGTTTGGGATGGGTAAATTAAGAAAACGATGAAAGGAACGATAGGACATGCATGATAATTTGTATTGATGGAAGGCTGATTGTGTTGTAGTGTTGGCAATGGTTGTTGTGTGTACATGAGCACAAGGAACGAGGGTTGCTTTGAGTTGGGTATTGTATTGTTTAAGCAAGCGAGGTGGGCATTCTTTTACAAATCTCTTTACCTTTCGAAAATATGATGTGGTGTTATAATGGTGGTTTAACTTGTTATGTCATGCCATGTTGTTTTCGTTTATGAGATTGTTGCCTGATGCCTAGTTCATCTGAGCTTGCACCGTTAGGCTTTATGGCTGTGTTGTGAAACGAATTCGGGTCTGAGTAGGGCCGCAAACCCTATCAGACTGTGTACACTGGTGGGATCGTGAGCCGTCCTTGCTAGTCGGCCGGTCTCGTGGGCGAATAGTGTGGCCACACTTTCGTCGCACTGTGGAATGATGATTGTGATTGATGGATTGTTGAAAAAATAGGGAGATTGTTTGACTGGCCAGTCTATGAAACGTTTTTGTGTTCTCGATGATATTTCTTAACTACATGTAAAACTCGGGATCACTAGTATGGATGACTGATAAGTCGTATTCTAAGCCTTGGTTACTGGTCAGTATGATGTGCATAATTGATTATATCTGCAAAACAGTTGCTCAAAGTGTGCAGGTTGAGTGTTCTAGCCAGTAGGCAAAGCTTCAGATACTTCAGGTGAAAAGGGCGTCAGAACGATTACATACTGAGCAGTATGCATGCAAAAATGGCTCGAGGTGGAGAAGAAGGATAGCTGGGATTGATCAACCACAATTAAGGGCAAAGAAGTCATCTCGCCACGAGGTTTTACCCTAAAATCAAGGGTAAGTCTCCCTATAAAAGGAAGCCACTTGGAGAAAAAAAGAGGGGGCACTCATTCATCATCATCACTCTTAGGTAGAATTCTCTCGGTAGTTCAGTCCTTCAGCCCAGTCCGTAGTCTCATTCCTCGCCGCAACCAATGATCACCTAAGAGGGGGCACTCATTAACTCGAGTTCCAGAAGTTCGCCGGAGTTCCATTCTCTCGTTCCAGTCAGCACGATCGTAGTTAGCAGTTCCATCGCCCGGAGTGGCAAAAACAATCTTTATTTGCTTTCTCGTTAATCTTGTTTGTTTTCTCTACGTTGGATCTTTCGCATTTCCAGTATTTTGCTTATTTTGAAGTCTTGGATGTGATCCAAACATTTTCTAAATGCTATGAAGTTGTTTTCCAGCATCGGTTCATGTTTGTTTTCGCTTCCTTCTGCCTAGATAGCTTAGATCTAGCTGTTACGGTAATTTCAAGTGTGGAATCGCATGTTTTAACTTCTGTAGTAAATCTCTCTGAGTTTGCAAGTCTAGATAGCTGTTAGATTTTAGATCTGAATTAGTTAAGTGTGAAAACCCAGTTTACGTGATTTCTGCCACCCTGCATGTTGACCAGTAAGCATAATTGTCGTTTCAGTGTTCGATCTTTTGATTCGATGTTTTAATTGTAGATCTGAGCTATGAAGTTTGTTAATCTGTGTTTCTCGTTCATGAAATCTGAGATTGTTGATCTGAGTTTATTCATGTTGAAGAAGATAACATCCACATCCAAGTTTGGGACCACTTTTACTTTTTAGTTAGTTTTGTTTTTGTCCTTTACTTTTTCTACCTTTTCAGCTGGTACCCTACAGATCTGTCAGTCTAGTCACCTAACCACCTCTTTTCCTCTGATATTCTGTTTAACCTTTTATAGTAAACTAGTACTTTCCATATACTTCCTGAAAACCATGTTCCACACTTTCCACGTACACAGCCGCCTATCCAACACCTTTCCCACTTGCTAGTCATTAGAGTACCACCTTAAATTACAGTCTAGATAAGTCTCAACCCAAAGCGTGGTAGCTAACCAAACCCTCCAGAATATCACCACAATCACTCCAACCGTCACCATCTCTGTGGGATTCGACCCCTACCTTCACTATACTACCCAGTAGAAGAGGGTTGAGGAAATATTGATACCAGGTTTTAGGCTTAGCAGGGGATTGTTTCATCCTGATCAGTAGGATACATCCTCATTTGAACGACACCTACGCAAACCTGCTTTTCAATGACATAACTGTTATAAAATATTTTCGGCATGAGCCAATTGAGTACAACAAGTACTCAGCCATGCATATGTTTTCCCTATGTGCAGGTTGAGCGGGATGTTGTGATGTAACGCCCGTACTTTTTAAGTACTAATTGTTACAATAGCTATCTTAATCTTTGTTGGAAATGGGAACGACGAAATTAATTAAAGTTTTCCGTGAACTTTAATTAATAAAAAGACATGCGAGAATGTAAAGTATATATATACTTGGGCTTCTCAAATAAAATTTGAGTCCAAATATTTTTATAAAAATGGCTTTGGCCATGACAATCGAAAAAGTCCAACAAATAAATAATTATACAAATTTGGACTCTACAACTAAATGAGCCTAAACAATTTAATTAAAGTTGTGGGAGATATTTTTTAGCCCAATTTCTTCATAGACTTCTCTTTTTTTTTTCAAGCCCAATCCCTCCTTCACATGAAATGGAACGCCAACTCCATGAGCTTCCATCTTCCATACTCTTTATCTTCCATCTTCCACATTCAATTCTAAAATCAAGAGTCACGCAAATTAATACATCAAGATCCTTCATTTATCTCCTCTCCTACCCTTTCACTTCAACATTTTCAAACAAAATTTTGAGAGAGAGGGCCGAGAGAAAGAGGCGAGAGGTTTCAAGGAGTTGCTCCCATTTTGTTTCAACACCCAAGTTTACATCCCAAGGTGGTTCGCACGCTCGTTAAAGTCGGATCAAGAAGTTTGTTAACGAAATTACTAAGCTTTTGAGGTGGGCTTTATTACTTAAACTCTTTTATTTGAAATGATATGTATATGGTGAGATAAGGGTGATTTAAATGTTATGTCATGCCGTATTTTATGTTTTGGAATTGCCTATCTGATTGTCTACTAGGATAATGTCCTACTAGACTTTGATGGTTAACGAATTCGGGTCTGACTAGGGAGTGAGTCCCTACTCAGACTAGTGCACTGATGGGGATCGTGAGCCGTCCTTTGTGGTCGGCCGGTCCAGTGATCGAGTTTGTGGCCACATTCTCGTTTCACATAATGGTTCAGATATGGTACATGATGGAGGATGATGATGATATTTGTCTACGCATACACCTTTTTATTTATGAAAATGATTTTAGTGTTTCTCGGCATTTTTAAAGTAAAACCCGAGTTCACTCAATGATGGCTTGACATAACTTTATTGATGAAATGTATTTTGGGCATGTGTTCACTGAGTGCATCAAGTACTCAGCCTCTGCATATGTTTTCCCTATGTGCAGGTTGAGCGTGGACGGGAGACGGAGGATGTTGAGCATTGGACCGAGACCATATTCAATAAACGTTCCGGTTGCTATTGTGTCTTCATACATAGTAGTAGCTAACTCTCAAATGCTTCCGCTACGTCAAGTTTTAGAACTCTGATGTTATCTTTATTCTGTTGGACTATTTTTCCTACGAACTTTGTTGCTTCGTTATTTCAGACTATAATTTGGTAATAAAGTTCATCTTTTGATCTACATATCGTACCCCTTGATTGTTTCCCCTTTCTTCCCCGCTTCTTAATTCCCCCATTAGTCGCGATCCACCGTGCTTTCTATCCTTAGGAAGTGCGGTCGTGACAGAATGGTATCAGAGCGACTTTTCCTTCCGCTCTGGACCGAGAGTCTCTTATTCAATCTAGTCTAGACTCGTTTCGCTAGACTAAAAGAGTATTCATTGAAGGCTCAACATTCCGTCTCACCGCGCTCAAAAAAAGAGAAGGTAAAATGTTTTGAAATGAAGAATGTTTATGCGATAGATGTTGAAAGTGATAATGAATGGAGTATGATTGAGATGTAGACTTCAAAGGCCTTAGATGTAGGCTAACTATACGAGCGGACTATGTTTTCTTTTAAGGTAATATATTTATCGATGGAACGAATGAGGCATACAAAAGAGCGAATTCCAAGGGGTGATGAGATAATGAGACAATGATAACCCTGTGAAGCGCGACTTATTCTAGTTCGAAAGATTGACGAGATTGCAAGTTACTACGTTTCTTCATACCAGGGCGAAATGCTCGAACAAAAATAACGCACGAAACATCTATCCTTAGATGATAACTTTAAAAGAAAGAATCATTTGGATGAATGCAGAATTGAGACTAATATGTGCTACAAATGTGGTGGAGTTGGACACTTTGCCAAAGAGTGCCCGAGCAACAACAATGCTGGTTATGAGGAGGCTACATGAGAACTCGAGGATAAAAGGAAAAAGAAGTACCCGAAGTTGTTTGTTAGAGATGAGCAAATTTCGAGACGAAATTTCTGTAGGTGGGTAGAATGTAACGCCCGTACTTTTTAAGTACTAATTGTTACAATAGCTATCTTAATCTTTGTTGGAAATGGGAACGACGAAATTAATTAAAGTTTTCCGTGAATTTAATTAATAAAAAGACATGCGAGAATGTAAAGTATATATATACTTGGGCTTCTCAAATAAAATTTGAGTCCAAATGTTTTTATAAAAATGGCTTTGGGCCATGACAATCGAAAAAGTCCAACAAATAAATAATTATACAAATTTGGACTCTACAACTAAATGAGCCCAAATAATTTAATTAAAGTTGTGGGAGATATTTTTTAGCCCAATTTCTTCATAGACTTCTCTTTTTTTTTCAAGCCCAATCCCTCCTTCACATGAAATGGAACGCCAACTCGATGAGCTTCCATCTTCCATACTCTTTATCTTCCATCTTCCACATTCAATTCTAAAATCAAGAGTCACACAAATTAATACATCAAGATCCTTCATTTATCTCCTCTCCTACCCTTTCACTTCAACATTTTCAAACAAAATTTTGAGAGAAAGAGCCGAGAGGTTTCAAGGAGTTGCTCCCGTTTTGTTTCAACACCCAAGTTTACGTCCCAAGGTGGTTCGCATGCTCGTTAAAGTCGGATCAAGAAGTTTGTTAAGGAAATTACTAAGCTTTTGAGGTGGGCTTTATTACTTAAACTCTTTTATTTGAAATGATATGTATACGGTGAGATAAGGGTGGTTTAAATGTTATGTCATGCCGTATTTTATGTTTTGGAATTGCCTATCTGATTGTCTACTAGGATAATGTCCTGCTAGACTTTGATGGTTAACGAATTCGGGTCTGACTAGGGAGTGAGTCCCTACTCAGACTAGTGCACTGATGGGGATCGTGAGCCATCCTTTGTGGTCGGCCGGTCCAGTGATTGAGTTTGTGGCCACATTCTCGTTTCACATGATGGTTCATATATGGTACATGATGGAGAATGATGATGATATTTGTCTGCGCAGACACCTTTTTATTTATGGAAATGATTTTAGTGTTTCTCGGCATTTTTAAAGTAAAACAAGAATTTCACTCAAGAATGGATTGACATAACTTTATTGATGAAATGTATTTAGGCCATGAGTTCACTGAGTGCATCAAGTACTCAGCCCCTGCATATGTTTTCCCTATGTGCAGGTTGAGCGTGGACGGGAGACGGAGGATGTTGAGCATTGGACCGAGACCATATTCAAAAAAAGTTCTGATGCTATTATGTCTTCATACATAGTAGTAGCTAACTCTCAAATGCTTCCGCTACGCCAAGTTTTAGAACTCTGATGTTATCTTTATTCTGTTGGACTATTTTTCCTTCGAACTTTGTTGCTTCGTTATTTCATACTATAATTTGGTAATAAAGTTCATCTTTTGATCTACATATCGTACCCCTTGATTGCTTCCCCTTTCTTCCCCGCTTCTTAATTCCCCCATTAGTCGCGATCCACCGTGCTTTCTATCCTTAGGAAGTGCGGTCGTGACATGCGATGGATGTTGAGTCGGCCTAGGAATTTTGGATGCGTTGTGTCCTCATACATAGGCGTAATAACATATTTCCGCTGCTATTATTGAAACTGTGTCGCAAGAATTTATTTTATTTCGTACGATTTTTGTTTTGTCAAATACATTGAGACTTTAACCCGCTGCTTACTTCATTACTCTAAAATGGTTTTCGTAAACTAAAACCAATGTTCTTTTAGGAGTTAATTGGATTTTTGATATTTATTTTTCCGTTGTTTTCTTTAAAAAATTGTTTGCTAGAAATCTCCGTACTATTTGATATTGTAATTATGACAAGTATTTTGAACTAAAATCCGTTGCTTAACTTTTCAATGAACTAAAATATTCTCCTTCTTAAGTTAATTGGGTCTTTCATATGAACTGTAATCCTTTAAATGTTGTCCTTTATTGCTTTCCCGTGGTCACGACCTCCTCGTTTATTATCCCTAGTATGGGCGGTCGTGACAATAAAAGTTGACACTTAATTGAAAATTTTGATTAACTTCCAAAAGGGAAAAATACTTTAGTCTACAAAAACATTTTAGTTTACAAAGGAAGCAATCCATTTTCTCTCTCTAGATTATCAGAAATCACCACGATGGAGAATAGGACTAATGAGAAGAATATAAAGAAGAAAATATATGGAACTTTTTCGTAGTAGTATATGCGTTGGAAAGGAAAAACTAATCGATATTAATTAGGAAATCCAAATCTAATAGAGTATCATTCTAGAATAGATTTGATAATATCCTAGATTTATTCTTTTCTATCGGATGTTGTGGAACAGATTTGACAAACAAACACACAACAAAATTAGGGAATTAATTGGGCTGATTTGTAGAAAATAATGAAGTTGAATTAGGGCTCAAAAGAATAAACGAACTTCCTCAAGAATATCAGTTGGACTTGTAAAAGAATAAATTTAATAGGTCCAAATATGTATTTTTTTCTCAATAAGGAAACAAAGGCGAAAATTTTCCAGGTGTACAAACGACGTCCTTTCAAGAATAAATAAAACGGTAAAAAAAAGTCGGGGTATTACACACCCAGCACACGATTCATTACAATAACAATACTAGCACCTCTAGACATTTATCACCACTACCCAAGATATCAGGATTGTTGGATTGTGAAAAATCCGCACCTTTTGATAAATCAAAGTAGTGCATAATCAATATCGTATGCTCAATGTTATATCAACAATGATTAAGAAATAACAATCACCGAGACCTCGTCTTTCAGTAAATAGCAAGGAAGACTTATCTCAACTGTTAGATCCTTCAGTGCTATACCACACCAGTGTCGTTTATTTCTTAAGGTAAGGAAACATGCGGACTGACACTGCAACCTTTCACGATATGTAGCCAAAGCCTATCTAGGTTGTGAAATTCTATTTCTCTTCTACAAAGAACCGACTGCGTCACCTTCTGTGAACATCGTTCACGACCAGTCTACTATGCAGAACAATTAGACTTGTTTGCTTCTTATACATTTAAATGTTTGAGAAACATCTTATAAATGCACAAGCAAACACCAATGGGTTAAAATTACTTCTTCTCGCCTTGGGTTAAAAGTGGATTGTAGAATATATTGTATACAAGTGATTCTATCCGTGCAACATGCTCGAAATATGCTTTTCAGTATACCAATCCTAACAATCTCCCACTTATACTCAAAATCATGCTTTCGAGTATACCCACTGCCAAAACTCTCCCACTTATACTCTAAGCAGGTCTCGGACCATGATATATCGAACTACCATACTTTCACCTCATGTGTAAAACATGTTGCCATATAGGCATTTTGTGAAAAATTCTGCCAGGTTGTTTTCTGATGATATCCTGGTAACCATAATGTCTAGCTTCGCACTTAATCCTTAATCAATTCCATACTTCCTCTCTATATGATTGCTTAGCCTTATCAGAGCCTTATCAGCTCGTGTTTCCCTCGAGTTAGACACATGACTAGAGTAATCATAATAAAATATAATACTCACAGACATACTCGGAATCACGGTCAAAGCTATTAGGAAGTTACCGAGATGAACAACTACCTTAGTAGTTTCCAACGAAGCCACACTTGTAATTTTTATGATAGAGTCTCTGATTTGATCACACTCCTTCATGTCTCAACATTCAACTCCTCAAGTGAACACATAGTCAGAGGATGACTCGATCACCGATCAATAAAGTCAGTGTAACCTAAAAGACATTACATGGATGTCTGGTAAAATTGAACATACCGTTTAGTCTTCTTCAAGTACTATAGTATATTCTTTACCCAATCTAAATGTCCTTGGCCAAGTTTAAAATGATATCAAGCTTCTATGCCAACGGCAAAGCTAATATCTAACTTAGTACACATCATAGCATACATGAGACTTTCGATTATGGAACTTGTCTCATTCTTCTTGATCTCACTTAGTGTCGAAAAACACTTTACTAGAGACAAGATAATTCCATCCAGAGTAGTAAAAACTTTTCTTGGAATTTTCAATGTTAAAGTGTCTAAGTATTGTGTAGATGTAGGATTCTTTTAGAAAACATAACATTCTTTTCTAGCAATCTAAAGACTTATATGCTCATAATGTAACTAGTTTATCTAAAATCCTTCATCCTTAAACTAGGTAGACAACTAGTTTCCTAAGCTAGATAACACTGAACTTGTCTCATTCTTCTTGATCTCACTTAGTGTCGAAAAACACTTTACTAGAGACAAGATAATTCCATCCAGAGTAGTAAAAACTTTTCTTGGAATTTTCAATGTTAAAGTGTCTAAGTATTGTGTAGATGTAGGATTCTTTTAGAAAACATAACATTCTTTTCTAGCAATCTAAAGACTTATATGCTCATAATGTAACTAGTTTATCTAAAATCCTTCATCCTTAAACTAGGTAGACAACTAGTTTCCTAAGCTAGATAACACTCTTAGTTGTTAATCAACTTTTATAGATGTCATCATCGTAGAGTACCAAGAATACCATATATAGTGCACTTTCAACTTTCTTGTACATGTAGCTCTATTAAAGGCACTAGTCAAATTCAAAAGATTTGACAACTTGGATGAAACACATGTTTTATGATTAGATGCTTCACTAAGACCATAACTGATCTACTTAAGCTTCCAAATAACGTGTTTCTTGCCCTGTATTACATAACCATTAAGATGTTCTATGTAGATGATCTCCTCAAGACTTCTACTTAAAGAAAACTGTCTTGACAATCATAATACATACATCCTAATTTATGTAAGCTACAATAGACAATATGATATAAATCGACATAGGAAAATGGCAGCTGAGAATATGATTCTCTCTGGGTATAACCCTTTAGACATTATTCTATTCTTTTAAGATCCATGTTTACACTTGCAGATCTACTAGCTTCCACTGGCTTAAATAATTCATGGGTAGTATCGCAAGTCTTGCAAACATTCTTGTCTATCTTAGATTATTATTCAGAATCTATCATCTTATCAAGAATGATTATCTGAATGAGTCAATGCATCCTTGTAGTTACAAGGATTTGGTTCAAGTCGGTCTAAGATTGAGTCTAAAGACTCTCTTATACCTATGAACTTGTTATGTTCAAAAGGAACGCTCCCACTACGACATGACTCTTATAATCTTAGGTACAAATGTTGATTTTCTAAGTGCATAAGTATCTAATGGTATGACTTCTTGGTTAAGATGGAAAATAGATATTCTCATTATCTTGAGAATTATCATGATTGTTAGGCTTGAAGTTCTTCTCATAATCTTCATCCAAGAATCCGATATTTGTATAAACAAATACCTTCTAGTTCTGAAGAATATAGAACTTATACCATTTCTATCATTTGGGATAACCTTAAAATTTACCTTAGTACACAACTCCAATTACTTGGATACCTTTTCCAAAACATGTGTTGGAATAACTCCACACCTTGAGATGTGCTGAACTAGACTTGCCTCTAGTCCACAACTCGTGTGTTGTAGAAGGTACTGATATTATGGTAGTTTCTTTAAGGTATAACTCGTTGTTTCCAACGTATATCCCATCAATGATAAGGTGTTAATGAGTACAACTGTTCACTTATCGAACTCGTCTTAGAGGGACTTCGATATCTTCTTATATGACTATCCCATTCTTTACAAGAATGCTTGGAGTAGTCAGCTACGATTTAACTCTCACTACTGATCTTAACTCATTGCTCATCTCCTATGGTGTAGACCATTGAGACTTGCTAGTCTTTCTATGTTGCATCTCTATAAGTATTCTGAATCCCTTGAACCACCAACGGATTCTAACTTATAGTGCATCAACTAGACTTACTTGACTTCCAAGCTATTTAACAAGCAAGTTCTTAAAATCTCGATAGTCACTTGGGTTAGACAAAATCAGTTTGAGCAATTATTAAGTACTTTCTTGGTCTTATGTCTAAGTGCCATAAATACTTTATCATTCATTATATAAGAAGTTGAACTATTGTGTATAACTCAATCTTGTTGCATTTATATTATTTAGTTACTATGATGTATAATTTATTTTTTATGGTACTATGATAGATATTCGATCCACATTTCTCAATAATGCAAGCATTATAAAATGAAATTGAACATCGTGGAATCATAAATGAGTTTAGAAACTGAATATAAATTCATTCTAAACTAGACTGTACCAATAAAACAAAATCTCTAACATCAAAACAAATCAATAAAGTGAGCATAAATATATAGCTCCCACTGCAACAACTGCCCAACAGGATTAAGATCTCTCTTTTAGGAGTTGCATTGTTATCTAAGTCATTGTCCTTCTTAGGAGAGGTCAATCTGACTTACAATTCAGCTCTTCCTTCTTTGCATTTTCACATAATTTATCTTGCCTTTCTTGTTTTCAGCAGGCATTGATGACAATTCAGCTCTTCCCTCTTTCCATTGCTAGTCTTCTGTTCGATTGAACTAAGACATAGGAAAGATGCAGCTTTAACGAATTTGTCATCTATCATGTTATCTTCCTCTATTAGGAATAAAGTGAATATCATGTAGAAGGTTTCCAACTTTAAAGTAACAACCTTCATATAATCACTTCCTATTACATTTGGTGATGAACTGAGTGTAGAAACTATTTGAGTAACTGAATCAGAAGATTGCTCAAAACATTCTATCTCTTGTGGATATTCCAATAGAATCTGGACATCGTCCTTATTGGATATTCCTCTTTCATCGATATAAACCAAGACATGTCTTACAACTTAAAAGAAAGTAGTTTGACCTTCTATCTCAAAGAACTTGTCAAGTACATGCATGAAATACTTTCTTAAACTTTCTTTATAGAATTTTGTCAGGGAAACGGAGGACATGAATTGGTGAATACAAACTTTAAGTTTTCAGCAATGAGAATCTTATCTATTTACATTTCCATTCTACATAATTTTGGCCTTCGAGTTTGATTTCTTAAAGGTTCGCAGACATTATTAAGAATTTGGTTGAGAAGAAATAAAACTAATTATCACATACTATGCTTGATACATAATTGCAAACAACCACAAAACAATTTATGTATCTCGCAACTGCCAAAACCAAAATAAGTACGCCTCTAGGGAGGTCATACAAATTCGGATTCCAACAATTTCCTGGTCACAATATCGACGAATAGTCCAGAGACCACTAAGGTGGCATAACCGCCAAATATTGCCTAAGCTTTTACCTAAATATTAGCATCTAGAAATTTCATTTCTGTTTTGATACTCCTTTTAGGGAAGGTCGCACACCAGTAACAAAATTCCATATCTATCTTATAAATATGTTTAAGCATATGAACTTGCAATTTCATAGGATTATGGCTCCCACTAGGGTGGGTCGCGATAATATTAGAAACATGTTTCTAATTTAAACAATTTACTATTAAGAAGTCTAATCTTATGAACTTGCTATTTCGTATGATTATTGCTCCCCCTAAGGTGGGTCGTGATAATATTAGAAACTACTTCATATATAGACCAATGGGATGATGGAAGTCGATTTAGACCAAAAGCTACAGGAGGCTATGGTCTACTTCAAGGACCCGAAATTGAGGAAAAACTGTGCCGGAAGGGTATCAGCAGCGAAACCGGTACAATCGGGATGGAAGGTACATTATCCGTCCCTGCGGGCGATAGGAGTTAAGGAGGAGTTCCTTGGTTACATCCGAGCAATCGGTTTTTGACTAGTTATTGAATCACGCACCATGTGAGGTGCCAGTTAACCTTGCAAAGGAGTTTTTCACCTCCTTCAATTTTGGCTATACCACTGATTTGGATGAGGAGTCAATCTATTTCAGGATATTTAATCAGGAGATGGCTACCTCAGAGAGTGGTCATTGAGGTTAGGGCTGGTAAGCCTCGAGGAGGACAAAAGCGGGGAGTGGTCTCTGTGAAAGATCGGCAAACCCAAATATACTGAGGAATTTAACGCTGAGGAGGCGTGGGATATTAGAGCCAAGGGTGCAGATCCTTTCAAGACAAGTGTGTCAACGGGGGGACGATTAGAGCCATGTGTTCCATGATTAAACTACACTCAAATATGTAATCTAACGTCTAATTTTGAGCCAGGTGTGTGTGAAAGTCCGCCATATTCAGAAAATAAGTGGATCAGTTGGGCGGACGAACGGATCAAGAAGAAGGAGTTATTTGCTAGGCAAACTGCTCAAGTTAGATCAAATGGCATGCGGCAGGAGCACCCGATTAAAAGATTGAGCGTCACATAAGAAAGATCCCCCAGGGTGAAGGGTAAGAAAGACTTTTCGAAGGATAGTTGCCCTACGGATCAAGACCTCACGCCTTCCTATAAATGGAAATAGAGAAGAAGGAAGGAGGAGCTTCCAGTTCTCGACACTCAGTAGATTTCAGCTCTCTTCTAGGGCTAAAATGGGGGATCCCAACACTCCAAACTCCTACATTCCATCGCATACACACTTGGTTCCTGTTTTAGTTTAGTTTCGTAGTGGATTGGTGTTGGTTTTTATCATTTTAATCGTTTGGTTCTGTAATTCTGCTTCGAGAAGGGGCGATGAAATAATTTCTATTTTGTTTTGTCTATTTTCAGTTTACGCTTGATGTTGCAGACTATGGATGTTCTTAATTCAGTAAATTAGGTGTAATGATTTTGCTCATGCTTAAATGTTCTGTTTACCATGCATACAGTTCCTGATTCACCTTTGAGTATGGTTTATGTTTCATGTTTAAGCTAAGTGCTTTTGTTATTGTTTAATATGCTAGATCTGAGTTTTAAATTATGATTTTTGTTTGGTCGTGAAGAAATCTTGTAGGAAGAATGCTAGGATGTTTGGATCTGGTTATAGGTAGTATGATAGAGTAGATCTGAGTAGGTTTACGTGGATTAATGGTGTGATCGTATTTGATTTAGTTTTGATGGTCGTAGATCTGAATGTGCTTTTTTTCATTTTGATTTTGTGAAGAAGATGAAGTTGTAGGAAAGTTTTACTTTATCGTACGTTTTGCAGGCGACTGACAGTCGTTCTCTTTTATTCTGTTTAGCTATTTCGGGAAATATTTGTATGAGTTGATCAAGTAGTTTTAGTTCTATTTAGTAAGTGGATCAATTTAGTTAGTTTAGTCTCTCAAGTCAAGTAGTTTAACTATGGCTGCAGTCATTCTCATTCGTGTCCACAACAAATGTAAAACACATCGTCTCTATGGGATCGATCATTACTTCCCTATACTAGTTAATAGTATTGTGGGTTAAGGTTTTGAAACGCTTTTGAGCTCCTCCATTCATCTCACTCAAGTCGGATTAAGTCAAGTTGATCAGTTGAGTTTCTACTGGATCCACTCACCAATATTCGCAGGTAAGAGGGCACACATTGGCTAACTGGATCAGTTGACGGTTTAACTTGAGCAATTCACAACGATAAAAATGAGAAGAAGGACAGTAGACAAAAGCAGTAGTTTCAATCTGCTATAGACCAAAACTATTTCTACCAGTGAATTCGTTGACCTTCACGTTTAGAGCAGACATCTCGATCGATTAACACAGAAAATCCTAACAGAAGCGGAATTCAAAACCCTAGTTCGAGAACCAAGCTCTAGATACCTGTTTGTTGTGACAGGATAGAGCAATTGTGTAATCGAAATAAACAGACACGTAAAGAGACATAGAAATTATGTGGTTCACCAACGTTGCGTTGGCTACGTCCACGGGCTGAAACAGAGAACAGATTGTATTCAGATTGTATTCAGATTGTTTTCAGATTGCAGAGTTATGAACCCTACTTCTATATAAATAGGCACATAGACGACGGGCTAGGCCTAATACAGATTCAAGGCATACTAACAGGGTCTCACCTCATTAGACAGAAAAAAAGTTTCCAAAATTAGAAAATGCATATTCTTGTAGGACGAACTAAAAGGGAAAGAGTGCATGTTCTTATGGGACAGCGGGAGTATAAGCTAAAAACAATTTGGTTCATTTATTCAAATTTGATGGCGTGAAATGTTTGCACAACCATTGAAATAATCATTGAGCTTGAAGACATATTCTCTCTTCTTCATATTCAGTCGATAATAATCATCCACCTATATTTCAGAAGGCGCCAACATGGTCATCATTGGTGGCGCCTTTTTTACACGACCTTACTATCTCCTAGATAAAATACATGCCCAAGTTAAAGATTTCAGTTGACTAGTAGGTGTTAATGATGTTGATTGCTTTGTTAATCTGCGAACGGCTAGAAACACATTGGGTAAGATGTGTAGACTCTTAAGGGAGATGGGGGGATGAGGGCTGGTAGATTCGTGAAAGTTGAGGAACAATTTGCCATTTTCTAGGAATTTATGCACACCACAAAACAAAAATCTAGGGTTGTCGGGTTTGATTTTATGAGGTCCGATGAAACGGTTTCCAGTTACGTACGCGCATTATTATGCATTCGCCAAATATTTTTTGCTAAGCCTGAACTCGTAACTAATGACTCAACTGATTCTTGGTGGAAGTATTTCAAGGTATATTTTGAAATCAAACCGGGACTTTGTTGCTCTATCCCCTTTACAATAGATTTGGTTTCCTTATTTTTAGACCTTCATAATTTGTGTTTGATTAATGCGTATTAGGGTTGCATGAATGCTTTGGATGGGTCTTATATCAACGTCCTAGTGAGCAATGCGGACAAACCTTGGTACAGGACGTGGAAAGCCCAGATAGCTACCAACACTTTTGTTTCTTATGACGGGCACATGCACTTCATTTATGCCTTACCCAGGTGGGATGGTTCAGCCGGGGAGTCACGAGTACTTAGGGAAACTGTTAGTAAGAAAGATGGCTTGAAGGTCCCAAAAGATTAGGGGTGCACGATACCAACTCATCAAAAATATATTTCGTTAGATTTCAAATATTTTTTTTCAATTGGCTCAATAAAATACAAATGACTTATGAAATTCATGTAGATAACATTTATTTATGCGGCAACGGATATACTAACAGCGAGGGTTTTTTTGGCATCATACAAAGGTGTGCGCTACCATCTCAAGGAGTAGGTGGTCGGGGTACAACGCCCTCATAATGTTATTGAGTTGTTTCATTTAAGACATACGAAAGCACACAGCGTAATTGAACGTGCCTTCACGGTCTTAAAAATGCGATGGGGAATCCTTTGTAGTGCATCATTTTACCCAAATTAAGATTCAAATCCGACTAATTATGGCTTGCATCATTCTCCATAATATCATCCGAGCAGATATGACCAATGAGGTCGACGCCATACCATCAGGATGTGGACCCTGTTGGTAGCGTTAAACCTTCAACTGGGTGGACTGTTGGTTTCTGGTGAATACAAGAGATAACAAAACCGGGCGTAATACAACCCAAAAGAAAGAAAAGGAGAAACTGAACTAAATGAAATTACAACGTAAGAATTCGAAACAAAGAACCGTGAACTAAGTTTAGCCGAGTCGAGGAGGCCTCTTCCCGCAAGACGAGATACGCCCCGGTAGTGCTCTTCGGTTTGGCGTGCCGTCCCCAAAGGTAAAACGGCTACGTCTCTATTGATGCAGCACCGCAATCACTAGAGCTCCGGCGAACTGGATGGAGGAGAGAGCAGAGCTTCGACAGAAAGACAATGCAGAGAGAGGGAGAGAGCTTATGCAGAGAATGCTTGTATGTGTTTTTTCCTAATGCAGTGGTATGGCTAGCCTATTTATAGGCCAAGCCACCATGCAGGGTCAACCAGCCATTGAAGGCTCATCATGGCCAATTCGTAACCGACGTCGGTTACAGGCGTGTGGCAGGCGTGTGACTGTGCCTCGCTTGACGACGTGTCAAGCCACTTGGATTGCTGACTCGGCGGTGGTCCAAAAAGAATAGTTTGGGCCAAGCCCCAAGCCCAAAGACCACCCAAAGACCAATTGCCAAGATCCAAGTCCAAGTCCAAGCCCAAGATCAAGATCGAGATCGGGATCGGGATCGGGATCGGGCTCGGGCCCAGGCCCGGGCCCGAGGCCCGCGGCCCGCGCCCACGCCCACGAGCACGAGCACGGGCTCGGGCTCGGGCGGGGCGGGCGGCGGTGGCGGCGCGCGCGTGTGCGCGCGTGTGGGCTTTTTCACCCATCTTGATCCACTATAATTATTAAGTAACATAAAGTCACTTAATTTAAACACATTAAAGATGTATTAATCTTCCAATGTGGGATAATTAACACTAGTTAATTATTCCCTAAGCACATGCTCCAAGCTTTAATTAAAAGCTAATTATGCCTAACTTTAATCCACTATTTCTCACTCACCGGAAATCGGATTTGAGAAAGTGAATATACTACATTTATCTACGTAAAATGTAGATCGACGCTATATCATTTAATTTCACAAAATTAAATGTCTCGTCATATTTATTCTTTGGTCAAAACCATTGACCGGGCATATTTAATCCATGATTTTTACAATCCCCCACATGAGTGGAAATAGCCAAATGCATATGCATGCAGACATAAGCTCAACCCTCGAGAGGTATATAAGCATAAGGATAGGTAGTTGTTGACTTTGAACCCTCCATAGTCGACACCATCGGATACACAGGCGGCTTAGTAGCGCGATGCTTTGAACTAATCCCCCACGGCGTGCACCGAGACAATGGTGTTAACGCTTAAACACCTCAACCTCATCCGTTCTCACGTTTTGTGTCCATTGCGGTCTTGGACACCACTTTGGATTCATAAGTACGTTTTATGAAGCGACCACACTTCGCACTTACATAGGTGATTCTTAGTCAAGTACCTTGCCATACTTGGTCTCTTTGAGAACTCCATCTCTTTGAGATCCTTAAGAATCATTAAAAGTCATAGACTTAGCCTTTACCACAAGGCAAGTTCTCCAACACTCTATTGTTCTTAGGGAATAGATATAGTTGAGTGTTTCTCTTGAACTCTCATAGCTTAGTTGTCCCTTTGAACCAAGTTCTTGGGATCTCCAGTCATCATGGTTGGGTTACCACTATGATAATTCTTTAGTTTGTGGATTTCAAACTCATTCCCTCTAGCAACTTATTCATTTGATCACGGTTTAACCCTTTGGTTAGCAGATCCGCTAGATTATCTATTGACTTCACATAGTCAATTGTAATCACCCTTGTTGTGATCAAATGTCTCACGGTGTTATGTCGTCGACGTATATGTCGAGACTTACCGTTATAGAAGCCATTGTTTGCCCTTCCAATAGCTGCTTGGCTATCGCAGTGGATCAGCACTGGTGGCACTGGCTTAGACCAACATGGAATGTCTTCAAGGAAGTTCTTAAGCCACTCGACTTCCTCACCAGCCTTATCCAAGGCAATGAACTCCGATTCCATTGTTGATCGGGCTATACAGGTCTGTTTTGTGGATTTCCACGATACAGCACCACCCCCAATAGTAAAGACGTATCCACTTGTCGAAAGTGAGTCTCTATTATCAGATATCCAATTGGCATCACAGTACCCTTCAAGTACCGGGGGTATCTCGAGAAGCGTAGCCCATAATTTTGAGTATGTTTTAAATATCTCAAAACCCTTACAAGAGCTCTCCAATGCTCTTTGCTTGGATTGCTCGTGTAACGACTCAACTTGTTCACGGCACAAGCGATGTCAGGTCGAGTGCAATTAGTCAAGTACATAATGCACCCGATGACCCATGCATACTCTTCTTGAGCAACGGGCTCGCCTTTGTTCTTGCTCAAGTGAACGTCGAGTTCAATTGGAGTCTTAACCGGCGCGCCATCATAGGCTTTGAATTTATTCAATATCTTCTCAACATAATGTGATTGTGTTAAGATGATTCCATCATTCGTTCTTAGAATCTTCATTCCAAGAATTACATCGGCTAGACCCATGTCTTTCATGTCAAAGTTTTTCTTTAACATGGCCTTTGTATCGTTAATTACTTGAGTGTTGCTACCCAAGATTAACATATCATCAACGTAGAGACACACTATAACATGACCGTTATTAGTGCTCTTGATGTAGACACATTTGTCGCACTCGTTGATTTTAAACCCATTTGATAACATCACATTATCAAACTTCAAGTGTCATTGCAATGGCGCTTGTTTCAATCCATATAGGGACTTTACGAGCTTGCATACCTTTTTCTCTTGTCCAGGTACTACAAACCCTTCGGGTTGTTCCATATAGATTTCATCTTCTAGTTCACCATTTAGAAACGCGGGTCTTTACATCCATTTGATGAATCTCAAGATTGTGCAATGCAGCAATAGCGAGAAGCACTCGTATAGATGTAATCCTTGTTACAGGTGAATAGGTATCGAAGAAGTCATGTCCTTCCTTTTGTTTAAAACCCTTTACTACTAATCGGGCTTTATACTTATCAACTGTTCCATCGGCCTTAAACTTTCTTTTAAGAACCCATTTGCATCCTAAAGGTTTAGTACCTTCGGGCAAATCAACCAACACCCATGTGTGGTTTAGCAAAATTGAATCAATTTCGCTTTGAACAGCTTCTCTCCAATGCAGCCCATCTGGGCCAGTAAAGGCTACTTTTATCGATGTTGGTTCTTCATCCAACATGAAAGCAATGTAGTCAGGACCAAAAGTTTTTGGTGTTCTGACTCTATTACCACGTCTTAGTACTGTATCTTTTGGATCGGGCCTTGCACGCTTGCGCGATTCAGGTTCCGCATCTGCTGATTTAGAACTAGTGGCTTCTTCTTCCACTTGTTTAGAACTAGTGGCTTCTTCAATTCTTGTCTCAGAATTGGTTGAGACTTTTTCCTTGTCTTTGCAAGGAAATGTATTTTCGAGAAATACAGCATTCCTCGACTCAATTGTTGTTCCTACTGTGATAGTCGATATTTCAGACTTGTGAACAACAAATCGATATGCACTACTGTTAAGTGCATATCCAATGAAGATGCAATCAACCGTCTTAGGTCCGATTGTAACTTCTTTGGGCGGAGGAACCATCACCTTTGCCAAACACCCCCACACTTTGAGGTATTTGTAGGATGGCTTCCTTCCCTTCCACAACTCATAAGGAGTAACATCTTTTCCTTTGAGAGGGATCTTATTCAAGATATAGTTGGCTGTCAAAACAGCTTCCCCCCACATGTTATGTGGTAATCCTGAAGTTAGAAGCAGTGCATTCATCATCTCTTTTAGAGTTCGATTTTTGCGTTCTGCAACACCATTAGATTGTGGTGAATATGGAGCAGTTGTTTGATGAATTATACCACTTGCGTTGCATAACTCCTCAAACGGGGCTACATATTCTCCTCCTCTATCGCTTCGAATCATTTTGATTTTACAACCAAGTTGATTCTCAACTTCGTTCTTATAATTTTTGAACGCCTCTATTGCTTCATCTTTACTTCTTAAAAGATAAATGTAGCAATATCTTGTGCAATCATCTATGAAAGTGATAAAGTACTTTTTACCACCTCTAGTTTGCACCATCTTTAAATCACATACATCCGTGTGAATTAATTTAAGGGGTTTTGTGCTTCGTTCAACCGAGTGAAACGGCAACTTAGTCATTTTTGCTTCAAGACAAATTTCACATTTATCTTGATTATCCACTTCATTAGCCTTTAGTAAATCTAAATTCACTAATCTTTTAATGGCTTTTGAATTTACATGTCCCAATCTACAATGCCACAAATTTGAAGACTCGGTCAAATAAGAGGAAGTAGATGCCTTATTATTATTGGCCAATGGCTTTGCAACACTGCGAGTTGCTACACTAAGCTTGAAAAGCCCGTCGGTTACATAACCTTTTCCGAGGGATTTTCCAAACTTATACAAGACAAACCTATCAGACTCAAATACAAGTTTAAACCCCTTATTAACTAGTATTGATCCTGACACTAGGTTCTTGCGGATGTCCGGGACATGCAGCACATCTTTCAACGTGATAGTTAGGCCAGACGTCATCATGAGAACCACTTTGCCAACGCCGAGGACTTCGGACGATGCTTGATTCCCCATGTTGATTTTCCTCCCTTCGACAGCAGTGTAGGAGGCAAACTTGCTCCTGTCGGAGCAAACATGTGCAGTAGCGCCGGTATCAATATACCAGCCACCATTGTTGTTGTTAACAAGGTTGACCTCTTCAGTGACCACAGCAATGAGGTCGTTTTCATCCCAGTCTTTGAACTCCTTCTCAACGACGTGGGCAGCCGGCTTCTTCTTCTTGCTGCGGCAGTCCTTTGCAAAGTGGCCTTGTTTGCCACACTTGTAGCAGTCGCCTTCAAACTTCTTTGAAGGCTGCTTTCCCTTCCCCTTGTCATTTGGACGGTTTGGGCGAGGGCGTTTGTTGGAGGGTCCGCCCCGCTCCAACAGATTGGCCTTGGCTTCATTTGGGGTGAATCCCTTAGCCTTTTGATCACTTTTGCGCACGTCGGCCTCGATGCGCAACTTCACGATCAAGTCTTCAAGGGTCATCTGCTTTCGCTTGTGCTTGAGATAACTCTTGAAGTCCTTCCAACTTGGAGGGAGCTTGTCAATGATCGTGCACCTTAGGAATTTGTCGGGCAAGGTCATCCCTTCAGCCACTAATGAGTGGATGATCATTTGGAGCTCTTGGACTTGCTCCATGACGGGTCGAGAGTCGACCATTTTGTAGTCCATAAATTTGGAAGCTACAACTTGCTCCGTCCCTGCAGCATTATCTATGCTATACTTCTTTTCTAGGTTTTCCCACATTTGTTTAGATGTGGTTACATTGGAGTATACATTGTACAAACTATCATCTAAAGCACTTAGAATGAAATTTTTACAAAGGTAATCTCCTTTCCTCCAAGCTTCATAATCTGCCATGACTTCGAGCCTAGTCTCTTGGTCGCTTGGTGCGGGCGGCTCGTTCTCCGTGAGGAAGTTGGCGACGCCCAATGTTGTCAAGTAGAACAACATCTTCTGGTACCACCGCTTGAAGTCAGATCCTCCAAACTTTGGTGGCTTCTCGGCGGGTGGCATCATTCTTGGTGCCATAGGTGCCGCACTTGGTCCATTGAAGGAACCAATTCCGTTGCCCCCGAAGGAGCCAACAACTTGGTTGGGCATAGAGCCCCCACCATTCATGTTGGGCATAGAGCCCGCCATGTTCGTGTTGGGCATAGTACCCCCCACATTCGTGTTGGGCATAGTGCCCCCCACATTCGTGTTGATCCCGGAAGATCCAACACCAGTATTGAGCCCGAAGGCACCAACACTCGATCCATTAAAGGATCCGAAGGAACCACTAAAAGTGGAACCAACCGAACCACCAAAGGTGGAACCAGTGGACGCCCCGAAGGGGTTGTCCCAAACCCAAGGGACGGTGGATGAGGCAGCTGGGAAGCCGGGGGTTGGCATCATCGAGGGAATCGATGAAGTGTTGACCGGTCCAGTGGTCGCCATGGTGGAGGGAATGGCGGAGGTGGTGGTGGCAGCAGCAGTGTTGGATTCCGTCGACATCTCCAGCAAAGGTTTAAGTTTCGAAAGTTTTTAGTTCAGTTTAAAAGGTCCAAATCCCTTCAAAGGCAAGTTATCTCGTCTTGCGATTGTTGGTTTCTGGTGAATACAAGAGATAACAAAACCGGGCGTAATACAACCCAAAAGAAAGAAAAGGAGAAACTGAACTAAATGAAATTACAACGTAAGAATTCGAAACAAAGAACCGTGAACTAAGTTTAGCCGAGTCGAGGAGGCCTCTTCCCGCAAGACGAGATACGCCCCGGTAGTGCTCTTCGGTTTGGCGTGTCGTCCCCAAAGGTAAAACGGCTACGTCTCTATTGATGCAGCACCGCAATCACTAGAGCTCCGGCGAACTGGATGGAGGAGAGAGCAGAGCTTCGACAGAAAGACAATGCAGAGAGAGGGAGAGAGCTTATGCAGAGAATGCTTGTATGTGTTTTTTCCTAATGCAGTGGTATGGCTAGCCTATTTATAGGCCAAGCCACCATGCAGGGTCAACCAGCCATTGAAGGCTCATCATGGCCAATTCGTAACCGACGTCGGTTACAGGCGTGTGGCAGCCGTGACTGTGCCTCGCTTGACGACGTGTCAAGCCACTTGGATTGCTGACTCGGCGGTGGTCCAAAAAGAATAGTTTGGGCCAAGCCCCAAGCCCAAAGACCACCCAAGATCCAAGTCCAAGCCCGAGATCGGGCTCGGGCTCGCGCCCACGCCCACGCCCACGGGCTCGGGCGGGGCGGGCGGCGGCGCGCGCGTGTGCGCGCGTGTGGGCTTTTTCACCCATCTTGATCCACTATAATTATTAAGTAACATAAAGTCACTTAATTTAAACACATTAAAGATGTATTAATCTTCCAATGTGGGATAATTAACACTAGTTAATTATTCCCTAAGCACATGCTCCAAGCTTTAATTAAAAGCTAATTATGCCCAATTTTAATCCACTATTTCTCACTCACCGGAAATCGGATTTGAGAAAGTGAATATACTACATTTATCTACGTAAAATGTAGATCGACGCTATATCATTTAATTTCACAAAATTAAATGTCTCGTCACATTTATTCTTTGGTCAAAACCATTGACCGGGCATATTTAATCCATGATTTTTACATGGACACATATGCGAGATAAGATGGCAAATTCGATGTGGCTACATGTCAGTGCTTGTTGACAATCCTATTAATTAGATTATGTACATTATCTGTACACAAACAAATATGATATGTGATACTATTGTTGTTTAATGTCTTCTTATATTTATGTGTTGATCTTATGCCTCATATGCTTAGGCTAATGAAGGCAGTAACTGACACAGCAGCTGATAGTGTGTCGTTTTTCCATTGTGGGAGATGAAAGATGCGAGTGTTGTGTGCTGGGAAGACTGCAAAGCATGTTGTTCGTTACTTTTACAAGTGCTCAGGAAATGTGAACCACATGGGGCCCTTTATGTGGTGTGATGATCATCACAATTCCAACCAAACTGGAAGTTTTCCTTTTGTGCATTGTTCGAGCATGCCCAACAGACGCTACAATGCGAACAAGGTTTTCCATATTATACCCGCCTTTTATGGGGATCTTCTTGTTTTTTTTGTGTAATTTTAGGGAAGCTTCTATAATTCCGTATGATATGTTCGCGTCATGCTTATGTTTTTGTCTATTTGGGTAATGAATTTGTTTGTGATTTTCCTTCGTCACACTATGTCTAACATTGTTGTTGGTTGCTTCTAATGGTCTTCAAACATCTCTGTGTTCCTTTTTTGTGATTGAATGTGTAATGAATCGCTTGATTATTTTGGATAAGTGCATGACGGCAATTATGTTTCAATATGGATAGTCGATTACTAAAAGTATATAGTTTGTATATACAGCCTAAAATACATGTACAACCTTATGTATAACTGAAATATTTGTATTAACAACTCAATTGTGCTCTCAAATATCGCGAAAAAGAAGATATATATCCAATTCAATTTCAAGAGTCAATATGAACATAATGTGTAGGGGTGGGGAAAATACCGAAATACCACACTTACCGTACTGAAAAAAATACCAAAAATACTAGTTTTTCGGTATACCACTTTTTTCAGTTCGGTATGATACGGTATCAATTTTCATATACCACGATATACCGTGGTATACCGAAGAACATTTAGTATATCGTAGATTGGGTATACCGCGGTATACCGAATCCTTGGTGCATACCGAAATATCGGCATATGTTGAAATGTTATATTATATTTAATATATTTATATATAAAATAGTATTAAAAAGAAAAAATCCAAAAATCATACTTTAAAAACTTTTGTGTATAAAATAGATTTTTTTTGCATAACGGTATTGGTATACCATACCATACTTCAATGTACCATAAAAGTGCGGTACATCGTAATAACGGTAAGGTAACGGTATTAAAAATTAACCATACTGAATTTTCGGTTTACCGGATTGCGGTATACCGAAAATTCGATATGGTATCGGTATGACATACCGCAGTTTTTGGTATGTTATGTGGTATAACGTTCTCTGTACGATATACCGCACTGACCCACCCCTAGTAATGTGTGCACACCAGATACTTTCTTAAACAACAAATTTTTTTGCAGTTGACTTGTCATTATATTCTTTTGTAAATTTATAATTAATTGTCTTTGAAAAATGTCTAGATACACTACTACAAAGTTAACTATAATTTGATCAAACTTGGTGATTTGAATAACTATTATCTCAATATAAAATAGTAGTATAACAATTTCTAGTTGATTTCACCAAAAATTTTAAATATAACATAAGTCATGCTTACAAAAATTTAGATTATGTAAAATTTGAGCCTTTTATATAAATATTTGGAATAATTTTTTTAAAACTTTATATTTTTTTTAGATTAAAAATAATAGGGGGGGAATGCAATAAATAAGGGAGAGTAAAAATGAATGATAGAGAAAAATCTTAGTGGTGTATAAGGGTGAGCATTCGGGTTTCAGTTCAGGTTTTTACCCAAACCGAACCGAACCTGAAAAACCAAATTTAGATCAAGATTGAAACCGAACCAAAACCGAAAAACCGAATAAACCGAACTTTAAAAACTGAATAAACTGAAAAAACCGAAATTTTATGAAATTTAAAAAACAGAAAAACCGAATTAAATTGAATTGAGCATGAATTAGAGTTTGAAGACCACTGCACAATATATTTCACCCGATTTACACATTATCAATTGAATTCTCTATTGCAAAACAGTGTATCAATAGAAAGTAAGCATATTCTTTGTCAGCAACTTTTGACAAAATACGAAAGATTATACTTATTAGCTTTCACCAATTGATGCTACGACACAAACAAAGTTTTAAATCAACTTTTATACATATGACGATTTCAAGATAGATCTATGACGATCTGGAGGGAAGCATGAAATACATAGAGGAGGGAAGCATACATTTTGCTGAAAGCGCCGGCGTGGGTGGCCGGCTGGAGCCTTGGAGGGGAGAGATGGAGGCTAGGGTGAGAAGGATTGGACTTTGGAGGCGGACGAAGTCAGAGCTGCCGTTAGAGTTCTATTTCTTCAAGGGTTTAGAATTAGTTTTATATTTTAAGTATTGGTTTTAAATTAATAGAATATAATTTTAATATATAATTCGGTTTTTTAGTTTTTCTTTTCGTCCGAACCGAACCGAAAAACCGAATTTTATGTGTTTTCAAAACCAAACCGAACCGAAAAACAAAAAAAACCTAACCGAATTTCAAATTTTCGGTTCGAATATTTGATTTTTGGATTTTTTTTCTCACCCCTAATGGTGTATTAGAAAATGAAATATCTATCACATTAGGTGATCCCTTATTGCTTCCTGTTTCTCTTATTTATTATGCATTGATAAGAATGAAATGTTGATCGTACATAGTGAAGAATCATACTTTCTCTATCCCTAGTTAGATGAGACATTTCTTTTGAACACGGAGGGAGCATTATCTAGCCGCAATAAATCATTCAATTTACAAGTTGCAAATCACATTTATGTATTGGATATTTTTCATAGTTGAAACGGCGTCTTGAATGGAACAATCTGTACTAATATATTTTCAATTATAATTTCCACAACAACCATATCCTAATGGTACATATTTACGAGTTGTTATTGAAATCAATCAGCCTATATCTCCTTGGTGGTTGGCTGTCAAGTCACGTAATTACTATACCATAATAACCATCTACACAATGTCAATATAAGGCACAACTCTTTGCAATCAACACCAGCGATTCGTAGCTTTAGTCTTGGAATTATTTACCAAAATGTGGTTCTCCCCATCCCTCACCAAAGTTCATTCCTTTACACAACAAACTGGACTCCAACTCTCGACTCCATGATAGTTCAAGTGCTGATGGGGCTGAAAAAGAAACACGGGTCGGACGACACCATTTTCCCACACTATTTCTCTGTGGAGACACAGGTTTCATCGAGGAAAAGCTTGGATGTGTTCAAGTGGGAAGTCATCTTGTATGATCAGCCATTTTGTAGAACTTCGCTACACAATGTTCAATACCGCTCTTGATGTGCAAGGTACTCTCTAGAACTGTGACGACAATTCGATGGTGGTAGTTGATCATCACTTGGAGCCTCTAATGAAGGTAACCTCGAATCTTCTTATTATTATCATGTTAGTTTATTGAACTGATCAAGGTGACATCGCGGTGAAGCTACAGCTTCATCAAGGAGGCAAGCTGATCAAGAAAAAAAAGGGAGATGCGACTTGATCAAGGAGTATAGATACAGCTTGACCAAGGAAAAGAGAAAGCAGTTTCCAGAAACTAGCCGTTGTGCTAAAAACGAGAGTGACCGTTGAATTAGCGGTTACAACATAATTTGGAAGGCGGTTGAGCTGAATTGATCGAGCCTAATTCCTTTAAGTAGCGACGATGCTTCCACTCATTCAACAACAACAGAATTCAAGAGAGATAGAGTAGAGAGGAGAAGTTTTTCCAACTGTGCATTTGTGCTCTCGAAGCAAGTCGACTTCAAGCGAGTTGAGAGAGTTCTTTACTTGTAAATCTTCGAGAGAATTGAGAGTTCTTGTAAATCCTTTTGAGTGATCAATAAACACATACACTAGTTTTCTGCCCGTGGACGTAGGCCTAGAGCCGAACCACGTAATTGTTGTGTTTTTACTTTTCTTGTTGCAGTTTATTCAATCGTACAACTGGTGTCTCACAACTATTCGATCCACATTCACAACATGGCGCCGTCTGAGGGAAGTCTTGAGTAGTCGTGAAGGCATAAGGGGTTTCACTGGAATTCTTTCTTAGTATTCATTCTCTGTCATTCGAGGAAGGCACCTCATTCGTTTGAGGAATGGCTACAGCGAGGTTTGATGTTGAAAAGTTCACTGGTCGAAATGATTTCGGCCTGTGGAGGCTTAAAATGAAGGCAATCCTAATGCAGCAGGGCTTATGGAAAATCTTAAATGGTGGAGGCGGCAGTGAGGAGAAGAAGCCCGAGCTAGAAGAAAAGGACAAGGCGAGGGCTCAAGAAAGGGAGTACAAGCCATATAGTACCTTGATCCCCAATCTCACTGATAGAGTCATGAGAGAAGTCTCAAAGGAAGATACAGCAGCAGCTGGAGTCTGATCCAAATTGGAGTCATTGTACATGGCTAAGTCATTGGTCCACCGGCTACATTTGAAGTAGGAACTGCTGACATTCAAGATTGCTGATGGAAAAGGTGTGTTGGAGCAGCTTGAAGATTTTGGAAAATGTGTTGATGATCTTGAGAACATTGATGAGGAGATCAAGGATGAAGATAAGGCTCTGATGCTGTTGAACTCTTTGCCACCGAGTTATGAACATTTTAAGGATGCTATGCTTCTTGGGAGAGAATCCAAGATCAAGTATGAGGAAGTCTATTCTGCCTTGAAGCTCAAGAAGATCCAGAAATCCAACTCTAAATCTGTTGATACAGTGTCTGAGAGCCTGAATGTTGCTGATTTCAAGAAGAATGGAAAGAAGAAGTTCCAAAAGAGGACTTGGAAGAATAAAGCAACGGATGCAAAGGAGACAAGATCATGTCACTATTGCAAGAAACATGGCCACTTAAAGAAGAATTGCTGGTCTTGGAAAAAGAAGCAGGCCGAGAAAGAAGTTGGGAAGAACACTGCTGATCTTGCAGAAGAGTTGGAAGTCCCAAAGGCTCTGTGTGTATCTGTAGAAGTGGAAGAGCTTCCTTGGATCATGGACTCCGGTTGGAGCTTCCATATGTGTCCATCCAGAAGTTGTTTTGATAAAATCAAAGATGCAGCTGGATCAGTCTTGTTAGGAAATAATCAGATATGCAGAATAAGAGGAATAGGGAACATCATACTCAGGCTTCATAATGGATCTATAAGGTTACTCACTGGTGTGAGATTCATTCAAGAAATTAAGAGAAACCTGATCTCTATTGGAGTCTTGGATGCTGCGGGATATGCTTGCATATTATTTGATGGAGTCATGAACATCGTCAAGGATGGTGAAATTGTCATGATGGCTGAAAGAAGAAGAAGTTTGTACTATGTAAAGGCAAATGTGATTTCTGGATCAGTAAATCTAGTGCAAACAATGGATCTGAGGACTTGGCATCTAAGACTTGGGCACCTAGGGGAGGTAGGAATCAAAGAGTTGGCTAAAAAGGTCTGATCAAGCTGGAAAATCCCAGTAAGCAGCTGGGATTATGTGAGCAATGTGTGCTCGGGAAAAGCAAGAAATTGCCCTTTGCAAGGGGCATCCACAGTTCAGCAGCTCCACTTGACTATGCCCAAAGTGATTTGTGGGGGCCAGCTACACCAATCACATTGGGTGGAGGTAAATATTTTCTATCCATCATTGATGATTTTTCAAGGAAGCTGTGGGTGTTTATTTTGAAAGAAAAGTCAGAAACCTTTGTGAGGTTTAAAGAATGGTGTAGAGAAGTTGAAGTGGAAAAGGGTTGTTCACTGAAGTGCTTGAGAACTGACAAACGGTTAGAGTTCATTAGCAATGAGTTTGACTCTTTCTATAGAGAGAAAGGGATGAGAAGGCACAAGACTGCTCCAGGCAATCCCCAGCAAAATGGAGTTGCTGAACGCATGAATAGAACCATCCTAGAGCGAGTTAGGTGCATGTTGTTTAGCTCTGGAATGCCTAAGAGGTTCTAGGGTGAGGCTGTCAGTATGGCTGCAGTCCTCATTGATAGAAGTCCATCTTCGGCAATAGCATTTGATACTCCAGATCAAAAGTGGTATGGAAGGGATGTGGACTACTCAAATATGAGAGTTTTTGGTTGCATGGCTTATGCTCACATCAGGCAAAGCAAGCTGGAGCCAAGAGCTTTGAGATGTGTGATGATTGGATACCAGAAGAGAGTGAAGGGCTATAGGCTATGGTGTATAGAACCAGGGAATCAGAAGGTTCTTGTATCTAGAGATGTGCAGTTTGAAGAAAATAGAATGTCATTTCTGGAAAAGGCTCGGGACAGTGGGACATCATCTCACATGAGGAAGGAGCCAGAGCATGAAAGAATGATGGAGAAGGAGATGGAGATTTTAAAACCTGAGGAGTCAGCTCAGGTGGAGGCTTCTGGAACCGACAGAGTTGCTGAGGCTGAACAACAATCAGAGGCTCATGATGAACAAGAGGAGCCAAGCACTGATGCTCTGCATCCTGGGGAGGATCAGCAAGACCTAAACGATTATGTCCTAGCTAGAGACAGGATCAGAAGTGTCCCTAAACCATCAACCAGATACAGTGAGGCAGAGTACTTGCTCTATGCACTTTGTATTGCTGAGAATATTGAATATGCAGAGCCTGCAAGCTTCAAGGAGGCTATGAGGTCAAAGGAGAGCAAGCTTGTGAATAGATCATCCACACAAATGCCAGTAAGCTGTAAATGGATATACAGGAGAAAGGTAGAGCTAGATGTATGCGATCCTTGGATCGCTCAAGGTGGATGATTTGTTAGTTTATTGAGCTGATCAAGGAGACATCGCGGGGAAGCTACAACTTGATCAATGAGGCAAGCTGATCTAGAAAAAAAAGGGAGATGCGAATCAAGGAGTATAGATACAACTTGACCAAGGAAAAGAGAAAGCAGTTTCCAGAAACTAGCAGTTGTGCTAAAAACGAGAGTGACCGTTGAATTAGCGGTTACAACAGAATTTGGAAGGCTGTTGAGCTGAATTGATCAAGCCTAATTCCTTTAAGTAGCGACGATGCTTCCACTCATTCAACAACAACAGAATTCAAGAGAGATAGAGTAGAGAGGAGAAGTTTTTCCAACTGTGCATTTGTGCTCTCGAAGCAAGTCGACTTCGAGCGAGTTGAGAGAGTTCTTTACTTGTAAATCTCCGAGAGAATTGAGTGTTCTTGTAAATCCTTTTGAGTGATCAATAAACACATATACTAGTTTTCTGCCCGTGGACGTAGGCCTAGAGCCGAACCACGTAATTGTTGTGTTTTTACTTTTCTTATTGCAGTTTATTCAATCGTGCAACTGGTGTCTCACAACTATTCGATCCACATTCACAAATCATTTGATCTCATTTGCATGACATTTACTAATATTTTATTCTAATTTTTCATAATAGATTAACCCATTGGCAGCCACTTATTACCGGAAAGGTGAACCAGCGTACAATGAGTTGACGATGATATTTGGGTTCAATAAGATAAAAGAAGTGAAGGGGCACACTATGATCAACATATCTGACTCTCCCCTCACCACCCATGATGGAGAATTTCAAAGCGTGCACCAAACACATGTTTTATTACTCATATATGGAAATAAAGGTTTATGTATACAAGCAGCACTAAACGAATGTTTTACGTATATACTGTAACAATCTCTCACTTTTACTCAAAATCATGCTTTCGAGTATACACTACTATAGCCAAAACTCTTCTGTTATATAAATCAGTATCTTTAGTTCATTTCCAATAGATATAAAACCAAACAATTGGTAACACTAGTCGTCCAATAGTTATTTGGAAAAAATCCGCTTAAGCTATGACAACCCTGCCATCAACTTTTAGACTCAGCTCACCTACACATCTTGTAGAGTCACAGTTGTCTCACTGACTCGTAGCTGAGAGTTATTGTCTATAGACATCACCACTTGACCAAGCAGTAATAAGATAGTTCTTTATTTCTTCAGGTCTTCGACAATCGAACAAATCCTAAAATCTCATCATCCTAATGTAATGCAAAACATGGGGAAACCATCCATATTCCTCATATTTCACTCGTATTCAGTGGCAGATCCAAGGGGCAGAAGGGGGCGACCCGCTAACATGGACCAGGACATAAATTTTCCAACGTCGCCCCCTCCGATAGCTTCCGACGTCGCCCCCTCCCCCTCCGAATTCCGATAGTTTCCATCGCCCTGAGGCCTGAGAAAGAAGAGTTTAATTGGTTGTGACACCACTTGGGTCAACTTGTTGAAACCCAAGTACTATAAATTTAAAGCCCGAGATTGTAGAGTAATTGAACCCATTCAATCACAAATATAAATAAGCCCAATGGCAGTCCATACTCCATAGTTCATACGTGATACAACAATTACAACTAAAATGCATTTAATTAAACATAAAATTTGGAAAGAGATTGCAAATTACTAACCTTACGCGGCGATGCTGCTCTTCAGTTCATCAATCCCAATTCCCAACCAGCCAATCCAAATCAGGATTGAACTCTCCATTCTCACTTTCACTCCTAAAATCCGACAAAGTGAGTTCCCAATTCTCAATTCTTCTCTTCCCTTTTGCTGAATTAATGAAGTACTCCCGGTTGATCAATTTCGGGCATCCCGCTTTAGGAGTCCCGGTTGGGATAAACTAATGGTTTGTCGTATAGTTTCTCGTAGGGTTTGTCGTATAGTTTCTAACTTTCTTTAATGAAAGTGAATGGAATTGGTGTGGGAGTGTAGTGGGGGCCAAGGTATTTATTTAATTGTTTTTATTTGTTTAGTTATTAATTTTGTGTGGTATCTTTTGTTTGATCAGGAAAATCAGCAAATGGAAAAATGTTTGACAAAAAGGCCTTGAGTTTCAAGTGGATCTTCTAGCATTAGGCAAGAGTCACAAGATTCAGACCAAATAATTGATACAGATGAAATTGAAGCTGACCCAGGTAAACGAAGTTCAATTGCAAGTTATGATGTAAATATTCGTAGAGAGTATGTAGCTAAAGGTCCTTGTCGCCAAAAGGTCTCAATTTTCAAAAAACACGTCAAGGAAAAGACGATAGATGTTTTAGAGATGTTTGGTACAAGGATCGTGATTGGCTTGAATATAGTGTCTTGAATGATGCCGCATATTGCTTCTATTGTTTTCTTTTCAAACGTGATTCTGTGTCACCGAGGGATGAAGCATTTACTACTGATGGGTTTTCTAATTGGAAAAAAGCACTTGAAAAGTTCAATAATCATGTTGGAGATAACAATAGTTCACACAACAAAGCAAGAATAGAATATGAAAATTTTTTGAATCAAAGGCAAAGTATGACTTATGTTGTTCTTAGAGGTGCTACAACAAAAGAGAAAGAATACCGAATTCTTTTGACTGCAACTGTTGATGTTATTCGTTTTCTTTTAAGTCAAGGTTTGCCTTTTAAGGGACATGACGAGTCATCTACTTCTTTAAATCAAGGCAATTTTCTTGAGCTGTTAAAATGGTATGGTTTGAGGCATGATGAAGTTGGTAAAGTAATATTGAAAAATGCTCCAGGAAATAATCAAATGACATCTTCGTCAATTCAGAAAGATGTAGTTAGGACTTGTGCAGTTGAAACTACACTTGAAATATTGAGAGAGCCTGGAGATCGATTCTTTTCTATCATGGTTGATGAGTCTCGGGATTGCTCAACAAAGGAGCAAATGACCATTGTAATAAGATTTGTGAACGAAAAAAGGAGAGATAATAGAAAGATTTTTAGCCCTTGTTCATGTTAAAGAAACTAAATCAATTTGCTTGAAAGAGGCTATTATTTCTATATTTGTTAAGTTTGAATTATCTTTGTCAAAAGTGAGAGGCCAATGATATAATGGAGCATCAAACATGAGAGGTGAATTCAATGAACTGAAAGCATTAATTTTAAAGGAAAATTCATCTGCTTGGTATGTCCATTGTTTTACCCACCAGCTTCAATTGGTTTGTGATTTTTTAATTTATCTCAGACAAATAAATATGTATGTGGTTTTTTAGTTATCTTGGCTTAATTGTTACATTATGTGGATCTTCTTGCGAAAAGACCGATCAACTTTGACAAAATGAACATGATAAACTTGTTCAAATGATGGAGAACATGGAAATTATAACAGGTAAAGGCAAAAATCAAGAAACTTCTTTGAAGAGACCGGGTATGTGACCTTTGGTAATAGAAGTGCTTGAAAACGTACTTATTGATGGTATGTGACCTTTGGTAATAGAAGTGCTTGAAGGTATGTGACCTTTGGTAATAGAAGTGCTTGAAAACGTACTTATTGATGGAACTTAGATCGCAACAAGGGGAAAAGTGGTAGGTGTTCTACAAAAAAATGGAAACATGAATTTGTATTTCTTACGATCTTGATGAAAAAATTATTAGGGATGATTCAACCAGTGATTGAGAATGATAAAGAAAGTTTGAGATCATTTCGAGAAGTTGGATGTGATACTTTCTTGCAACAAGTGGATAATTTTTGCGGGGCAAATGACATTGCGGTCACTAAAATGGATGATGTTGCTCCAAAACGGATTTGCATGAGGAATGGTACAAACATCACTAGCTACCATCATTACCGTGTTGAAATATTTGCCAGGTAATTTGATAAAATTTAATATCTTATTATTTTATTACATTAGATTTATTTTTATACTTAATTTTTCTTGTACAATTAAGTCATTGACTTACTTATGCAAGAGATGGAAAATCTTTTTTCTGAGACTTGCTTCGTTGTATGGCATGTCTGGATCTGAAAAATGACTTTGCCGCTTTTGATGCTCATCCTGCTAGTCTTTATCCAAAAGATTTCTCATCGAATAAACGTACAATGTTGCTTGAAGAGCTTGAACTATTTGTTGGTGTGATGAGAAAAGATGACCGATTGATTGGTATTGAAGATTTGGGTTGCCTAGCTCGAAAGATGGTAGAAACTAAGAAACATATAATTTTTGCATTAGTTTATCGCTCGATTGAATTGGTATTACTCTTACCTATGGCAACTGCATCTGTTGAAAGAGTATTTTCTGATATAAAAATTGTCAAGATTGATCGACGGAATAGGATGGGAGATGATTGGTTGAACGATAGTTTGGTGATATACAGTGAAAGTTCCATCTTCGCCACTGTTTCTAATGAATGAATCTTGACACATTTTCAAGAAATGGATACCCGTGGAAGTCAGTTGTCGCGATTAACGGATGCAAGTCCTACTTGAATTTTAATATGTTAGTTTTATTATTATAAAGAATATATTAAAGTAAATGATATTTAATATTTTATTTTTTATTTCGCTTCGTCCCCTCCGTTTTAAATCTCCGGATCTGCCACTGCCCGTATTTGCAACAATTTAAATTAGGGTATTTTATCGCAACCCAAACACTAAGGAAAATAATATCATAACGCAAACAATGTAGTACAGTATTGATTTGGACAACACAACAGTGCGTTTCTTGACGGAGTAGCCATCGAATAATATCTACAAAATTACCAAAGTTAATTCACAATTCACCAAAATTGAACTACTAATTAGTAACTTTATACCATGTTGGGGTTGCAGCTGAAGATTTTGCAGAACAAATAAATTAGCAAATGTGATATATTAGGTTGAATATCGAATCATTACTTTTCGTGCAATTCAAACAGGTTGCATGCTAGGAACACATATAATTCATGCATAAGGAATATAAGCCCTGATTTATGAATTCTACATATAGATTTCATATCGTCAAGATTCAAAGAATCGAAGTGGTTTGCTTACTTCTCCACGTAAAGATCTTTGTTCTCGACCATGGATCTTCTATTCTGCTTCCCGAACTCAATTTTTGATCTTTGGGTGGACAAAGTTTATCAAAATCAGAAAGGACTTAACTAGAGAAGGGAATAATTCTCTTGCACCAAGAAAAGAAATATTCAACCAACATTGTAAGAGGAACGAAAATTATGAGACTCAGGTGTACTATGTCTCTTGTCTAGTATTCTTTATATAGAGTTAGTATTTGGCTAGATCATGAATCTATGGAGGCTGGACATGGATAATTGTTTAGGTTTCATTCATTAAAATGAAAATCACTTTAACCCAAATCCAAATTAAATACTATATCTCGTGTTCAAGATATATAAATATTCATTAATTAATTCTAAGTCTGTTGTTTGACTTTTAAATACTTAACATCTTTTTTCAAGAGTGGTCTAGTTCAGAAACCAGCTTTCTAAATAACAAAGCTTCTTTACCTATATCTCTTGTGGATATTATCAAATTGGACTCGTCCGATATATGATTCATTGCAATAAAAAAAATAATAGCACCGCTAGACATTAATCACCACTATCTTAAGATATCGGGATTCACGTGTTACAAAAGGCACACACCTTTTGATAAATCAAAGTAGTGAATAATCAATATTGTATGCTCAAAGTAATATCAACAATTATTAAGAAATAACAATCACTGAAGCCTCATCTTTCAGTAAATAACCAAGAAAGAGATATTTCATTGAAGATTCGTTGAACGCTATATACTGCACCAGTGTCGTTTATTTTCTTAGTACGGATATTTACGGACTGACACTGCAACCTTTCGTGATAGACAGTCAAAACATATTTAAGAATAAGAATTAGACATATTTCTTTCTTATACATTTAAAAGTAAGTAACACTTTCGTGATAGACAGTCAAAACATATTTAAGAATAAGAATTAGACATATTTCTTTCTTATACATTTAAAAGTAAGTAACACGTATAAGAAAAACACATTGTAACAAAATATTGTTTCTCATTAATTGGTAATAATTGATAAAGAGTTTTTACATGTGTAATCACTTGAAAGATGTTTTAAAACATACTAAAACTCTACCATACTAATTAACACATAATGCTCTCTTTATTTTAACTATTTATTACTATTACTCTCGTTTTGCTTTAACTATTTATTACTTCTACTATTTTTTAATAAAGGAGTGCAAAAAATAAGTGAGAAATGTGAAACGGAGAGAGAGTACATAATTATATAATCAAAGCAGCGAGCCATACAAATGACGACATGGGTTTGGGAAACCTATTTTTTTTTATTGTTTATCTTCCGATAAATGGAATTGTTCTTTTCTTACATGCAATATGGAGTAGTAATTTTCATCAGCTTCTAAAATATTAATTTATGTACTCTTTATCCATAGAAAATAGTAGTAGTATTGTTTTTTTCAATTTTAGTCCAACTAATAAAATTAGTTTCTATCGACATATAGTAAAAGGTTTTCTGTAACAAAGTAAAATTTATTTTGTATTAACCATACTTCAACCACTTTCTCTCTATTATTGTATTGTTTTATCAATTTTGAGCTTTGCCACATTTTGGTATAATTTGGACTTTTTTAGCCCATGCGCATGCTACTGAATTATTCGCTCTTAAATTATCATCTAAACTATTCTGAGATTGATATTTGACATGAACTATTAGTTATATACGAGCGTGAAGATTACAAGGTTTATGCATTTCGCTTTTGGATGATCTAATAATCTTGGTTACTGTTTTCTTTTTGTCACAGGATAACATGTATTTTTACTTTATCATGTGTTATAAAATATGAGAATCTTTAAATAGGACATTCGCTAAATCGTACTATCAGTAAAGCACAATTTACAATATATAATTAGCACTAATATTTCGCCCAAAAAATCATTCATGGCGGTAATGGATTGCTGAATATTTAAGCAATGCGAATTTTATCTTTTATCTTTTGTATTCATTTGTGTGTTTAACTAACTGTCTGTGAATATTTACAGTAAATATTACCCTATTGGAATATGCTTTTTTGTGTTCTAAATTAATAGCATATGATTTATGTAGGAATATGCTCCAGAACCTTTTTTTATGACTTTAGGCTATTCAATTTTGAATTGGCTGCTACATGTTTCAAAGGAGTATTTCGTATCGAGAAAGTTACCAGTCACGACAGTTTTTTTTTTTGGCACGTTTTTTTATTTATGATGAAGATTTTTCCATGAGTGTCTGATTTTCCACACATTTGTTACAAGTGTTTTAAGCACATATTTTTGTTTTAAATTTCAAATCAGCAAAGTAATTAGTATTAGTATCACATAAAATGAGGCCAATGTGATTCAAATTTAGAGATTAAACACACCAAATTTGGTTGTCTGACCTTTTAAGTCAATGTAATAATGTGTCTTCTTCTATATAGTACTTACTACTAGTAGAGAAAACGAAAACAAAATTAGTAAATAGTCAGTAGAAAATATCACAACTATGAAATAAATAAATATTACTAGTATCCAGACTTTTTTCTAGTTCAATCACTTTTACAAAATATATTGCCGCTAATTGCAATTGTATTTGGTTTAAATGATATAACAAAAAAGGGGGAAATAAATAATTTAGTGGATTCCTTAAAAAGTCCTGCTGTACTCTAACGTTGTTTACTTGTTTTATCTTACTGCCAAAACAACATTTTTTACTACCTTGTCCGAAAGAATTCTTAGTATTTGATTAATACTGTAAAAATTAGCCTCCAAATAAAGAAGGCGTTCCCATTAACTATTTTATACCAATGAGTTTATAATAGGAAAATTGCCAAAATAATTAAATTTAGTCAAATTTTAATATGTCACACATTCATTAAAATCAATCGAAAATTTTTAAAAGTTTTACTTTGTTCTCAATTATCCAATAACAAAAAAAAATTAATGAAATTGTACATGACATGAAAGACCAAAACAATGTGTCGATATCATTATCGATGAGTTAAACAATCCTCTATCATCCATACATAAAAAATGGGATCTCGTTTGGTTGAAAAACAGTAACAATATATTTGATTGAATTTTCTCATCATAGAATAATTGAAATTAAATTTAAACTTTATGATTTTTACAATTTGTCCTTCCTAATACTTGAAAAACTTAATTACCTTTTAATTTTAATCTAGTACACTAATTTTTTTAGTGGAAATCATTTCTCAATACTTGATACTTCATTCGTACCAGTTCAAATGATTGACTTATTTTCGACACGTATCTTAGAAAAAAAATAATAAGATAGAGAATAATATAGAAAAAGTTATGTTATAAACTTATAATCATATTTTTTCTCTTAATTTACTTTCTCTTTATTTTAATTATTTATTATGAAACAACCAAATTAATTACGTGAGAAGGGATATAGAAGGAATACAGAATAAAGACATTTTGCAGTTTTCGAAAAAGTTGATTAGTCTGTGTATTTTTGTGTTGGCTTGCTGCCCAATTAAAACCTTAATCTCCACTCATCTAATCAACGGCTCTCATTTGCTTCAACCTCTATAAATCACGCCCAATTTCTACCTTTGAAAAAGCATCACTGTCTCTGTCTCTACTCACTCGCTCGCTCAAAATCCCCCTCTCTTACTCTAGATCTAATTTAACTTGAAATGGCGACTATCACAAGCATCAAGGCCCGTCAGATCTTCGACAGCCGTGGCAATCCCACAGTCGAGGTGCGTTCATTACTATCTCCTGCTTATTTTTCTTACGGATCTATATTTGATCGTTTAGATTTCGAATTACCAACGGTTGGCGATTGGTTTAATCGACATAGGCTTTAATGTTGTCATGCATCAGTTGTTTTTGTTTGTTATGATAATGCTTGGTTGTTTAAACTAACTGTAGGTTGATGTGCATATTTCCAATGGAGTTTTTGCTAGAGCTGCCGTTCCTAGTGGTGCATCCACTGGTAATATCTGAATTCTTTCGCTAATTTCATTTATTTTTCCTCAAAACATTGATTTATGAAACTGTTTTGCTATATAAACTTGATTTGGATTATCTGTTTTTGTTACATGATAAATCATAGTTAGTGCTGCGGCTATTGTCTGATAATATAAGTCTGTTAGACCATCTCTATCTCCAATGGTACATTAAAACCTAAAATGGGATAGGTAATAAGGTCCAATAGTTCTCCCAAATCAATCCTATTTTTGGTTTTTGAGTAAAAAATACCTTTAGGTTTACACTAAACCAAAACAATTTTTTTTTTAAATTTTGAGTAAAAAAGCCATAATATAGAGAATATTTTTTTAAGTTTTAGTTTAGTGTAAACAGTTGGAGTAAAATCATATTTGATGTGACATTTACTCTCCTTTGCTTGGATTGGCTTTAATATGTTTAATCTTATCTCAGGAATTTATGAGGCTCTTGAACTGAGGGATGGAGGATCCGACTACCTTGGCAAGGGTGTCTCAAAGGTCAGTGTTCGCTGTGTGTATGATAGATGTGTTTTACATGAGAAATCTGATTGCAATTTGGCTTTTTTAATACTTCTTTTGTGTTTTGATAGGCTGTAAACAATGTCAACAGTATCATTGCACCAGCGCTTGTTGGGAAGGTTTGTTTTCCTTGATTCATTACAGGAAAAAACTTTCTCGTGAATTTAGTGGCATTACTGAACTGATTGTGATTCCTTTCTTCTATTTTCAGGACCCAACTGATCAGACTGCCATTGATAATTTCATGGTTCACCAACTTGATGGAACCCAGAATGAGTGGGGCTGGTGCAAGCAAAAGGTATCTTAGTTATCCATTTATTTATTGGTGTTTTTTGTCGTTCTTTTGAATAATATATTAATTGAGAGAGAACTATTTTTCCGAAGCTTGGAGCAAATGCTATTCTTGCTGTGTCCCTCGCTGTCTGCAAAGCTGGAGCAGCTGTCCTCAATATCCCTCTTTACAAGGTATGTGGGATACCAACTCTCGTTATGTTGATATTTGAATCATTCTTTTTTGGATTGAATTGTCTTTTCCACTCTATGTTTCTATCTGCTGCATCTTTGAATGGTTTGACTTCTCAACATTAGTAATTTACCAATTTGTTTGTTGCTGAATATTATTTCTAGTATTATTATGTTGTCTATTTGATGAAATAGCTGGTATGATTACTCTTTCTGCAATCAGCACATTGCCAACCTAGCTGGTAACAAGAACATGGTTCTCCCTGTGCCTGCTTTCAATGTCATCAATGGTGGATCACACGCTGGCAACAAACTTGCCATGCAGGTATGTCTATGATGCAAGTTTGTTTGAATGGTCTTACTGCTGAAATGAAATTCTGTCTCAATCGAAGTAAACTTTTTTTACCTGCAGGAGTTCATGATTCTTCCTATTGGAGCTTCTTCCTTCAAGGAGGCCATGAAGATGGGTGTGGAAGTCTACCACCATTTGAAGGCAAGTTATATCTCTTGGTCCTTTGTAAACTGCCTGTGCAACCAGTGCAACCCTGCTGATCAATTTCTGGAGCTATTTCTAGTTTTAAAGTTTAATGGCTCTCTGTCTCTGACTGCCTTGTTAGGAAGATCTAGTATAGCAATTACAGTTTTGCTCTACCTTGCATGTAGGTGTTCTGAGTCCCCCGTGTGTCTAAAATGAAGTTGTTAGTTTTTGAAACTTCATATTCTCGTTGAATTTCGAATTGTTGTTCCCACAATTCAAAATGTCATCAACCTGTTCTGGTTTATAATATCTGATCTGAATATTAATTTCAGGCTGTTATTAAGAAGAAATATGGACAGGATGCCACTAATGTTGGTGATGAGGGTGGTTTTGCTCCCAACATTCAGGTATCATATACTTTGGGTAGCAGTTTTTGTCCTTGTGTGATGGAATAGTTTCATTTCCAACATTACTGCTCTTTACAGGAGAACAAGGAGGGTCTTGAACTGCTAAAGACAGCTATTGCCAAAGCAGGTTATACTGATCAAGTGAGTTCTTATTTCTGCATTTCCCACTCGCTTACTGTGTTTCTTCTTTTAGAGGCATTTACCTGCTAAATAGTACTGAGGTTGCAAATGTTGCTTCTTCCTAGGTTGTTATTGGAATGGATGTTGCTGCATCTGAGTTTTATGGGGAAGACAAAACTTACGACCTGAACTTCAAGGAAGAGGCAAGTTATATAGCTGATCTATGTCACGGAATTGGACTACATGTGTTCACTGTCTTGCGTGAGACGTGTTTCCCCCATGTGTCTGTAGCTTTTCGTTTCTCACATCCATGGTTTTGTCCCTGCAGAACAATAATGGGAAAGATAAGATATCCGGTGACCAACTCAAGGATCTCTACAAGTCATTTGTGGCCGAGTACCCTATTGTGTCTATTGAAGATCCTTTTGACCAGGATGACTGGGAGCATTATGGAAAAATGACTGCTGAGTGTGGAACTCAAGTGCAGATTGTGGGAGACGATCTCCTTGTCACCAACCCCAAGGTGATTGGCAATCTGATTGGTTCAAGGAGCATTTTGCTGCTGGTTCAAGGAGTTCATAGAAATTTGAATTTCAAATTCTTACTTTGTGGGTTATTAACATCTGCAGAGAGTTGAGAAGGCAATCAAGGAGAAGAGTTGTAATGCCCTTCTTCTGAAGGTATGGCTACTTTTTCTGCAATCGTCCAATCAACATCACTCTTAATGATCCTTTTTTTCCTTTATAATAGTAGCAAATTTTTCATCCTGTTTGATTGACAGGTTAACCAAATTGGATCTGTGACTGAGAGTATTGAAGCTGTAAAAATGTCGAAGCAAGCTGGATGGGGAGTGATGGCCAGCCACCGCAGGTATGATATATTGGGCCATTCTGTGTATTGTGGTCAAAATCTTATTAAACCTCGTAGATACTGAAAATTTTCATTCTCAATGCAGTGGGGAAACCGAAGACACTTTCATTGCTGATCTATCAGTTGGATTGTCAACGGTAATACTCGTTTTAAACTTTGTACAGCTGTATCGACCTCCACTCTAATATACACGTGCTGAAATCTATTACCTCGCTTCTTCTGTCAGGGCCAAATTAAGACTGGAGCTCCTTGCAGATCGGAACGCCTTGCAAAATACAACCAGGCAAGTATCGCATTATTCTTGACCTTGAATTTCTTACTTGTATGTCTTGCTTGCTTTTTTTAGTTTTCTTATCCGGTCAAATAAACAAATTGTTATCTTGTGTGCAGCTGCTGAGGATTGAGGAGGAGCTTGGTTCAGAAGCAGTGTACGCAGGAGCCAGCTTCCGCACTCCTGTTGCTCCCTATTAGACACTTATGGTTCGATGGAGTGGAAGATCGACTACGACAATGTTTTTGGGATATTTAAGACGTTTGAATAATCGAAATCTTTGGTTTTAGACCTTTAGTGAGTCTTGAACTTGAAACCTTTCACAGGCTGAGGTTGAGCATGTATAATCTCATTTGAAATTCTGTTCAGGAATGCAAATGTTTTTAATCTTGCAAGCTAAACTTCCATTGTTCCTGGGTTTGTTTATTGGCTGTTGGTGTGCTAATGAAGATTGAGAATGTTTTTCCTTTTGAGTGTGAACTTGATTTGTGTGCATTGATGGCGTATCTTGCGTTTTCCTTTGTTTACCGGAGTTGTTGATAATCGAGCAACGGGAAGACATTGTGGCGTGAGCGATCCCATTAGCTGCGAGTAGATGTGGTTGCTCTAATAAACGCTGAAGAACTTTTAACAATTTTGGCTGTTAATAACACGCCATTAATTTACATTTCAGTGATTTTTGAATCACAAGATTATAATGGAATCATGGATAAATGGTAACTTCCTATGTGGGTAAACGAAAAATGGGAAGATGGAATAAGGCCATCCACGATCATATACTTTTGAGAGCCGTTTTTAGTCACAATCCAGTTTTTGTCTCTGCAACATCACTATGTCCTAGTATTTCAATCTCGAAATACAGACAATACTCATATCCAGCTACTATTTATTTCACTAATTTTATCATTTCTAATTATATTTTTATAATCTAATGCTAATAAATTTGCAACTAAATTGGAAATAACATATCAATTTGATTGAAAAACACTAGTACTCCACTTGTTTAAAACTGATACATCAAACTTTAATTGTTATGCATCCAATTTTATTCAATCAGTTCTTGTTGGAGTTGGATGTAAGTTCGTTCCTCGCCCGCATTGAAGCCCGTTAATGCAAGTAATCACAGTATTGGGGCGGTGCACCGTGAGACGGATCATAGCGAGCTACTCCCAATGTAGAATTACTTTCATTGTCGCCCCAATCAGATGCACTTTCCACTTCGTCCTTGATTATCATATTATGCATGATGATACATGATGACATCATGACATGCACCTTATATGTGCCGAACATTTCAATATTATCCAACATGATTGGAGCACATAAACGCTCTTTCCGTGCAGAATCCTACTTTTGAGCATATAAGAGCATCTCCAATGGCGGACGTCCGATCGGACGTCGTGACGGGCGACCGGGACGTCCGCCATTGTGGCGTTTAGGGTCGGATACGGACGTCCCGTGAGGACGTCAGGTGTCCTCGGACGTCCCTGCGACGGGCGGGCGGACGTCCGCCACTGTGGCAAGGGTCGGACGTCCCGCTCGGATGTCCGGATTTTTTTTTTTAAACTCTATATATACGGCTCGTTGAATTTCATTTCATTTGCACCACTTGTTGTTAACAAGTTTCTCTCTTGTTTTACTACAAATTTCATTTCTACTTTTAATGGAGAACGATAGGAACTCCCCGGCCACGAGCGGGGATGTTGGATTATGTATTTTTCTTTTTTTGAATGACTATGTATTTTGCTTTTTTTCTAACTATGTTTTTTTTATATGTTTTATGAATATGTATTTTTGCCCGTATTTTGCTTTCCCATATTCCGTGTCAAAATTATATTTCCGTTTTTACGTAATTAAATTATTGTGATTTTTTTAATTGCGGGATGTCCTAGTGGGAAGGGCGATGGGAAGGGCGGATTGTGCAGGGGTTGTCCTAGTGACGTGGCAGTGGGATGGGAAGTCCTAGTGACGTGGCAGGAGGTGTTTTTGGGATGTTCTAGTGGGATGTCCGCCCACTGGAGATGCTCTAAGGCCTTCTTCTTATCAGTCGGACAAGTAATCGCCATCACGAACACCAACCACTTTGGGGAGATGCCATCTACCAAGTAGTACATACTCCCTCCATCCCTGAAAAGTATGAACATTTTATTCGGCATAGGTTTTAATGCATAATTGGTAAAGTATGAGAGAGATAGAGAAAAAAGGTTATTAAAGTATTGTTAGTGGATAATGGGTCTCACCTCTTTAAAGATAAATTTTTTTCCAAAATTAGAATGTTCATACTTTTCAGGGACGGAGGAAGTATATAATGTCTTAAAAGCTAAATAATGTAAAAGATACTCCCTCCGACCCATTAATTGTCCACTTTGGTTCCGGCACGGGTTTTAAGAAATGTAATGGAAAGTGGGTTGAAAAAGTTAGTGGAGTATGAGTCCCATTTTTATATATTAGTTTTATAATAAAATGTGAGTAGAATGAGTTAGTGGAATGTGGAGTCTACTTACAATTTATGGTAAAAAGTGAAAGTAGACAATTAATGGGGGACGGACGAAAATGACAAAAGTGGACAATTAATAGGGGACGGATGGAGTAGTAATTTAATTGTTTTTAAGGAAATATGACTATGTTAATTAAATTATATTACATGTAAAACTAAATTATGTAAAAGATACTACATCCGTCCCATAAAAATATGGGCATTTGAAATGACACGACAATTAATGCACAATTTCGTAAAGTAAGATAGATGAGGAGAAGGGTAATTAAAGTAGTGTTAGTGGATAATGAGACTCACGTTATTATTACTATTTAATGAGTTATGATGGTGAGCCATAGTAGTATAAGTTTTAAATAAATTGATGTATTTGGATAATGAGTTAGAGATAACTTTCTATATATGGAAATGCTCATATTTTTATACAACAGATGGAAATGAAGTCAAAATACTAACACGGGATGAGGCTTCTATATGGAAATTATGTCTTGCGCTGTGCGACTAAGGAATTGAAACCTCTGTCACCCCAATATCATTGATACACTCCAGCCTCGCATCTTCTGCGCGCATCTCGACATCATCATGTCATTAGCGCTGTTATTTTTTGGTTTGTGATAAGGCTAATTTTATGCATTGGTTAGGGGCTTAATTTCATGCATTTACGGGGTCTAACGCATCTTTTTAAGCCAGGTGTGTAGTGGATATAGCCAAGCCAAGGAAGAAATGAAGACAATTGCCTGGCGAAGGAAATGTGGCGATAAAGTGAGCAGTTTGAAGAAAAATGACCAGACGGAGGAGATCGTTAAGCTGAAGGGCATAATAGAGATTTCCTGCGAAGGCTTCTAGAAGATCACCTCCGCATCTATATAAGGGAGAGAGCATGCAATTCAAAGAGGAGGACTTTTTGGAGATCTTCTTTTCATTTTTCTTTTTGGCTCTCAGCTCACACACACTCCTACACACTTGGGTTTCGAAATTTGCAAGGGGGTTCGGGTTTACTTTGAGTTGGTAGTTGCGTAACACCGTCCTCATGTAGGGCGAAGAAACAATCTACTGTTTTAATTTCTTTTGTTGCTGCGAATTTCACCGAGCTTCGCTGTTCGAAGCTCGGCTGTGTTGACTGCCGAATTATCGTTGAATCGTTCTATGAATTTCCTATTTTCTGTTATGACAAAGTTGATTTCAAGTATGGATGACGTTTGTTTCTGAGTTTATAGTTATTTGCTTGAATGGATGCTTTTCGCACTTGATTTGTTGAGTTGGGACAGAATCGTGGTTGGATTGTCGTTGATCGGAGCAGATCTGTTGAATCGGAGTTTATGGAGTTGCTTTTGGTTGTAGCTGGGTTCGGATTGCTTGGATCCGGAGTGGGTTAAGCGTCGGACGTGTGGATCTGAAGTAGAGTTGGTTGATTGTGCATGAATTTGATGTTTCATTTCTGTGTTTTGTTTACTTCGTCTAGTAGAAGTAGATCTGTTGGTTTCCGATTAATCGTCAGTTTCCGACGTCCGAATCTGTATGTTCTGTTTGAATCTGGATTATTACTCTGTTTTCTCCATGTTCGCGTTTAAATCCGGTAACGAGATGCAGGTTGTTGTTAGTTAAATTCATAGTTTGTTATTTGTAGCTTTTTATCTGTACTTTGCTATTTTTTGGAAGATGGTCCACACTGCATGTTTACTTTCTGTCTAGCTAATTTAGGTAGTCGTTTACTAGGTCAAGGAATTTTGTTTGAGGCATTGAAGTTACGAGTATGTTCGATGTTTGCATGTTGTTCTCGGTTTCCTAGGTCTAGTGTTAGATTTTATTCCTAAGTCTACTTATAGTTTTCCTCAACCCAATTTGCGTGGCAGCAACCAATCATCTTTCCAGAGTCTTTTAAATGCCTTCTTACGCGTCCATCTTCATGGGATCGATCTCTGCTTCCCTGTACTAATTCATAGTATAGCGGGTTGAGGGGTTTTTTAGTGCGGAATTTGTGTATCCGACGACCGAGACTTCTGAGATCCTCCGAGTTCCTTGACCTCATGATCTAGTGGATTATCTGGGTTTGAGAAGCTTGACCTAGCACAAAAGCACACACGTATTCCCCAGCACTTTCAAAATAGCGCCGTTACCGGGGATGGATGGCGTAGTTTACGAATGTGTTTAGAAGATTTAGAAGATTTTGGCGTACATATTTTTTATTTTTCTTTTTCCTTTATTTTCAGTTTATGAGCAGAGGCTCACGGTTTGGACACTGGGGTAACACATCTTGGTGGAGGAACGATCAGTTTACTTGGCAGGATAGGGACACAACATCTACGGTCACCACCAGATCGGGATTATCTACGGGAGATCCATTTCCGTTTGGTTCAGAAAGTGACGAGGATTGGAGTTCGTCAAGAAGGGAGGATCCCAAGTCGTCTTCACAAACAGAAACAGAGGAGGTAGAGATCAGAGACATGGCACACGTAGTCGATCCAGATCCGGAGATCGGTTCGCTCACTGCCCATCTAGATGGTGAGCCAGCCCAGGCTATAGTTATGAATCCGCGTCAGAGGGCCATCGATATTAAAACAAATGTGCTAGGCATTCTACCGACGTTCTCTGGGCGTAGGAACGAGTGTCCATACGAGTTCCTAAATGAGTTTAGCAAGCTGTGCAGTATTCAGAAAAAGCCCAAAGACACCACGGAGGAAGACTATCGCCTACGTGCAATTCCATTTGCCCTGAAGGGAGAGACTAACACATGGCTACTAAGGCTACCTCCGGATTCCATCCGTACATGGAGAGATTTCAAGTTGGAGTTTCTGGATTACCTTTTCCCTTCATACAAGACCAACGCTCTCAAGAAGGAAATCGTGGAGTGTAAGCAGGAGTATGACGAGTCTCTGAGTCAATATTGGTCGCGGTTTAAAGGATTGTTAGATGCTTGCCCGAATCATAGAATGATCGAGGCGGAGATTTACTACCTGTTTTATGAAGGAGCGAACCCTGAGTCAAAGGATCTGACCGAGCTGGGGAAATTTTATGAAGAAAAAGGGAAGTGAAGCGAGAGAGATCTTGGGAAAGTTGATGGAGGCCAAAAAGGCGTACGACAAGCCGAGGAATATTATGAGGAGAGGGTCAGCAAATGCGCTGAGGGAGCAAGATGACAAAAGGGTCGAGGCGAGAATAGATAGGCTTGAGAAAGCACTCTTGAATGCAATCGAGAAAACCAATCCGCCAGCCTCAAAAGAGAAAGAAAAATCTTCGAATACAGGAGAAGCTCAACCCCAGCAATACTATGGCCCTCAAGAAGGAGATTACCTGACCCAGGTTAATTCGATGGGGAGTTGGAATCCAGATGGGAGTTGGAATCAAGGGAGACAGAGGGATGCACCATGGAGAAACCATCCCAATTTTAGATGGTCAGACAACGATCCGAACCAGCCACCTCCACAACAGAACGCCCAGTTGACACATCAACCAGAAAGGCAGACTAACTGGTCTTGGAGAAATCAAGAGGGGCAGAACAACTGGAGCAACCGGAACCAGGGAGATCATTCGAATTGGGGAAACAGGAATCAAAACCACCAGGAGAACTCTTATGTACTGCCACACCAAAGGAACTACCCTGGAAATTATCAGAAGTCCCAACCTACTTACAAGGGGAATCAAGGGCCAGGAAATCAGTACAATAACAGTTCAGGAGGTCAGAGAAATTTTTGCCAGAACCAAGGGAGTGGACCACACCTAGGTTCGGGACCGAATCCCGGACAACCTAATTCTAAACCACCAAAGAATCTTGATGATATGGTGCACGATCTAGTCAGTTTGCAACAACATATGCAGAACAACTTGCAATCTAACAATGACGTGGTGCATAAGCTTCAAGACGCTCAGTTGGAGCAAAAGGCAGCAATGGACATGTTGGCCAAGCAATTGTCCCAGATCGCGACTTCCTTGAGCGAGAAGCGAGGGAACGAAGGAAAGATTCCTGCCTCAGTAAGGCCACCAGATAGAGCTAACACCAGTCAAATCACTTTAAGATCTGGGCGAGGTTATGACTGTCAAACCTACCGAAATCATGGGGAGACAAATCAGGAGTCATTAATTAGAAATTGATACTCAATTGATATGGAATACTTTGTATTAGAATAGGTTTATTCATTACCTAAAATACTTTGTATTCCTCCCTATATAAAGGAGAGGAACTATTGTATCAAAACACACACAAGAAATAAAAATCATTTTCTCCTATAAGAATCATCGTTTCTCACACGCTCCAATATGCGAAGCCTCCCTAATCCTCTTGATTTCCATATTTAATATGGTATCAGAGCAGGTATATGTGGGAATGAGACTCAGAAAATTTTCATCACCGTCTCAGATACCTTCCCTGACACTTTGAAACCTGCAAAACACATCCAAAAACCATGCCAGATTCCGATAATCCACCAAAAACCAACCAACCGATAACACTTTCAGCCGAACAATTCGCTGAATTCATGAGACTGAGTATGTCTCAGAAAAGCCAAACTCCACAGCCTTCATCCATTGAATCCCTAGGCGAAATACGTCTGGCGGAAAAACTCAATGGAGACAACTACCCTCTGTGGGCGAAGTTAATGGGAAGAGGAATTCGGGGAAAGGGTCTGTCCTCTCACATTGACGGGGTTACAGATCCCTCTTCCCCAACCGATCAGAACTACAGTCGATGGCAACAACGGGACGACTGTTGCTTCAACTGGATTATAAGCAACATTGACGCCAGCCTCATAAACGAGGTCTCCCAATATGAAACGACATTCGACTTATGGGATAGTCTTGCCATAACGTACGGGAGTGGTGCCGATCAATTCCAGATATCCAACCTGCACAGACAAGCATACAACATCAAACAGGGAGATTTAAACCTGGAAAACCTATGGCAAAAACTCCAGGATCTCTGGATATCCATCGACACCAGAGATCCTAACCCGATGGACACCCCAGCAAGTATTGAGAAATATAACCAACATATACAGAGGCACAGGTTATACCAATTTATCTGGGCACTAGATGACAACAAATACAACAAAGTCAAGAAGGATATACTCAATATGGATCCAATTCCATCCGCAAGAAAGGCGTATGGCCTGGTAAGACGGGAATCCGTCAATGAGCAATTCATCTCCCCAGATACTGAAATTGGAGTCGGTCTTGCAGTATACGATCGAAGCCGAACACCCACGCCGCAATTTAACCAACCACCGAGACATCCCAACCACCACAAGGAAGAAGACAGAAGCAAGCTGATATGCAACCATTGTGGGGGGAAGAAACACACCCGGGACACATGCTTCCACATCCATGGATTCCCCGAATGGTGGGAAGAGATGAAACGAGCAAGACAAGCCCGAAATTTAGGGCGAAATGGCGGAGGCAGAGGAGGCGGGCGAGCCTCGGCGGCGGTTGCACTCGAACGCGCCACCTTCACTGAAAAACCGGCGGGTGGCAGCGGAGGTAGCGGCGGCGACATCAACCCAAGCAGTACAGGCGGTGGCGAAGTGAGAACCGAAACAAACTCGCCGAATGCATCGGTAGCCATCGCAAGTACCTGGTCGGAAAGTAAACCATCCCAAATCGGAGGCCCCGCCGGTACCCCAGGCGAGGAGAGGGCCGTCGGAAATGCTAGGGTTCCCACAGGGGAGAGCCGTCGAGAGGCGGCTAGGGTTTCTAAACCCGAGTATATAAATGGGCATCTTTCCATATCTACAAAGCCATCCCAAACTCTTCTAAAGTCCCAGATGAGACCCCACCTGAAAACCCTATTCAAAAAACCACCCCAAACTCTTCCAAAATACCACAATCAACCCCACCAAATTTACTCATCCCGAAATACCCCCTAAAATCCACGTAAATATCAATCTGACCCCCCAATTGCCAAAACCTTACAAATTAACCCCCAGTCGCCATTACTTGCCCAATATCAACCTAGTATACCGTGTCAAAACTCCTTTGACGCATTAGCCTGTTCCTCCACCTCCAATTCCGGCCCAAAAGACCCGCACTAGATATTTGACTGTGGTGCAACAGATATTATCTCTTTTGAAGCCTCAGATTTTGTATCTATTACCACCTCAAAAAAAACCTTATGTCCAAACCGCAAGTGGGGACCTAGCACGCGTTATGGGGGCAGGCACGATTAACATTTCGCCCACTCTTTGCCTCTCTAATTGCCTTTTCGTTATGTCCTTATCTCATAAGTTGTTATCGATTAGTCATGTGACTAACGAACTAAACTGTAAATTACTAATGCAGCCCAAATTTTGCATGTTACAGGATATCAAGACGGGGACGATAGTTGGGCGTGGCACTGAGCGAAGCGGACTGTACTATGTGGACGAGATAGCCCAACAGAGTGCTGCCATGATGCTGACTCCAGGACCGACAGACAGACAGGCTTGGCTTTGGCATCGTCGGTTAGGGCACCCATCTTTAGGCTATTTTCGCCTTCTTTTTCCCAAATTAGCTAGACCTTTGAATTCATTTCATTGTGATACTTGTGTGTTGGCCAAAAACCATAGAGATTCTTTCAAGTTGAATAATACTAGAGTGAAAACTCCTTTTGCTTTAGTACATTCTGATGTTTGGGGCCCTGCTCATATTAATGGAGGCCAAGGTTTTTGTTATTTTGTACTTTTTATTGATGACTACTCCTGCATGACCTGGATCTATTTTCTGAAACATAAACATGAAGTGTTTGATAGGCTCGTAGATTTCTATAACCTTATTCAAACCCAATATAACTACACCATCCAGATCCTTAGATCAGACAATGGGGGGGGGGAATTTGTCAACAATAAAATGAAGGAATTTTTTAGGCAAAAAGGGCTAGTCCACCAAACCTCTTGTGCATACAATCCGGAACAAAATGGGGTTGCTGAAAGAAATGGGGTCGTTGAAAGAAAAAACTGTTACATCCTCGAAATTACACGAGCCTTATTAATTGAATCCAAAGTACCCAAACCTTTTTGGCCAGAAGCTATAGCTACCGCCCTATACCTCATAAACCGTCTCCCTACCGGCATACTTGGCTTTAAAACTCCCTTGGACGCTTTCTCTCAGCACTTCGAAGTCCCGTCATCCCTGTCTCTGGAACCTAGAGTGTTCGGTTGCTCAGTCTTTGTTCACATCCCTAAACATGAACGTACCAAATTAGACCCCTGCGCCCTCAAATGTGTCTTCCTTGGCTATGGAAAAAATCAGAAAGGATACCGATGCTATGATCCCAAAACCCGTAAAATTCACACTACCATGAACTGTGACTTCGTGGAAGGCGAATATTTTTACAGCCAATCCAGTAGTCAGGGGGAGATACATACCACAGACGATAGTCCAAACAATAGCCTCCTAGATTGGCTACCAGACATTGGAAACAACCATTTAGGGGGAGAACCACATATGGGGGACCATCAAATAGGGGGAGAGTCTCAGCCAAGCCCTGTCACAGACGTTGGTCCACCTGAGGAAGCTAGCAACACCACCGGGCTGTCCCCTCCTATAATACAAAACGACGACCAAAGTGCTAATGACCAACCATCAGAACCGACTTCGATTCCTGAGGTAAACAGTTCAGATTTAGATAATACACCCTCAGAATGCACTAACCTTGATAGGGACTCAAATGAGGAATGCGGAGGAAGTGGAAGAAGTACATATGAGCTGCCCCTAAGACAAACTAGAGGAGTCCCTCCACGCCGATACTCACCTGATTGGAGAGGAAAGAAGGCAAAATATGCAGTATCCAATATTGCTCACAGTCATCTATCAGAAATGGCCAAAGCCATTGAGACTGTCTTATATGAAGAATAAGACATCCCACAATCCTTTGAGGAGGCAAGCAAACATAAACACTGGAGGGAAGCCATAAAAAAGAGATAGACGCCCTGGTGAAAAATGGCACGTGGGAGAAATGTACGCTACCAAAAGGAAAAAAACCAGTCGGATGTTGGTGGATATTCACCATAAAACGGAGAGCAGATGGTTCAATTGAGAGGTACAAGGCAAGACTTGTGGCAAAAGGATACACCCAAGTGTATGGAGTGGATCATGAAGAAACGTTCTCCCCAGTTGCAAAAATGGAAACAGTGCGAACACTACTATCTGTAGCAGCGTGTAAAGACTGGGCACTACACCAGTTCGACGTGACCAATGCGTTCCTTCATGGAGAACTCGCACAAAATACGGAGGTATACATGGATGTCCCACCCGGTTTTTCTGAACAATTTGGAGAAGGAGAATTATGCCGGCTACGAAAAACACTGTATGGGCTGAAGCAGTCTCCACGAATCTGGTTTGGGAGATTCTGCCAAGCTATGATCAAACATGGATTCCAATAAAGCCATTCTGATCACACACTCTTCACAAAAAGGAGAGACAACAAGGTAACATGTCTGATTATCTATGTTGATGACATGATTATCACTGGAGATGACGTAGAAGAAATCCAGAGGCTAAAGGAAAACCTATCCAGAGAGTTTGAGATGAAGGATCTAGGCGCCCTGAAATATTTTTTGGGGATAGAAGTGTCGAGGTCTCGACACGAAATATTCCTAAGACAAAAGAAATACGTCCTAGATCTGTTGGCAGAAATGGGCCTCCTCGACTGCAAACCTGCAGACACCCCAATGGTTCCAAACCATGGCCTGAAAATAGAGGACGGAGCGGAACTCGCAGATAGGGAAAGGTATCAACGTCTTGTCAGAAAACTCGTATACCTCTCACATACGAGACCCGACATTGCGTATGCCGTGGGCATTGTGAGCCAGTTCATGCACCAACCTCAAGCTAACCACATGGATGTTGCGTTAAGGATCGTACGGTATTTGAAAGACACTGTAGGCTATGGAATCTTCCTAGCAAAGAGAGAGGACTTGGAGATTGATGGATACACAAATGCTGACTGGGCAAGCAATCCAGTGGATAGGAAATCAACAGGAGGTTACTTTATATTTATTGGGAGAAACTTGGTGACGTGAAGAAGCAAGAAACAAAAAGTCGTAGCTCTGTCAAGTGCCGAAGCCGAGTTCCGAGGTATGAAAAGTGGACTCATGGAAATCCATGGCTAAGGAAATTACTCACGGAAATTGGATTCCCACATACACGAAAGAGTCAATTGTTCTGTGACAACAAGGCCGCAATTAGCATCTCCGAAAACCCGGTGCAGCATGACAGAACAAAACATGTGGAAGTTGACCGACACTTCATCAAAGAAAAATTGGAATGAGGCATTATTGAATTTTCTTTTGTCCGTTCAGGAGAACAATTGGCGGATATATTAACCAAGGCAGTTCACCCCAAGGTCTTCAAAGAAATATTGAGCAAGTTAAGCATCGGAGATACCATTGCTCAACTTGAAGGGGAGTGTCAAACCTACCGAAATCATGGGGAGACATATCAGGAGTCATTAATTAGAAATTGATACTCAATTGATATGGAATACTTTGTATTAGAATAGGTTTATTCATTACCTAAAATACTTTGTATTTCTCCCTATATAAAGGAGAGGAACTATTGTATCAAAACACACACAGAAATAAAAATCATCTTCTCCCATAAGAATCACCGTTTCTCACACGCTCCAATATGCGCAACCTCCCTAATCCTCTTGATTTCCATATTTAATAATGATGGTCCAGTGATGAGGATGAATGAAGAGACACCTCCCACAGAAGGCAAGGAATGGAAGAACTCAGTTCCTGAATCTGAAAATTCGAAAGTAGGGAGTACCGTAAGAGGAGATGACCTTCAGGAAAGTGATCTGGGGAGACCACTACCAAGTGTGGATTAACCATTTTTCCTAGACCCAGAGCCAGAAGTGGGGAATGAAGGCTCGAGGAAGAAAACAGGCGAGCTTTCAGCTGGAGGATCTACAAGCCCAGGGAAATAATTGAAACAATTTCCGCACCGAGGAGAGGCTAAGAAGAAGAAGGATGAACCGGTGGATTTTATGGATATCTTTGGGAAGTTGGAGATAACCTACCGTTCTTACAGGTTTTGAAATTGCCGGTCTTCAGCAAATTCATCAAGGAATTCATAGCTGGAAAGACCAGACCTAGTGGGAAGATCCTGATTGGCGAGAACGTGTCAGCAGTGATTCAGAAACGAAGGATGCCTTCGAAACGCACTGACCCAGGTATGTTCACTCTACCCATTTCCATTGGTGATGTCAGAATTGAGCATGCTATGTGTGACTTAGGGGCGTCAATACATGTTTTACCGCTTTACATATACAAAAAGTTGGTAGGAGTAGGAATGGTGGATACAAAAGTGGTGATCCAATTGGCGGATAGGTCGTGCATTTGTCCAGAGGGAGTCTTGGAAAATGTTATAGTCAAAGTGCATGATTTTCTGTATCCGGACGATTTCCATGTTATTAAAATGAGTGATCATGAATCTGCTGAGTCTAGCGGGGTGCTTTTAGGACGACTTTTTCTGCGTACCGCTAAGACCATCATCGATGTGTTTGATGGAACCATATGCTTGGACTATAATGGGGAAAAATATACATTAGCATAGATGAAGCAATGAAGAAACCGTTAGATGTAGAGAATTTGCATGCTATCGATGTTATTAACCCCCTAGTCCAGGAATATCTTAAGACCAAGTTGATGCAGGAGCAGATTGAAAATTCATAATTAAGTCACTCTATTGATAGAGAGGTAGCTGGTTGGTGTGAGGCAATGCACACAAGGGAATTATCGAATGAAGAGCTAGACGAAGCTATTTCGGAATTCTGTACGAATCCAGAGTCAGCCATGTCAAGGGGATTAGCCCATGTGGCTAGTATGGAAAATTCTTCAGGGTCTGGAAAGGGAATGATAACTGATGTGAAAGAAAAAATCCCTTACCCCAGAAAACAAGTAACCCCAAAAAGGAATTGAAAACGCTTCCGTCAGGGCTCAAGTATGCCTATCTGGAAGAAAATGAGACGTTTCTAGTAATCACCAACAGCAACTTGACCGAGGAACAGGAAAGGGAGTTACTTGAGGTAATCAGAAAGAACAAGAAGGCATTAGGATGGACACTCTCAGACCTAGTAGGAATCAGTCCGGATCTTTGCATGCACCACATTCGGTTGGAAGACGGTGTTAAGGCCTATAGGGACCCGCAACGTAAGCTGAATCTAAACATGAGGGAGGAAGTTCTGAAGGAAGTGTTGAAGCTGCTTTCCCTGGGTATCATCTACTCCATCCCAGATAGTGAATGGGTCAGTCCGGTTCATATGGTACCCAAAAAGTCAGGAGTTCAGGTAGTTAAGAATGACAAGAATGAATTGGTGCTCACTCGACTTGTCACTGGGTGGAGGATGTGCATCGATTATAGGAAACTGAATGAAGCAACCAGGAAAGATCATTTCCCATTACCCTTCATTGATCAGATGCTAGAGAGGCTGGCTGGAAAGCAATATTTTATTTCCTTGACGGATACAGTGGGTACTTCCAGATCTATGTAGATCTCGAAGACCAAGAGAAGACTACGTTTACGTGCCCCTTTGGCACGTATGCTTATAGAAGAATGTCGTTTGGACTGTGCAATGCGCCAGACACGTTTCAACGCTGCATGATGAGTATCTTTTCAGATCTACTAGAGGATTGTATCGAGATTTTCATGGATGACTTCACCGTATATGGGAACTCTTTCGATTTCTGTTTAGCTAGTCTGAACGTAGTATTGAGGAGATGCCAGGAAAAGAATTTGGTTCTTAAATTCGGAAAATGTCACTTCATGGTACCCGAGGGAATCGTCTTAGGGCATGTAGTCTCGAAAAATGGCATACAGGTGGACCAAGCAAAGGTCGATGTGATTTCGAAATTGACTTACCCTACGAATCAGAAAGAAGTCAGGGGATTCCTAGGGCATGCAGGTCTTTATAGGATATTCATAAAAGACTTCACGAAGATTGCTCAGCCGCTCACCCATCTGTTGCATAATGATGTTGATTTCGTCTTCGACGAAGAGTGTATGAAGGCGTTTCAATTATTGAAAGATAAACTGGTATCTGCCCCTATCATCAGGGCACCCGACTTGAGTCAGCCGTTTGAAATAATGTGTGATGCAAGCGACTTCGCAGTGGGAGCGGTACTAGGTCAAAGGATTGATGGAAAAAGTTATGTAATCTTCTATGCCTCGAAGACACTCGACCAGCCCCAGAAAAACTATGACACCACGGAAAAGGAAATGCTGGCAGTCGTGTATTCATTTGAGAAATTTCACCCATACTTACTGGGGTCGAGAGTGATAGTTTTTACCGACCACGCGGCTATCAAGTACTTGCTGGCGAAAAAAGAATCCAAGCCAAGGTTAATCCGTTGGGTATTACTCTTGCAAGAATTTGATTGGGAAGTGAAAGACAAAAATGGGACAGAGAATAAAGTGGCTGACCATCTGAGTCGGATTTTCCAGGGAGAAACGGAGAAAGCTATACCCGACGCATTCCCAGAGGAACATTTATACTGCATGAGAGAATTTCCTAGACCTATCAGTTGGGAGGAAATAATGGCGATAACAGGTCCAGGAGATGCTGAGAAAGGAAAGTGTCAGCTGAACGCTGAACCATGGTTCGCAGACCTGACAAATTACTTGGTCACAGGAGAGGTGCCTAGTTCACAAGAAATTTCCCGGGCCGAGAAGATGAAGCTTAAAAGCGAGGCTAAGTATTATTTCTGGGACGATCCTTACTTGTGGAGGATGGGAGCTGACCGGGTGATCATGGGATGTATCCCCGAATGGGAGCAGAGGGATGTGCTTAATCATTGCCATGCGTTGGCATGTGGAGGTCATTTTGGGCCAAGGAAGACTACGAGGAAAGTCCTAGACAGTGCATTTTATTGGCCTACATTGCACAAGGACTCTTTTGAATTCTGTCAAAACTGTGAGAGATGTCAGCAAACTGGAGGAATTTCAAGGAGAGATGAGATGCCGCAAGTCCCAGTAATCGTATGCGAAATCTTTGACATCTGGGGGATGGATTACATGGGTCCATTTCCATCTTCGTATGGGAATGCGTACATCCTTGTGGCCGTAGATTATGTTTCAAAGTGGATAGAAGCCAAGACTACCAAGTCTTGTGAAGCCAAAGAGGTGGCTAAGTTTCTTAGGGCTAACATTTTCAACAGGTACGGTGTGCCCCGAGCTATTATATCTGACCAAGGGACGTATTTCTGTAACCGAACCATAGAAGCTCTGATGAGGAAATACGGAGTCCACCACATGCTTTCTACCCCGTATCATCCTCAGTCTAATGGACAGGCAGAGATCTCAAACAGGGAGATCAAGGCAATATTGGAGAAAACGGTGAATCCGTCAAGGAAGAATTGGAGCAAGAGGCTCGGTGATGCATTGTGGGCTTACAGGACAGCATACAAAACGCCTATTGGAATATCGTCCTACAGGTTGGTGTTTGGAAAGATGTGCCATCTGCCCGTGGGAGTGGAGCACAGAGCATATTGGGCGGTGAAGAAGATTAATATGAGACCCCAGGCTTGAGAGGAAACTGCAGCTTCAGGAGCTGGAGGAGTTTAGGCTTGAGTCGTATGAGTCTGCGATGTGGTATAAGGAGAAGACGAAGCTTTGGCATGACAAAAACCTCCGGGTCAAGGAACTACAAGTGGGTCAGAAGGTCCTCCTTTTCCAATCCAGGCTCAAGCTGATGCCTGGGAAGCTGAAGTCCAAGTGGATTGGGCCATACACTATTGTTGACCTTCGAGCGAATGGAGCTGTGGAAATCCAGGGAAGTGCCTCAAACTCTACTCCTTTCCTTGTTAATGGTCATCGATTGAAGGTTTTTAGGGATAATTCGGAGTTGTGTGTGGTGGAGGAAGTGCCACTACGCACACTCCCTATTATCGCCTAATCGGTCTAGTGAAGTAAGTGCTCTCGACGAATTCCTGGGTCAGGTAAATGGGAATGCATTTTTAATCTATACACTGAACCAGAGGATCTCGAAAGTACTCAATTGAAAGAGTAAATAGTTTATTGCTTTTCAAAAAGAAAAAAATTACCAAACAAAGAAAAAAATTTTAATCTTCCTAAAATATTTTCGAAACACCAAACTTCTTAAGGAAATTGTTTTGTCACATATTGAATCCTTGACCTGGGAGTCTGACGTTTCATTTGGTTGTTTTTCCTAAGTGTGGTATTGCGGAGAATAGCATTTACATGGGGAGGAGAGATTTTCGGACCAGAAATTTGGGAGGAAAGTTTTAAAAGTTTCGAAATTCAAATTTTATCTTTATGGGAAGGCGTACGGTTGCTTACATCATGCCTGTAACCGTCCTGCAACCGTTCCCTATCCTTACCTAAAATACCAACTTTTCCTCCTTATTCTTTTTATTTTCCAATCTCTAAAAATCGAACTCTCTCTCTCTAACTCTAAAATCTCCCCTAAATCTTTTCTCTCGCAATACCCACATTCTATCTAACCCTAATCGAAAATTTCCCCCAAGTTCTTGTGAAATTTGCAGATTCAGATCATGGAGAACACATCGAAAACAGATTACCCCACCACCACAGGTTCCGATGCGGCGGCATTTATGGCAGATTTAACAAGCAAGTTTGGTAGTGCAGAGGAGGCGATGAAGGCCTTCGCCCTCTTCTCGGCGATGATGGAACATGCAAAACCTTCCGCAAAAACAGCCGCAGGACCACCACCGCCGATGATTCCAGAAGATTCCACTGCCCAACCCGCGATTTCGCATATAGAAGCCGAGCCAAACACCAAGGCGCCGGAGAAATACGCAGCGGTGGGCGATGAACTGGAGGACGAGGGTATGGCGGTTGGTGAAGAGAGTACAGCACAGGTTGTTGAGGGGAAAACCCCTGTTACTGAAGGAGTAGTGATCGAGGGGGAAAACCCTAATGTCGTTGGTGATTTAGAGGAGGGAACCCCTGTAGTTGATAGAATGGTTGTTGAGGGGGAAACCCATGTTTATATTGAGGGAGGAACCCCTAGTTTGTCTGGGGGGGGCCCATTCTTGATGAAATTTCGGTGCCTGAGGAAAGTGGGCTAAAATTGGTGGTAGATCAAGCAGAGATCCGGAGGACACACATTCGCCGGTAAATCAGAGGGAGGCCAGGCTTATGGCCAGAAGGAGTTTGAGGTATGAGATTGATGATCTCGCCCAACCTACAGCAGAGGAATCACTTGCCCCAGAGACAGAGGGCGAACAAGAGGAGCAGGTCCCTGGGTCTAGCAGGGAGGAGGATGAGGCAGAAGAACACCGCCTAGCTGCGGAACGCAAAAGGAAAGGAAAGCATGCGGCTACCTCCAAGACCAAGAAATCCAGGAAGACCGCAACGGATAAATCTGGTGAAGCTCCACTTCCTGCCCCAACAAAAGTTTCTTTCGCTAAGGCACAGGTTGGCCCTAACCCGGCTAGTGAGTCCGAGGATGAAGCGATGGATGAGCAAGAGGAAGTGCTAAATTTCGAGCCAGTAGAGGTCTGGTTGACAAAAGGATTGCTTGAAGCAATGGGGAAGTTTGATGATTCAAAAAGGGCAGCAACCTACAAGGAGCGAAGCGGGAGTGGTAAGCTGGCGAAGTCTAGGAAACAGTACGATCCGGAGGAGTTGCGAGAGATTGACTCAGACGAAGAGTTCCGTCAATATATTGGTGCCATTGGGTTCGATTGGCTCTTGAAACATAGCACTGCGAAGGTGCCAACGGCGTTAGCGCGTGAGTTTTTCTCAACATTCAGGCTGAAACCCACCACCGATCTTGACGCGGACTCGATCACCTTCCGGCTGTTTACTGAGGAGCACGAGATGAGTATCAGGGAGTGGTCCCTATGGATGGGGTTGTTCACTCGCGCCGAGGAAGATGATGGCATTTGGAACGAGCGCATGGTAGGAGCTCTGAAGTACACCCCCGGGTTTAAGCCACAGTCTGCATGGGAGTTTGTCACCCATCCTAAGGTGGGGCAATTCAAGACCAGCTATTCAAAGGGTTTCCATATTGAGAACCACATCCTACGATTTGCCCAGACGTTTATAAGCTACAACCTGATGGGGACATCTAACTCTGCCTTGACCACTGCTGACCTCTACTTTATATGGTGCATGGCGAAAGATGTGAAGGTACACCTGGGCTATTGGCTGGCTCAGGCTTGTCATCAGATGGCCGCCAACCCTTCCCGTCACATGTATACATGTCATCTTCTCGGAGCATACCTCCACCGCAACACAATCATGAAGATAGCCAAATCTGCGCCCAAGGTAGTAATGTGCGAGCCCCCAGAGATATTCAGGGTTGATTATTTTTTCAACAAGGGCCTACTCTACATGCACGGGAAGGATGTGTGTTTCAATGAGGTGGGAAGAATGGAACCCCAGGTGAAGACGGAGCGAGATGATGTTGAAACGGTAGCCAGTGTGGATTATGAAGAGATGAAGAAGGAGATGAGCATGATGCGGAAGGAGCTCGGCTGTGTTCGGGAGGAGATGCAGGCCCTCACGGGGAGCATCACTGTCTTGGTGGGAAGGTCATCCGCGCAGAATGACCGTATGGTGGAAGCTGTTAAGCTAATGATGATGATGACCGATTGGCTGCAGAAGAAGTTTCCCCAGCCCCAGAAGAAGCCGCCAGGGCCGGGAAGCTCTTCTCTTCAGCAACCCACATCAGCGTCCAAGCCCCTGTTAGCCCCGTCTGCATCGAAGCCCCTATCTGTGAAGAAAAATGTGTCGAAACAAAGTGAGAAGGAAGAGGAGAAGTCGGCGTCGCCGGCTAGGAAGAAAGTGAAGGTGACCCGCCCCTATGTTCCACCCCAGTTTGGCTTCCGCGGGGGCCAGACCCCGAATTGAGACCCCCCCAATGACCAAGTAACTTTTACTTTTCAGTTTTTGTTTTCGTTTTCTTTCCGTTTTTATATGTTTATATGTTTGCTGTTTTGAGTTTCTGCTTTTGTGTTTGTTTTTCCAGCATACCTCGTGATGTATATATGTGTCTGCGTTTATATGTGTCTTCTCCCACTTAGCCCAATCTTTGGTCTAAGTGTGAGAAGTTTGTGTTTCTTTTAGGCATGTTTTGGCTTTTGTTCTGTTGTAATTTCTCCCACTTAGCCCGTTGCTCGGTCTAAGTGTGAGAAGGTTGTTTTGCTTGTGCATGTTTGTTGTTTTGTGTTTTGTGCTTTTGTGTTTGTTTTGGTCTGTTAATACTTCCTTGTTTCCCCCCTTCACTGGGATAGCTTGGGGACAAGCTTGAGTGAAGTGGGAGGGGGAGGGAGTTAGTGGACTTTGTGTTAATATGAATAGGAGTCTTTAGGTCTAGGTTATTGTGTGTCGCATGAGCTAGTGAATACAATAAGGCATGATTCCCTTAGTAAGAGCAATTGAAGATAGGATGCATGTCAACTTTGAGGCCTTTTTCCTTAATAAACTGACATCGGTTTGAATGAAGTAAGAACGATAGAGGATGCCTTAGGTAACCTAGTTGTGAAACTCACTATAAAAGTGAGTTATAAGCCTAAACACTTAGAGCTAACATGTATAAAAGAGAAGAAAAGGAGGTATAAGCTGGACGAAGTCCAGGGGAGAAATGAAATAAAATTTGGAGGTATAAGCTTGACGAAGTCCAGGGGATATAAAAATGTATAGACGGGGGAAGAGAAGAAAAAGAAATCTAAGGGCGGGAAGCAATAGCAACCTGACCCAGGAATTAAAAGAAAAAGGGGATTGTAGGAAGGAGAAACTCTCATAACCCGAAGCATCAGTGGTGTGGCAAAAATTCCAAGAGTGAATCGATCCTAACATCCCTAGTGATGAATGAGTGATCGAGTGAATCCAACAATTGGGAAGTCAATAGGCTATCTTGACGAACTGACAGACCGATTAAGTAGAAGAAGGAAAGGGGAGGATTTGGAGACTGTAGACGAATCGGATAGACCTTAAGCTTGTGGGGACGGCTGCCTAAAAGTTGCAACTAGTTCATGCTTTGTTGTTTTTGTTTTCTTTAAGTGTTTATTTTCTTTTTGTGAGTCTGTTAATATGTCTAGGTCCAGGAGTTTGTGTCTGTAGAGTCGGTCATAGGATAACCATGCATTGAAATTCACCTTATTTCTTTTTCTTGTCTTTATACTTGAGGACAAGTATGGTTTAAGTGTGAGCAGTTTGATAAGGCTAATTTCATGCATTGGTTATGGGCTTAATTTCATGCATTTACGGGCTCTAACGCATCTTTTTAAGCCAGTTGTGTAGTGGATATCGCCAGGCCAAGGAAGAAAGGAAGACAATTGCCTAGCGAAGGAAATGTGGCGATAAAGTGAGCAATTTGAAGAAAAATGACCAGACAGAGGAGATCGTTAAGCTGAAGGGCATAATAGAGATTTCCTGCGAAGGCTTCTAGAAGATCACCTCCGCATCTATATAAGGGAGAGAGCATGCAATTCAAAGAGGAGGACTTTTTGGAGATCTTTTTTTCATTTTTCTTTTTGGCTCTCAGCTCACACACACTCCTACACACTTGGGTTTCGAAATTTGCAAGGGGGTTCAGGTTTACTTTCAGTTGGTACTTGCGTAACACCGTCCTCATGTAGGGCGAAGAAACAATCTACTGTTTTCATTTTGTTTGTTGCTGCGAATTTCACCGAGCTTCGCTGTTCGAAGCTCGGCTGTGTTGACTTCCGAAATATCGTTGAATCATTCTATGCAATTTCTATTTTCTGTTATGACGATGTTGATTTCAAGTATGGATGATGTTTGTTTCTGAGTTTATAGTTATTTGCTTGAATGGATGCTTTTCGCACTTGATTTGTTGAGTTGGGACAGAATCGTGGTTGGATTGTCGTTGATCGGAGCAGATCTGTTGAATCGGAGTTTATGGAGTTGATTTTGGTTGTAGCTGGGTTCGGATTGCTTGGATCTGGAGTGGGTTAAGCGTCCGACGTGTGGATCTGAAGCAGAGTTGGTTGATTGTGCATGAATTTGATGTTTCATTTCTGTGTTTTGTTTACTTCGTCTAGTAGAAGTAGATCTGTTGGTTTCCAATTAATCGTTAGTTTTCAACGTCGGAATTTGTATGTTCTGTTTGAATCTGGATTATTACTCTGTTTTTTCCATGTTCGCGTTTAAATCTGGTAACGAGATGCAGGTTGTTGTTAGTTAAATTCATAGTTTGTTATTTGCAGCTTTTCATCCGTACTTTGTTGTTTTTTGGAAGATGGTCCCCACTTCATGTTTACTTTCTGTCTAGCTAATTTAGGTAGTCGTTTACTAGGTCAAGGAAGTTTGTTTGAGATATTGAAGTTACGAGTATGTTCGATGTTTGCATGTTGTTCTCGGTTTCCTAGGTCTAGTGTTAGATTTTATTCCTAAGTCTAGTAATAGTTTTCCTCAACCCAATTTGCGTGGCAGCAGCCAACCATCTTTCCAAAGTCTTTTGAATGCCTTCTTACGCGTCCATCTTCGTGGGATCGATCCCTGCTTCCCTGTACTAATTGATAGTATAGCGGGTTGAGGGTTTTTGAATGCGGAATTTGTGTGTCCGACGACCGAGACTTCTGAGATCCTCCGAGTTCCTAGACCTCATGATCTAGTGGATTCTCTGGGTTTGAGAAGCTTGACCTAGCACAAAAGCACACACGTATTCCCCAGCACTTTCAGTTTGATTGGGCTAGAGGAGTGTGACCTAACATGTTTTAAACCCCCCATCGCTTTTTTAGTGGGGGCATTCAAAATCGCGCCGCAATCTGCCTTCCAAAAAAAAAGCAACGACCTGCAATAAGGGCACAAAAATGACCTCCCAACTCGGTCGCCCACCTAGGCTAAAATGGGTATGGCAGTGATCGCAAAAGTAACGATGATCCAATAAGGCTGCAAACATGTCGCAAGCCAATGGCCGCGATTCACGACCCTATGAGGAATGCCTTAAGACCACTTTTATCAGTGACCATGGAAGGAGTGTTCCACATAAAAGACAAAATAGCCATAAATAAAAATAGTTCTAAAATAAATGAAAGAAAAATGAGTATTTTATTAAAAAGTTGATTGGAGTTAGGTTGGGTGAGAGTCACTGATGATGATAGTCTAAGGAAACTAAAGTGTGTTATGCTCCTTTCATCCCACAAGAGTATGCACTTTTGGATTGGGCACAAATTTTAATGCGCAATTGGTAGAGTAAGCGAGAGATTGAAAGGAAAAGCAGTTAATTATTTATTTAATGGAGAATGAGTCTCATCTCATTAGAGAAAAGAGTTTCTCAAATTAGAAAGTGCATACTCTTATGGGACAGACTAAAAAAGAAAGAGTGCATACTCTTGTGGGACGAAGGAAGTATAAATAATAAATATAAAGAGGGGGGTATAATGAAATTTTGCATGTAAGAGCATCCACAATAGAGGACGTCTAGGCGGACGTCCACTATTGCGACGGACGAGCGGTCAACGGACGAGAGCGACGGACGAAAGGTCATCTGCAGTCATGCGCGAACATCCGTCGGGATGACCGTCGTCTCGTCCGCTATTGTGCTGACTCAACGGTGGTCCAGGCGGACATCCCGATTTTAGTTTTTTTTTAAACTCTATATATATGGCTCGTTGCACTTCGTTTCATTTTCACCATTTGTATTAACGAGTTTCTCTCTCTATACTCTCATTTCTATTGAAGATAAATGGAGCACGACAGTGATTCTCCCGCCACGAGCGAGTCACAAACGCCGACGTTTCCCGTTGGAGGTGGGGGAAACACCGGTGGAAGTGCAATGCTCGGGATGATGCCTAGAATGTCGTGGATGATGCCCCAAATACCGGGGATGATGGGGGGTATTATAATATGTACCCTTGAATGGCAGGGATGGGTGGGATGGTGCCCCAAATGCCCGAGGCAAGAGGTGGTTTTCGGTACTTCATCACATTTATTGATGACTTCTCGAAAATTGGATATGTCTATTTGATGCGCCACAAGTTTGAATCTTTTGACAAGTTCAAAGAGTTTAAGGCATATGTGGAGACGTATTATGGAAAGAATATCAAAAGTCTGCGATCTGATCGCGGAGGCGAGTACCTCAGTGCCGAGTTTTTGGACTACTTATCGGTGGAAAGAATTGAATCCCAACTGACCGAGCCGGGCACGCCCCAGCAGAACGGCGTGGCTGAAAGAAGGAATATGACCTTGTTAAACATGGTCCGATCGATGATGAGTTATGCACGACCACCTATTTCGTTTTGGGGACATGCCTTGCTTTCTACAAGTCATATTTTAGACAACGTAACGTCAAAATTTGTGCCTACTACTCCTTATGAGTTATGGACTGGGCGCAAGCCCAATCTAGCACATCTCAAGATTTGGGGTTGCCCGACTCATGTATTGGAAAAGGATGCAACTAAGCTTGGATCAAGGACAGAGGTATGTGTGTTTATAGGGTACCCTAGAGGATCGAAAGCTTATTAATTCTATAGTCTCCGAGACAAGAAAGTCATTGTGAGTACTCACGCGACATTCTTAGAGGAAGACTTTATAACGAATTATAAACCCAGCAGTGAAGTGGCTCTTGACGTGCTAACTTCTGTCACAAGTTCCATTAACCAAGAACTAGTACCTAGTGTACAAACAATTCCCGAAATTTCAACTTCTACTCCAAGTATTGTAGTGTCACGCCGCAGTGGGAGGGTCTCTCATGAGCCCGATAGATACATTGGTTTGGGGAATCTATGGATCACTCCTCGGATAGCAATGTATTAGATTCTTGGAACTTTGCAGAGGCGCAGGCGGATGTCGATCATTGCGAATGTGTGAAAGCAATGGATTCGGAACTACAATCTATGATAGACAAAGACGTCTACAATTTGTCCGTCCTACCCGAAGGTTGTACTGCCATTGGGAGCAAGTGGATATATAAGCGTAAACGTGGACCCGATGGACGAGTTAAAGTTTTTAAGGCAAGACTAGTGGCCAAGGGGTATACCCAAAGGGAAGGTGTCGATTACGACGAGACCTTCTCCCCGGTGTCCATGCTCAAATCAATCCAGATACTTTTGTCTATAGCAGCTTACATGGATTGGGATGTGTGGCAGATGGACGTTAAGACTGCGTTCTTGGACGGGAGTCTTGAGGAGACCATCTACATGGAACAACCCGAAGGATATGCCGTGAAGGGCAAGGAACACATGGTTTGGAAGCTTAAGAAGACTATTTATGGCCTCAAGCAAGCTGAAAGGAGGAATTTTTGCACGTGTGTCGTGTTCACGTGTTCCCCCTTTCAACAAGATTTATAATTTTCCCACTAATGCAACAAATATTACAAAGTATAAGCAGCAAGAGCGGGGTCGAACCACAGAGACTAGGGACCTACTCGAGATTGTTTCTATGACACAAACGGAAAAGTGATCGGCTGCTGCCACGCAACGAGAGGGTTGAGTTTTAACTACTAGACCTTGGAAATTAAACCTAATCTATTCTATCTACTGGGTCCAGAGAATGGAAATTGCTTGAAATATAAATGCATGCATGATTCGAAACTGAATTTAACTTTGGGACATTCACCGACTTTCCTAGGTCAAGCAAATAAGTTTCCTAAAACAGCCAGACATAGATCGTAAGAAAAGCAGCAGAACAGATTTCCCTAAATAGCTACTGACAAGAAAGCTGCAACTAACAAACTAAAGCAAATCTGATTCTAACTACCAGCAAACTTCATCTTCTTCATGAAATTTAACGGGAAATACAGAACAAAACAGAGCATTAAACACCATGAAAACAGAGCAATCTCAAATCGAAATTTAAACATTAAATTAAAGCCTAAACTAACAGATCTACGCTATTGGGTCTAGCAGATGCAAGATCGAACAGTAAACAGCCATATTCATGCAGAATAGAAACAGAGAACTTCAGATCCACCAACACATATTCATATCCACCACAATCCAACATCGAAAACGAAACGTAAACACGAAATTCAAGCTAGAACTGGCAGATCTACTCTCCTGGATCAAGCAGAAAGCGGAATAAACACAGATTAACCTTGCATGCATCACCTAAACTAACAAATCTTAGAAATCGAGCACATGAATAACTAGATCTCAACCTCTAAACTACTGGAAATCATGTAAACATCATGGATCTAAGCATTTAAGCCACCAATTGCGAAAAGCATCCAAGAAACATGAGTAAATAGCATCATCAACATGAAAATAAACACCAAAGCTTCATAAAACCTTAAATAGGTCGAGATCCAAAGGCGGAGTCGTCAATTCCTCCGATGAAACTCGAGATCTAACTACATCGTCTCAAAAGCGGTAAAGAAAGCAAGGATCCAACGTCGGAGTCATCAATTCTACCGTCGAAACCATTGAACTAAGCTAAGAAATCAGCAACTAAACTAAACTAAGCTAAGAAAGCGGTGGCGTTAAGCGCCTATGAGAGTTTCCTACCTAAACTACGAGAATGGTAGCATTAAGCGCTACCGAGAACTTCCTACCTAACTACCATAGCGTTAAGCGCTCCTTTCTTCATTCATGTTGGTCCCTTTATATAGGGAGGCTTCAAGCTCGAATCCCTAGGGTATGCTCATCATGATTTGACGTTTGTACCCTTAAAATAGGATCTTTTAAATCTGTTCCTTTCTTCACCTTTTCTGCTCCATTTTCCCCACCCCGGGTAATTTGTGTGCGTTCCTGGGTCTGGCAGATTTTTCACACACCTGCTCTCCTGATAATTCTCCTTGACCTAGCGGATTTTTGACACTTTTTACTCCTTTTCTGCTCATTTTGCATCTGCTCGGTCAATTTGCAGCATCTACTTGACCCAGGAAATATATGCACACTTAATCTCAAATTTGCGCATTATCTCCCCAAAAAAGCATGTAATATCACCAAAAACCAATGCATGAAACGAGCCTTATCACAAGCATCTATATCATGGAACCAGTGTTTCGATCAGACTGTTAATAAGTTTGGATTCGAAAAGTGCCCAAATGAAAGCTGCGTTTGAAAGAAGGTTGAAAATGGGAATGTTGTGTTCTTAGTTTTATATGTAGATGACATTCTTCTAATTGGAAACAATAAAAAGATGTTGTCATCAGTACAAACTTGGTTATCGAACCAGTTCGAGATGAAGGATATGGGAGACACGGGACACATCCTCGGAATCAAGGTTCTTCGGAATCGTGAGAAGAGGACGTTGTGCTTATCTCAAGAACCTTGCATCAACACTGTACTTAGTCACTTTAACATGCAAGATTCCTAGAAAGGTCTCTTACCTTTTAGACATGACATCCATCTATCTCAAGAGATGTGACCCAAAACGCCATCTATGATAGAAGAGATGAGAAGGATATCATATGCTTCGGCAGTTGGAAGTCTCATGTATGCTATGCTTTGTACAAGGCCTGATATTTGCTTTTCTGTTGGCATGGTGGCAAGATATCTGTCGAATCCGGGCAAAGGATATTGGACTGTCGTAAAGAACATACTCAAGTACCTTAAATGGACTAAGGACTATGCTCTAGTTTACAATGCAACCGAGCTCTGTCCTTTGGGATATACTGACTCAGATTTTCAAGTTGATCAGGACTAGAGAAAATCTACTTCTGGATATGTGTTCACCTTAGGAGGTGAAGCCGTAATTTAGAAAAGTGTGAAGCAGAAATGCATCGCGGACTCTACCATGGAAGCCGAGTATGTGGCCGCTTCAGAGGCTGCAAAGGAGGCTGTATAGTTCAAGAACTTTCTTATGGACTTAGTTGTGGTTACGAATCTGCCCAAAAGCATCACCATTTATTGTGACAATTCTGGTGCTGGGGCAAACTCAAAAAGAACCACGGGCTCACAAAGCGAGCAAACACATAGAAAGGAAATATCATATCATTAGAGATATAGTGCAGAGAGGAGACATACAAGTGGTCAATAATGAGTCAGAGAACAACCTGGAAGATCTTTTTACAAAGGCATTGGCGGTGAAACCGTTCGAACGCCATGTCGAAGGGATGGGAGTTAGACTCATTCAAGACCTCAACTCGCTTTCAGTATAAGTGGGAGAATTAGACGTAGTGCACATTTATTTTGTATACTCGAAAGCTGTTTTGAGTATAAGTGGGAGATTGTTAGAGTTTGTATACTAGAAATCACCTTTCGAGTGATTGAATAATGTAAAACTCTATATTTTATTTTCCAATGGATGCAACAGATTAATTTTATCATAATGTTGTTATGTTTTACATTTAATGAATGTTTATTGCATATTTAAATGTATAAGCAACATAACAAAGTCTAAGTCTTTGTTTTAGTAGACTGGTTGTGGGCGTCGTCCACTTTAAGGTAACACGGTCAGTTCTAAACAAAGAAAAAAATAAGAGTTTCGCAACCTAGATAGGCCTAGACTACCTATCGTGAAATGTTGCAATGTCAGTCTGAATATTTCTAAGCCTTACTGAAATAAGATGACATTGGTGTGGTATAGCACTGAATTGGATCTAATAGCAAGACGAGTATCTATGCTATCTACTGAAAGACGAGATCTTGATAAATAATTTCTTAATCAATGTACGTTAGCATTGAGCATACGGTATTGATTATGCACAACTTTGACTTACTAAATGGTGCGGGTTTTTCACAACCCAAGAATCCTAGTATATTGGGTAGTGGTGATTAATATCTAGCGGTGCTACGATTGCTATTATATTGAATCGTGTGCGAGGTGAGTCTCATTTGATAACGTCCACAAAAGGATATCGAAACAAGGTTTTATTATTCGGAACCTAGCTAGTTGGAGTTTGATTACTCTATGAATAATAAATAAGTGTTTCTTGCTAAGTCTACTCTTGGAGTTAATAATATGTTAATTAATTAAGTTCATAACAGACATTAATTAATTAATGGACGTTTCTATCTTAAACCCGGAATACTTGTAATTTCGGATTTGAATGGGCAGTGCAATATTACTTTTGTAGTGGCTGCTCGTAATATTCCAATATAAGCTTATTTTAAATTGTGGGTTCAATTTAATTAGTAAGAAGCTAATTGGGGGAGGTCATATCCAAATTCTTCCATAGATCCCTGACTGGGCCCAATATGTGACTTAATATAAATAGGAGAATAAATGAGATAGAAAAGTGACTTAATTATTATAATAATTCCCCCCCCCCCCCCCCCTCTTTCTGGAAGAGGGACGATTTTTAGCTCCCTCCATGAGCAGTTTCTGTATTTTTTATTCAAGTCCTAGTATTCTGGTGAGATCAACCCACAATGATATCAGTTTACAGTCCGGGAACCAATCAGAAGATCCGTGGTTTAGTACTCAAGATCTTCACATGGAGAAGGCGCTAGCCAACTTCGATTCTTTGGAGAATCAACGAGGTAAATTAGCTAATTTCGTAGTAAGCATGTTTTAGGTTTCAATTACGCTAAAGCGTGATTAAATTCAAGTTATGAGCATGATACGTGTGAGAATTACGTGAATAGATTTTGTCTAAATAATCTGCTAAATAGATCAAGATATTATGTGATCAATTGCATGCACGCTTCCGCTGCCAACCCCTACAGAGTGGGGGTCCCCCAATCATCTGGGGACAATGTCTATCGGCCCTACATGGATTTATTGTACAGCGGTTCCCAGAGTACTCCACTGGAGACTTAGTTCACTAGCATTGAGACTTTCTCACTTGAGGAGTTGGGTCTATCTCCGATGAAGGAGCCTCCCACTCAGAGTCAACTGGCGGTTGGGGGACGGGTTGCTTCGGCAGGGAAGTCAAAGAAGAAGGGAAAGGGCAAGGGCCAGGACAAGGGCACTAGTGACTCCTCGCGTGAGGGGGACGAGGGGGAGGAGGCCGACGAGGGACGGAGGACCGTCTGGAGTGAGGAGGAGTGCGTCGGTCTGGCAAAGGCCTGGGTCAGTATAGTTGATGATCCCATTATCGTGAGTAATCAGACTATCGACAGGATGTGGGCGAGCATTAGCGAGCGAGGCATACGCCAAATTCTGCCCGGCTGGTGGGAAGCATCACTCGGCGGAGTCCTGCCGAAAACAGTGGGAGCGGGTGAGGAGGGCCATCACCCAATTTGTCGGCATCTACGAGATCAACTGCCCAGGACCAGGCCCATCAGAGGCCCACCTTCTATAATTAGTTTTTTTTTAATGTAATTAGGTGATTAATCACTAATAATAGTATATTTCTCTATTTATGCATGTCATCTTGTGCACGAGACATGTTAATTTTGTCTATATCATTCCAATATTTTGGATGTTTACGAATGGACTCAAACTGAAATAGTTTAATATCAACATATGTTTCCAACTAAATCATGAATGAAACATTCAATCTTGATTACATCTAATTTTTTATCCAAGATGTAAAAAAGATGATTCTGAAGTTTAACTTTAAGAATATTACGTATTCAAACCCTAATATATAATGATAATTATAAAATTCTTTAAATTTGTTAGTTAGTTCATATACTTGTAGCTTTAAAAATACATCAACCCATATATCATCATCTACTAACAAAACTAACAATATTGGTTATACCTTAAGTTATACACTTACTTTTAAATAGAATAAAGAACATGAAAAATATTGTTAATACAAAGTCAATAAATGAAGTTAAACACATTATTAAATTTAGATTTAGTTAATGAGATATAAAAATACAAGTTATATGTTTTATTTTTGCATATAATACATTTAGAATTTCTTTAAAATACCTTAACAAAAAATTTAAACAAAGCCCAGCCCAGCCCGGCACGGGCCCACATGGCAAGTGGGCCTGGGCCGGGCCGGGCTTAGCAAAATTAGAAAAAGCCCGGTCCAGCCCAGCCCGTCTCAAACATGGGTTTGGGCCGGGCTGGGTTGCCCCGGCCCACTTGACATCTCTATCCATTGAGGATGTGAAGAAATTGTCTTTATAGCAGTACCCCAAGAGGGGGAAGTTCGGAACGTTTAAATACTGGGATGTCTATCTTGTGCTACAGGATTCCTCCATGTTTAGTGCGGGTGTTGCCGCTGGCTGGCCGAAGCAGACGAAGCTCAATACCTCCGACGAGTACAGCAGTAGTGTCGGTTCTCACGACCTCCCCAACGATGCCGAAGAGGCCCCTCAACCGTCTCCCCGCCGCCGTCGCCCGGTTGGGCAAAAGACTGCGATGAGGATGGCTAGGGGAAGCGCCAGCGGGTCCCACGAGGTCCAATCGGCAGCTCCTAGGGCCGAGCCCTGCCCCGCTCTCACCCACCTCGCGCGCATCCAACAGCAGCAGAGCATGATAGAGGTCATACGGGAGTGGAGATCGACGGATGACCCCTTACACAAGGAGATGCTAGAAGGGCCTCATCCAAAGTATGAGGTGCGATTAGGGGGCTCCTACCCCTCACCGGGAGTGCCGCCGGGACTGGCCAAGGGGACGATGAGGAGTGAGACGAGGGTCGCGTGTGTCGAAGCTTTAGGATGTTTTTTTTATGTACTATATATTTTTTTTAATTTAAATATGTATGTTTTTTTGAAATAAAATGGTTGCAATTTCCCCGTATTCGTGTCGAAATTTTAATTCTGTAATTGTTAATTTGTGAATTTTTATTATTGTGCTTGTCTGTCGGGATGTACTAGGGATGTCCGCTATTGTGCAGTAAAATGTCCTTATGACGTAGCAGTGTTGTGGATATCCTTATGACGTGGCAGGAGGTGTTTTTGGGATGTCCGTGGACTTGTTCGTCGGGATGTCCATCCCTATTGTGGATGCTCTAAAGATATAAAATTAAAAAAACATGGATAGTAAAAAACAAATCGGAGATCATATTGTAAATTGTGAAAGTTAGAAGGATTGTCAAATATTTTGATAGCCTAGAGGCTCCCAACTTTACACTTTACACACACTATACTTATACTACCACAGTCCACATTGCACATGCTGTATATTTACTATTAATCATTTTTTATTATTATAATTATTAATTTAAGTTGAGTAATTATCAATTTTTATAAAATGAGTACAATAAAAAAGTGACTCAAATAACATGGATATAGGGAGTAATATTAATTAAGTTGATTATTAATTATAACTATTAATTTAAGTTGATTATAATTATTAATTTAAGGTGATTATAATAAAAAAAATATAGAGTAATTTTTTGTTGAAATAAATATGTAATTTTATTTAACTTTTGGGAAACAAGCAACAACTTCAAATTAAACCCGTCTCTAAGAACATGTGATTAGATTGTAAAGAATCAATAAGTTTATCTCTAATAAAAAAAGGTAGATATACATCTTTTGTTAGCATTATCTTAGAAATTCATTATCTTAGAATATGTGTATAATATTTCTAAATTAAACTTAATTAAATTAAATTAGAAATCAAATTTGTTATTAAATATATTATTTTATCAATAAAAAATGATATAAAAAATTTGTGATATAATTTTGAGCTTGATTTGAAATAATTATAATATTTAATAAAAAATTAATTTTTATTTTGTAGATATTTAATTTAAATTTTTAATATTTTTCCTGATTGCTATAAAATGATTAGTATGTAATTTATATTCATTTATCCTCGTTAGGAGTCACATTTATCTTGGATGCGAATTTTATTAATGCAAAATATGACGTGTGAGCTGTTACCATTTAGTTTCTCATTGGGGCCTTCAAGTTCCACACGTCAGAGCACTTTTTCCTGTTAGGATACTTAGTTCAGAGCTATGCCAATATTTTCACGTGTGACTGTAGTTTGATAGAAAAGATAATAAATAAAATATTAATTATATAATTTTAATATAGATGAGTTATCTATCTTATCGTTCGCTGCATGCATGGAATAACTTCCATGCTTGAGCGTCTGTTGTTAGATCGAAGCATGACTAACAAAGTGGTTACCAAGAAAAAAAAAAGATTTATCGGTTTCAGAGGTTTTCTCTTTCTAACACCTGAATAAAAAGCTTTGGTCTCTGTCTCTACGAATTTGCCGTGCTCTCAGTTTCTCTTTTGCAGTTCGGTGGCTCGACAATCGGTTTACAAAAACTTCACCAGAAATCGAATTTTAGGTGAGTCCTGTGCGATGACTATCCAATTCAAAGAAAAATAATTGCTAAGAATTGCATTTTCGAGCAGATTATCCCCTTCCTATAATTTATTCCTTGAAAATAATTTAATCTTGGTGTGAATTGTTGTACATACAATAGCCGAGCCTCCTCTGTCCATCTCTGTCGAAGAAACAAGCTGCATATTCAAGAATTCTATTTTACGAGATCTGTTATCTTTAATTTTGTATTATCAGTTTCATGATGTTCCTGATTCTTTTTTGCTGAATTTGCAGTGAATTTTACACCTCATGGGAATGACAAGAAATGTAGTTGAGGAACTACCAAAGTCTTGCTAAGGATGTGTTTGATAAGATAGTAATACCAAGATAGGTAATTATATATACACATTTCTAATTGTTTGTTTTGATATCATAAGACAATGGCCCGCCTTAATCTTGCCAAAATTATAACCTATCATTTTATCAAGTTAAGCCACAGTTATCTATAATACACAAATCTAGATAATTTCTTTTCTACCAAACAATAACGAAAAAATCTTATCTACGCAAGTCCGCATTTCTTATCTTGCTTTAGATATTTTTTTATATCCCATCTTTCTTATCAAACAGGTCCTGGTCGGAGCGGAGATAGGAATTTAGCACAGTCCTGGTGTAGTGGGATGTCAGTTAGACGAAAAGATACAGCTTCAGAACAGAGCGAGATCAAGATCGGTTCCTCATGGATTCCGGAAACCTCGGCTAAAGCCACTTCGACGAACAGGGGAGAAACTCAGACGGCTCGAGCAAGTCTGTCCGGGTCGGAAGAATTTGTGCAACAAACACAATGCCAAAGGGCTTCAATGAGTGTAAATAATGCAAGTAGAGTCGCTGTTGCCATGGCCACCAATTCCCGTGTTTACAAGGAGAATCTGATTGGTTTCGAGAGTTGGGTGGCCAGAGAGGCTTCCAATTCCCACATGTTTGGAAAAGGTACGATGAATGGCCCAGACCAGTGGTCAAATGTCTCATTTAGGAGTCCCTTGAATGTAATTGGAACGACAGGAGAAACGGGGAATGCCCTCACGCAAAGTAATTTTGCCACGAGCAGCAGTCCACAAGTTGAGGGAAGACAGTTTACTACGAGCTCTGGAAGTACCTCCCTGCAAGATCAACACACCATGCTTGGAGCAAATTTTGATGCTCAAGGGAGAATACTAAAAACTGACACTGGTAAGTTCACTATTTGATTAACACAGAAAAATGTTTTCTTTAACAATGACATTGACTTGTATCAGTTCTGCTATCTACTAGTGAAGAACCTTGATTTGGGTAACTTGCTCAAGAGCTGCCATAACTCAGTTCCCAACACATTAAATAGAACTTGAAGCTTCCCATTTGAAAAGTTGTAGAAGCCCTGCCCTGTGTATAAAATATGAGAAAAAAAATATCACTTTACAGTATCCTACAAGCAAAAAAGTAGTGCAAGGATTTTCTAGGTTCAGTATTCACTTGACATTAGACAGCAATAATGTTTGCATTAATGCATCATGTAAACTGTGTGACAGTCAAACTGGAGAAAGCGTTCCTTGGTATAGAAAACCAATATGTCACAGCAAAAGAGAAGTAGGTGAAGGCACGCATCTTGAAGATGCTCTCTAAAACTATACTCCATTGTCCCAAGGTAGATGCCACATTTTCCTTTTTAGTTTGACGAACAAAATATGTCACATTTCCTTTTTTGAAAAAGTAAACCTAATTAGTATTACATTCAACCACATTTTCACTCTCTTCATTATTAGTTCAATTACCTGCTTCTCTCTTCATTAATACATTCAACTATACTTTCTCTCTATATATTTAACACACTAAACAACATTTCCTAAAATCAGGACGGAGGGAGTATTAGTTAGGAGCAAATGGAACTCAGTTAGAGCAATCATATACTACCATTCAATTGTTTATAAAATATAGCAAGAATCTAAAAAATTATATGCAAATTACTTATGCATGGTATGTTTTATCTCCTCTATTGAATATGGATCTGCTCTTGTGTCTAACAGATAGTTCACTCCCATCTGGGCACTTACTCAATCTCAATTCACCACCCAGAATGATTACCGATGCAGCTTTGAGGAAGAGTACTCCATGTCAGTGTGAACCTAAAACACCAGAGAAGACAAACCGAGGTGGCCAGCAGGAGCCTGCCATGAAACATTCAGCAATAGATGAAGCACATACGAGAGAAAAGAACGACACCATGAGTGATGGAGTGATGCGGCAGCCTGAGAAAGAAAAGTCCCCTCTGGTGAACTATCAATTGAGTGAGGTCACGTCAGCAGAGTTGCAGGAGAATCATAAGCTTGGCAAGGGAGGCATGGATGAAGCTGATTTACTCAAAACCCCTCAGCAGAAGACTAGGAGAAAAAAGCACAGGCCAAAGGTCATAATTGAGGGTAAAAAGAAAAGAGCTCCTAAATCAAGTGCACAGAAAACTAGTGTTCCTCAGGGCACCACGAGAGTCAAGAGGAAGTATGTACGAAAAAATGGTGTTAACAGCCCCTTGGGAGGGGGATTGGGAACCAATGGAGCTGAGCCAGATAATAAAACTCCTAGTTCTAATGAAACTTCTTTAAGAAAGAGAAAGCACAGAAGAAGAAAAGGAATCAGCAACTCTGAAGATGACACTGATAAGGAAACCACTAAAACAACAGAAATACAGGGGGGGCAGCGTACTCTAAGATCCTGCCGAAGATCTCTGAATTTCAACTCAGACGACCCAGTAAGAGATGGAAACTCCCCAGATTCCTCTTCAAACTGCGAAAGGGAATTGCAAGCTAGTAACTTCAGTCCAAAAGATCAGCCAGAAACAGAACAGCATCATCCCCAGAGCCCCCTGCTAAACACACTAAAGGAAAACCACATGCCAACAGATCAAAGTGTGTCTTCCATAGGGAAATGCCAAATAGTATTCTCAGACGTTACACGTGATAAAGAGGCTAATACTATTCAAGTGGGCATGAATCCTGATGGCCAATTGACACCAAAAATCCCTAGTGACTCCATCAACAGCAGCACATGTTTAAAAAGACATAACATGGATAAAAATGTGGAATCAGCACTTTGCAACAGAAACGAATCAGGAACATCATATAATTCTCTGCAGGCGTACCTTTCTACTTTAACACAGAATGCAGATGCTGGCACACCTGGATTACATTTTCCAGCTATCTATAAGAAAAAGAGGACAGAGAAGATATACAGTGCAGTCACATCCAGCATGAAGATTGCAGAGTACTCAAACAATGGTGGGAAACTTGAAAGACAAACTCTCAGAGATTCTTGCAACAAAACGTTTATGTCATCTTCTAATCAGGGATCTTATGGTGCCCAAAGTGCAACTGATGGGAGGCAAGTGTATGAAGATCTGTTAGCTTTGGAACCCACACAAAGGATTAAGAGAAGAAGATCAAAAGCCCCTACTTGTCAGAGGAATGTAGCTTCACCAATGGAAAACTGTAAACAATGGCTAAATTTTTCAAGCAAAGCAGCAACAGTTTCTAGAACTCTACAAAATATTGAAAGTCTCAACGAACCATTTACATGCATTGAAGCTCTTGTGACCGACAACCGATCAACAATGGCAACCAAGAAGCGGTCAAAGAAAAGCATCCTTATCAATTCAACAGGGCAAAACTTGTATAATCACCAAAACTTTGCTGGCACTTCAATGGGTACTGATAAAGCTTGTCATGCTAATATCAATATAACAACCTTACAGTATTTATATACTTGACTGACTTTCAACTTATGATGCAGGACCACCACCAGCTCTAACATGGAAAAACATGTCTCTAGTTGATTCACTCGCTGATAAACTCAGCCAAGTAGACCTAAATGTTGAAAGCAGCATAACAGCAGAAAAATATAAAGCATTTTTCAGAAAATATTATAAAGAGCATTATGCTATTGTTCCATATCAAAACTCTGGAGCTGTTGTCCATTTTGATGCTTCATTTGATCAAGTGAGAAGAAGAAAACCACGGGCTAAAGTTGACCTTGATGATGAGACAACAAGAGTGTGGAAACTTTTGTTAGAAAATATAAACAGTGAAGGCATCAATGGGACCAATGAGGAAAATACAAAATGGTGGGAGGAAGAACGAAGAGTATTCATTGGAAGAGCGGATTCATTCATTGCACGCATGCATCTTGTACAAGGTAACCCAAATTCGTATGCTAACACTATAATGGGGCTGATAAAGGCCCTTCTTTGACTCACTACACAGTAACTAAGATAGAATCAGGTAAGAAATAAGGAAAATGAGTATTGTTGATAATACTATTCATTTTATATGTTTTAATATTCTTAGAGCTAAGATGTGACAATAGTCAATAAGTTGAGCACTCAAGAGAACTGGAAGAAATGGAATCTCTTTTGCTCTATCCCTCAGATTTCAACTAGATGCTGAAAGCTTAAGTAAATAATGGAAAAATCTTTTATTCTCTACACCATCTCTCAGATTTATCCTTTTAACTTTATAGTTATAAAATCTCTAACAACAAAATAGAAACAGGAGTTCTTCCTGGAAATACAGACAGAATCTAGAGGTAAGTATTAGGAGACTGGTCAATACAACTATACATACAATACATTTAACATGCACAATACAAGATACTAACAGCCAATCTCGGTTTGGTTTTCCATTGAAGTGGAGAATGAACAAATTAACTTATCAATTTAATAAACTAAAAAGTTTTAGTTGTCATAAAAAAGGTTCACTCTGCTGCTGCATTTGGAACTTTTCCCCCTAACATCTACTTCCGTATCATTGAAATCTTTAAACCTAAACATTTTGTGATTTTCTTCCACAGGAGACAGGCGCTTTTCTCCATGGAAGGGATCAGTTGTTGACTCAGTAGTTGGTGTTTTCCTAACTCAGAATGTTTCAGATCATCTTTCCAGGTTAGTTTAACATGAACTACCTATGTACTTATGCCTAGGTTCTGACCTGTAGATATAAAATCACAATGCGTGTTGCAGCTCCGCCTTTATGTCACTTTCTGCTAGATTCCCTGCTAGGCCAAGCATCCACTCAGCAGAACTGCGTAATGATAGATCAGATGGCGCAACCAATGAGCCTGAGGTCTGTGCACTCGAATCTGAAGGGAACATCGTGTTGACCAAAGAGATCTTAAATAAGACGGTCCGCAGTGATGATACTAAAACACTTCAAGATTTTGAAGAAAGAAGTATTAGGGAAGCGAACAGTGTGATACCCTCTCTAAATGCGTCAGGCAATGACAGTTCTGTACAGGGAAACTTCAGAGGACAAGCAGCAAATACTTCTCTTGCTCCAGTTATTTCCTGTGAAAAAATTATAGCAAACAGATCTGTGTGTTTGAACAAGGATGGTAGAGACACAGAAGACACCCTTTTCTCTCAGGCGCTGGAGATTTCTTCTCAGAACTCTGCAGTTTCCCCAATAGCAGCACAAACCACAGGAAAAAGTGATTCTTGCTTATTTAGCACCTCAGAAGAAGAGCCGGCAGCTGGGGTTAAACCAAATTGTCTGACTAGCCCAACATCTTTCATAAAGCTTCTAGAGATTGCGGACAATGTGTTACAGGGGATTCATGGCAGTGAAAAAAGAAATCCCAATGGAAGATGCTATATACCATCAGAAAGCTTGTCTTGCAGCTTGCAGAATGAAGATTATTTAGGCAACTCTACTGTACCTGCTAAAACTATTGCATCGTGTAATCAGACGTCTTTGTATCATGTTCCAGTTTTGGGAGCACAATCACCAGGCTTTGACTTATATCAGAAAAACAGTAAGTTCTCAGATAGTTCCAGCGAGAAAGAACTTTGTACAGGTGAAATAAGTGAACTGTCTTCAGAATCAGCATCAGGAACAACATCTCGGAAGTCAACAACTATTGAATTTGGGGTTCCAAATCTTCCCAGTTCAATTGCTCACTCAAGCAGCAACCAGCAAATTGAGATAAATCAAATGAAAGTTGACAAACAAAGAGGCCAAGCACTAGCACAGAAGAAGACGCGGGAGGGTGCAGAAAAAAACACCCATCAAAATCTGATGGATGCTACAGCTAGTAGTACCAACATTGACAGTGTAAAACACTCAGAGCATAAGGAAGTAAACTCAAATAAGAATGGCCTCAATAGCCATCCTGAGCAAACGATTAATGGACCCAATTCAATAGGTGAAAGAATCAGTAAAGAAAAGGAGATCAAAGTTGATTGGGATCAATTAAGAAAACATGCACTCTTTGGTGAAAGAAAAAGTGAAAGAACGGACTGCACCTTGGACTCAGTGGACTGGGATGCCATCCGATGTGCAGATGTTAACGAGATCGCTCATATTATTAAAGAAAGGGGAATGAACAATAAACTGGCAGAAAGAATCAAGGTAACCAAAAATAGCTGTGGTAGATAATATAGAGCTGTCATATGTAATTTAAACTCATTACGTTTCCGTTTATTGCAAACGTAGCTAGAAAGCTCCCATTTATAGCTGATCATCTATTGAAATTGAACAACTGTGCAGGACTTCCTCAACCGCCTTGTTAGAGACCATGGAAGTATTGATCTGGAATGGCTTAGGGATGTTCCACCAGATAAAGCAAAGTAAGTATGCATCAACATTTTCTCAAAACAAAAAGAAGAAAAATAAAAGTTTGTTTTCTTATTAGCTATGTCCATAGATCAAAATAGCATAAGCACCTAATTGTTGCCTTCAATTTTCAGAGAGTACCTATTGAGCGTAAGAGGTTTGGGTTTGAAGAGTGTGGAGTGTGTACGGCTTTTAACCCTTCATCACCTTGCCTTTCCAGTAAGTCTTACCTCATTTACAATGCCTGGCTCAAAGAAAAAAATATTATTAACTGTATCTGCAACAATTGAAAAGGTCGACACAAATGTTGGCCGTATAGCAGTACGATTAGGGTGGGTTCCTCTTCGACCATTGCCTGAGTCACTTCAGCTACATCTACTAGAACTGTGAGTATTTTTCGCAGCTAACATATTTCCCCATAACAATGTAGAACCAGACAGATAACTGACTTGACCTGATTTTTTGTAAAGGTACCCTATATTGGAGTCAATTCAGAAATATCTGTGGCCCAGGCTCTGCAAGCTTGATCAAAAAACACTGTAATTAATATTTCCTTCTTCAGATGGATGCTTAATGTTGAAATAACAGTACAAGTAACCTTCATTGACTTGTCATCTCTCTCACATTACAGATATGAGCTACATTATCAAATGATCACTTTTGGAAAGGTATGACATGGTTATCTGAGAATCTTTTGTATATTCCAAGACACCCTGTAATTTTTTCATAAAATAATAAGTACAAAAGCATTATTGTCTTGTCAGGTATTTTGCACAAAGAGCAGGCCAAATTGCAATGCATGTCCAATGAGGGGAGAATGCAGGCACTTTGCAAGTGCATATGCAAGGTTTATATTATGCACTACTGAACTCGTTTTCAAAATTCTGGAAGTATTTCTTTTACCTCTCGTTATTAAGAAAAGGACGGAAAATGCATTTGTTAAGCCACACCAGCAATACATAAAACCATTAAGATCAGTAATCAAATGATTCCCTTGAGTCAATGACATGAGCGAACTGCGAACCACACTATTAATGGAATCTTATAAATGTGCATGTAGTGCAAGACTTGCTCTCCCAGCACCACAGGACAAAAGCATCGTGGGTACAGCGGAAAATAAGAAAGCTGATCAAAATCCAGTCAGAAGTATGAATACCTTGCCGTTGTCATCACCTCAAACTGAAGAAATGGATCATAAATCTAGAGTTACCAACTTGCAGTTGACATCTCCTCAAACTGAAGAAACGGGTCCTAGATTTAGAGTAAGCAACTCTCTGCCCATCATTGAAGAGCCACAAACACCAGAGCCTATTGTCGAAGTTCCCACCACACCAGAACCAGATGATATGCCAGATCCAGAATGTGATATTGAGAGTGCTTTTGGTGAAGATCCTAATGACATCCCCACCATCCAACTGAACATGGAAGAGTTCACTCACAACTTGCAGACAATCATGCAGCAAAATACAGAACTGCAGGAAGGAGAGATGTCAAAGGCCTTAGTAGCTTTAACTTCAGAAGCTGCTTCAATACCAGTGCCAAAGCTTAAAAATGTTAGCCGGCTCCGAACAGAGCATCAAGTGTAAGTAGACAGTCCTTTTTATCTTAACCTTTGGAAATCACACAACTATTACAGGTGTTAAACTGCATTTTTTTAGCATGCTGGTGTACCTAATAGAAATAAGCTAGCTCGCATGACTCCATAATTCAGACTAAGAATGAGTTTTAGGTAGTCTAGAGAAAATGACATGTTTGATAATTTGGAGCGTCTTATGAAATCTTCTCTTTTTACAGCTATGAGCTTCCTGATTTGCATCCACTACTAGAAGGGGTTAGTGATATTCTGTTCGTAACAAACACACGCGATGGTGTAAGGTGCTTTTTAGACTCAAATAAATTTTCAAATTTGCAGATGGATAAACGGGAACCTGATGATCCTTGCCCCTACCTACTTGCTATATGGACCCCAGGTATGAAAAAAACATCCCCTAAATATAACTGAAAAGATGAGGAGAACTACTCATTGCTTGACATAGTGAATACTATATCAAAGGATCTAAAAGAGAGAAAATGGAATCACCGTCTAACTTAGTTATTTTAAGAGTAACCAGCTCTTATAAATGCTCCATACCAGGTGAAACAATGGATTCTATTGAACAACCGCAGAGAAGATGCAGCTCCCAAGAAACCGAAAAACTCTGCACAGATGAAACCTGTGCATCATGCAATTGTATACGAGAAGCAAAATCTCAAACTGTTAGGGGAACTCTGCTGGTATTGATACTATCATTGTAGCAATATATTAGGTTGTTTAAGGAACAACACTAATACATGTCTTCCCTGATCTTATTTACTTTCTTTTCTATCATTTTAATTAGACTTCTATGGTTATGGTGCCGATACCATAACCAGTAAATTAATTTCCTCAGCTAATTTATAAATTTAACATTTAAAAAAATCACAGATACCATGTAGAACAGCCATGCGAGGAAGCTTTCCACTAAATGGAACCTATTTTCAAGTAAATGAGGTCAGTAAAACAAATTTCATTCGTATTAATAGTTTGTGCACTAATGATGATATTGCAACTGTTTCATTTGTATGATTTGACATGTGCAGGTATTTTCTGATCATGAAAGCAGCCTATCCCCAATGGACATACCAAGAAAGTGGTTATGGAACTTGCCAAGGCGAACAGTCTACTTTGGAACATCAATACCAACTATTTTTAAAGGTAACAGCTGAAGATACAGCTTAGTATTGAGGCATCGCGATTTGGTTTTAGAAAAGTTGACAATACATCATTTTTCTGCTTATTAGGGCTGTCCACAGAAGGAATTCAGTACTGCTTCTGGAGAGGTACACTTGGAAATTGACTGATGTTCTCATTTTAGCTCCATGCTCTAGCACCTTATACAATAAGAATAAAAGATGAGAAAACTTGGAGCATAAGAGTAATCATTTTACCACGTGAATATCACACATTAAGAATAAAACGTGAGAAAACTTGGAGCATAAGAGTGATAATTTTACCACCTGAACGACATAATTAGCTGATGTTTCTTATTTCAGGGTTTGTCTGCGTCAGGGGCTTTGACAGGAAAACAAGAGCTCCTCGTCCCCTAATTGCCAGATTGCACTTCCCTGCCAGCAAGCTAGCCAAAGGGAAAGGAAAGACAGATGAAAGCTAGACATAGACTGAAGTTAGTTTAAGCCTTGGTTGAAAGTTAGCGGCTCTAAAAGCAAATGACATGGTACATTTGCTTGTATCATACTAAAAAGGAATGTCTAGGTTGTACCAGTTGCAAATAATCACATTTCATTACCATCTACTGAATCTTGGCATCTTGTAGGAATCTAGGATTGCTATTTCTTTTAATTTGTTGCTTATGAAATAAAATTTATTGCAATTTGAAAAATAATTGTAGAACTTTGATAGGATGCACTGTAATATCATTATAATGGTTAAGGTAAAGGATGCTAGAGACAGAATGATATTTATGAGCTGGGATTTATCCAATTGGGCTGAGAGAATCACTAGGACATTTCTAAAGGCGTTGCCTTCCCATAAACATTAAAAAAAACATATGGCACTTCCATCTTAGGTGAAAAATGAAAATTGATTTCCATCATATAACCTGTATAGAGCACAAATACCACTTAAAGGAACAGTTACCTTATAAAACACACATGCACAGAAAACAAATATTAGAAACTGTCCATGAGCTACTCAGTCTTATTTTTTGACCTAAGGCTAAGAGAGGAATTGAAGACACTTTGCCAGGCAAGAACATAATCTTGATTGAAATGATCCAGAAATAGCTAGACGTCTATTATATCATAGATTCGTAGTAGTTTAATGACAATTTAGAGAACAAAAAGAGACTTACCCCTACGTTAGGGCATCATAAGACTGCTAGTGCCTCGACCCAAAGACGCAACAGTACTAAAGATCCCATCTTCCACGGAGAAGCAGTGTATAGCATTACTACTTCTCTTAGACCCTATCCAAGGGATAAATTATGCAAATCCTCATTATTTTTGCAGGGAATGAGGCTAGTAAAATTAAAGCAGTCTTTCAGTGTTCACGAGCAAAATGTTATGCACATGCACGAGTATAGTATTGCATTACTTATTGTACCAGATGTTCATTGCCGAACAAATCTTTTAGCACTTCCATTAAGGATGGGAAAAATAAGAGGTGCTTTATTGCTATCATGATCGTCTTGGCTAATCCAGTAATCCCAATAGCAACACCAGGCTAGTCATTGGCAAAGTAATTCAACTAGTTAAGCTAAACTTCGAATGAATCTGGCTGAAGGCATAGATACCATAGAGATCTTTAATAAACCTTGTCTCGAATAATCGAAGCGTTTTGCTGATTGCTAAGTAGAATTTCGATTTGTTATTGCAGGCTATATTGCAAATACACTAAAGCAGCTCAACATAAGGATGCGAAAACACATTTTAACAGCAGCAGGAAAATTGAATCGTGCTCTGTGATCTGCTGCTACTTCGCAATTCGCATACGCAAACAAATCCCAATAAAAAACCTATAAATTAGTAAAACCAAGGGTACGAACTTTAGAATTGTAGACGGATAACGTTATCTTCATTCAAATGACGTTTGTGTAGTTGTTTATATCTCTTTGTTTCTGATCCAATATATCATTCGAGATTGAGATCGCATCAGACGTAGAATCAAACAACTGCGACCATAATCATGCCACAACAACAGTGTTTGTAAATGCATATGTAAAGGATGGAGAAGGTTTACCGTTAGAAAGCACGGAATCCAGCCTGAGATCTCCAGCGATGAATCGGAAGCAGACTGCAGCAGATTAAAAGCGACTGCAATGATGAGTAAGCGCATCGTTTGATTTGGAGAAAGAGGATTTTTCCGGGAAAATTTTGCCGCCTTGCCGATTATGGAGTTCCCTCCCTTTTTTTTGGTTTGGGCGTTTGAGATTCACGCGCTCTGACTTGATGGTCAGGGTTATTGGTTTACTGTTTTAGAGTGTCCACACTAATGAGGTCGATGGAACGTGAGCCGTTGTTGCTACTGTAGTTTCCGGTGACGCTGAGTCTTGTCCACTTCGGTCCAGACCCATGCTCTTCCTCGCAGATGCCCCTGAATTTCGGACAGATCTGGAGAACGAGAAATCTGTCCTAGTTGTTGAACTTTAGCCACCCATCAGCTCGATACATCTCTAGCGACAACGCCTTTACGTCGGCTTAGCTGCGGCCGCTCTCAACTTGAAGGTGTTGTAGGCCACCAGGAAACGGGCCCAGAAGCCTAGTTCTGTCTGATATGTGCCAATCGCAGCATCCGACGTGACGGCGTTGATGCACTTTTTATTAGCATTAAATAAACCTGCAAGTATACAGAGTATATATAATGTAGCTAAAGGTCAGTACCGGATATCGAACACAGGGAAAACAATCACAAATTGGCTACCTTCTACTAAGCTTCGTTCACTATTTGGAAAACCAAAAGTTTTGGAGATTTTGAAAACTAAAAACAGTTTGAAAGCAATAAAACAACTAATTGCAGATAATTAAAGAGGTCAAATATGATACATAAGAGAATTCTAGGGATGTGCGTTCACAGTTATGGTTATACAAATTCCAACTACAATACCCTAGCGCAGTTTATACTTCGATAGAACGAGTTACATAAGTTTTGCCCATGCGGTGCAAGCGTAGATTACTAACACTAGGGTTGTCAATCCTAGATTCGTAACTCCTAAAAGCTCCTAAGACCCTTGAAAAGTCCTCACTCTCAATTAACAGTGTCGTTTTAAGGGAAGCTAATTGTAGTGTCTACTAAGTGGATCTAACTCGTCAACCTCCTCTCACGATTATGTAGCAAGTTATATTAAATCATCACCGAATGTGTCACTCAAACGTGAAATATTATGGAACAACTTAGGGAAGAAACGAGTAAAAACAAAACGGATATTAAATAGAAAACAGAATTGTATAATCAAAGTCGTTACTAACACATCCCTAGAATCCTATGAATTTAGTTACACCTAATTGAATAATCTAATAACATAGAATAAAGGGAAAACAAAAAGAACATAAGAACTAAATCAATAAAACCCAAAGGTTGAATCTTTGTAGCCTTGATCTTCTCTTGAATTCTTCTTCAACCTCTTGCACAATGAAGAACTCTCTCAAATTTATGCTCTAGAATTATATGGCAAAAAGAAGATCCTAATGATGAGGTTTGAGGGGATATATATAGAGGAAAAATCGAGAAGCATGAAATAGGGTAAAAGGTGGCTAAGTTTGGTAAATTTTGGGGAGAAAATAGGTCAAATTCGTGTGCCGCATTTTCGCAGCGGGCCGCTGCACCTTAGCCAGCGGTCGCTGCACATTAATCCGTAGTCTCTGCCTCTTGGATAGCGGTCGCTACACTATGTTGAAGCGGTCGCTGTGAATAATCACATAGCTTCGGAAACTCTTCGAGCGGTCGCTGCGCACTCCCCAGCCGTCGCTGGGCGTGTTCTTCGTTTCAGCAAAACTTTCTCCGGAGCGGAGCGCTACTGGCTCAGCAGTCGTTAGGCCCCAGCAGTCGCTGTGCGTGTTGCAGCGGACCGCTGGGCGTCTCGAATGCTCCAGATTTTCAACTTCGACTTTTGTTCTCTTTTTAGGCTCAAATATGCACAAATCTCACAAAACACGTCAAAATACCAAAATAGAGAAAATATGCAAAATATGAACATGAAATGTGATTTTGACATTAAAATGGACCAAATAAACGCCTTAAAACAATGCAAAATCCGAGCGTATCAGGCGTCCCAGGACTTTGCCACAGCAACGGACTCCGGCGTCGAGTAGTACGCGGACGATCCACCACCGCCGCCCTTGCTGTTCCCCGCACCATCTCCATCGCCGCCGCCCCCACCGTCGCCTCCCCTCTCGCTGCCGGTCCCGCCGCCGCGGCCTCCACCGCGACCGGCGCCCACGAACCTCGTGGGAACCGACACCTCCACGCGTTCCTGTACTGGGAGGGGTGACGGGGTCTCCGGTAGGCCCGGACTCATACCCAACATCTGCTCTAATGTGAATCTATCAAAATCAGACAGAGGAGATTGGGTAGGTTGGAAGTTGTGAGAAGGGGTATCAAGAGGCGGAGAGTAGATCACGTCCATGTTGGGTCGGTAATCCTTGAACGCCGATTGAGGACGACTCACGCTCCTCTGAGTAAAAGACTGGCGGTGGAACTGGGGTGTATGTTGCCACGGCGGGGATGTCAGCGCCCACGACTGGGATGGAGGGGGAGTGGGACTCGATCTCCACGGCTGGGAAGGAGGATAGTTGTCGTATCCCGAGTCTCCGGTGCCGGGGGAATCACTATCTCCACCTTGCATATTAAGACAACAAAAAACAGAGAGTTGAAAAAGGGTGTAGATGTGTGTGAGGTGAAAAGAATGAAAAATGGTGTATTTATAAAAAAAAAAACCAAAAAATCAAAAAAATATTAAAAAAAATTGTACGACACCGCGGCCGCTCGCGGCGTCGTGTAATAGGGCGTCGCGGCGCTGGTCCCACCGCGGCGTTAACCATGGGTTTCTCGTTAAAATAAATATTTTAGCAAAGATTATGACGTTACCAAGAAATGTTTATATATAGTAAGTACTATTAATTATACATATGTTCGTTGTTTCATTATTGCGTGTGATTTCCAAATGTTTCTAATTGTACATTTCTAATTTTGCTTCTTCTTCAATTCGTATCTTTGTGATTTGCAATGTGAGGTCCATTTTGTGATGACCATGTTCAGTCGGACTTGTTGTTTGGCTATTATTCGTGTTCATACTGGTAATGATATTCTCATTTAGATTCGCGACAAGCTTTTATTTGTGCTATGTGTGGTCGATTTTTGTGATGTAGTGGTGAGGCATACCCATAAGGATTCTTAAAAAAGCAACTGGATTGTACTACCATGGCGTTGTGAAATGTGAATTGCGTGTTAATTTGGCAAACATAACAAGTGCATGGTTAGCCAGACTGCTGACATGCCCATATCAAAATAGGATATGAGGATACTTTCATTTCGATGATCTTGCAATAATATTTTGCATTTTCACTTCTGTGCAGTCAATGTAATGAGTATCAAATGGAAATGAATACATTCATAGTTTTAGTTAGGGCAAAAAAAAATATCATGTAATATTATTTGTACTACCAAATATTACTTCACATGTTTCTGTCATGAATTTGATCTTATCAATCGAAACGCACAAGCGAGAAAACGTAACCGCAGTCAACATCTTACCTATTATCCCAATTCCTATCATGGTGTTGAGTGTTTGACACATTTAGTTAACTCTATCAAAAGGATTCTAAACTTCTGCTATCATATAATCCATGAGAGAAAAGATTTGGTTCATTAACATGACTTTGCAAGTATGTTTGTTGAAGCTTGATCAAACACACACAAAAAAACATAAAATGTGTAGAAATCATGGAATAAATATGCCCGGTCAATGGACTTTGACCAAATAATAAATGTGACGAGACATCTAATTTTGTGAAATTAAATGATATAGCGTCGATCTACATTTTACGTAGATAAATGTAGTATATTCACTTTCTCAAATCCGATTTCCGGTGAGTGAGAAATAGTGGATTAAAGTTGGGCATAATTAGCTTTTTAATTAAAGCTTGGAGTTTGAGCTTAGGGAATAATTAACTAGTGTTAATTATCCCACATTGGAGAAGTGACACATCTTTTAATGTGTTTAAATTAAGTGACTTTATGTTACTTAATAATTATATTGGACCAAGATGGGTGAAAGAGCCCACATGCGTGCGCCGCCCCCGCCCGTGCTCGTGGTCGCAGCCTCGGGCCCGGTCCTGGTCCCGGTATTGGATCTTGGCAATTGGTCTTTGGGTGGTCTTTGGGCTCGGGTCCAGACCCGTAGTAATCTTTTTAGACCACCGCTGAGTCAGCAATCCAAGTGGCGTGGCACATCTTCAAGCGTGGCACAGTCAAAGCTGTCAGGTGAGAAAACCACACGCGAAAGGCACACTCCTGCCACACGCTTGTAATCGTCGACAGTTACGAATCTGCCATGATGAGCCTTCATGGTTTGGTTGACCCTGCATGGTGGCTTGGCCTATAAATAGGCTAGTCATTCCACTGTATTAGACACAATATTCACAAGCATAACAGCATAAGCTCTCTCCCTCTCTCTGCATTGTTTTTCTGTCGAAAGCTCTGTCCTCTCCTCTATCCAGTTGATTGCGGTGCTGCTTCACCAGAGACGTAGCCGTTTTATCTTTGGGGACGAAACGTCAATCCGAAGAGCACTACCGGGGCGTATCTCGTCTTGCGGAAAGAGGACACCTCGACTCGGCTAAACACTTTTACGGTCTTCTGTTTCAATTTTCTTTTCCATTGTAATTTCTTTTCAGTTTTCTTTTGTATTTCTTCTTCGGGTTGTATTACGCCCGGCTTTTATCTCTTGTAATCCCAGAAACCAACAATCGCAAGATGAGATAAAACTTGCTTTTGAAGAAATTTGGACTATAAACTGAACTTAACACTTTCGAAACATTTAACACCTTTGCTGGAGATGTCGACGGAATCCAACACCGCTGCTGCCACCACCGCCGCCGCCATTTCCTCCACCATGGCGACCCCTGGACCTGTCAACACTTCGTCGATTCCGACGATGATGCCCACTCCCGGGCTATCCTTCTTCATCAACAACCCATTGGGAGTTTGTTAACCCCCTTGGGCCAACTGGTGGATCCACCTCGAGTGGATCTGTTGGTTCCACTTTTAGTGGTTCCTTCGGATCCTTTAATGGATCGAGTGTTGGGGCCTTCGGGTCTCACGCGGGTGCTAGTCCCTTCGGGGCTGGTACGACCATGGCGGGCTCTATGCCCAACCATGTTGTTGGCTCCTTCGGGGGCAACAGAATTGGTTCCTTCCATGGGCCAAGTTCGGCACCTTTGGCACCAAGAATTATGCCACCTGCCGAGAAGCCATGAAAGTTTGGAGGATCTGACTTCAAAATGTGGTACCAAAAGATGTTGTTCTACTTGACAACATTGGGCGTCGCCAACTTCCTCACGGACAACGAGCCGCCCGCGCCAAGCGATCAAGAGACTAGGCTCGAAGTCATGGCAGACTATGATGCTTGGAGAAAAGGGGATTATCTATGTAAAAATTTCATTTTAAGTGCATTAGATGATAGTCTCTACAATGTATACTCCAATGTAACCACATCTAAACAAATGTGGGAAAGCCTAGAAAAGAAGTATAGCATAGATAATGCTGCAGGTACTAAACAAGTTGTAGCATCCAAGTTTATGGACTACAAGATGGTCAACTCTCGACCCATCATGGAGCAAGTCCAAGAGCTCCAAATGATCATCCACGCATTAGTGGCTGAAGGGATGACCTAGCCGACAAATTCCTAAGGTGCACGATCATTGACAAGCTTCCTCCCAGTTGGAAGGACTTCAAGAGCTATCTCAAGCACAAGCGAAAGCAGATGACCCTTGAAGACTTGATCGTGAAATTGCGCATTGAGGTTGATGTGCGCAAAAGCGACCAAAAGGCTAAGGGCTTCACCCCACTTGAAGCCAAAGTCAATCTGTTGGAGCGGGACGGTCCCTCCAACAAACGCCCTCGCCCAAATCGTCTAAGTGACAAAGGAAAGGGAAAGCAGCCTACAAAGAAGTTTGAAGGTGATTTCTACAAATGTGGCAAACCGGGCCACTTTACAAAGGACGGCCGCAGCAAGAAGAAGAAGTCGGCTGCCCACGTCGTTGAGAAGGAGTTCAAGGACTGGGATGAAAACGACCTCATTGCTGTGGTCACTGAAGAGGTTAACCTTGTTGATAACAAGGGTGGCCGGTACATCGACACCGGCGCTACTGCTCATGTCTGCTCAGATAGGAGCAAGTTTGCCTCCTACACTGCTGTTGAAGGAATGAAGATCAACATGGAGAATCAGGCATCGTCCGAAATCCTCGACGTTGGCAACGTGATTCTCATGATGACGTCTGTCGTCACTATCACTTTGAAGGATGTGCTGCATGTCCCGGACATCGGCAAGAACCTAGTGTTATGATCAATACTAGTTAATAAGGGGTTTAAACTTGTATTTGAGTCTGATAGGTTTGTTTTGTATAAGTTTGGAAAATCCCTCGGAAAAGGTTATGTAACCGATGGGCTTTTCAAGCTTAGTGTGACAACCCGCAGTGTTGCAAAGCCGTTGGCTAATAATAATAAAGCATCTACTTCCTCTTATTTGACTGAGTATTCAAATTTATGGCATTGTAGATTGGGACATGTAAATTCAAAAGCCATCAAAAGATTAGTGAATTTAGATTTACTAAAGGCTAAGTTGATGTTTCACTCGGTTGAACGAAGCACAAAACCCCTTGAATTAATTCACACGGACGTATGTGATTTAAAGATGGTGCAAACTAGAGGTGGTAAAAAGTACTTTATCACTTTCATAGATGATTGCACAAGGTATTGCTACATTTATCTTTTAAGAAGTAAAGATGAAGCAATAGAAGCGTTCAAAAATTATAAGAACGAAGTTGAGAATCAACTTGGTTGTAAAATCAAAACGATTCGAAGAGATAGATGAGGCGAATATGTAGCCCCGTTTGAGGAGTTATGCAACGCAAGTGGTATAATTCATCAAACAACTGCTCCATATTCACCACAATCTAACGGTGTTGCAGAACGCAAAAATCGAACTCTAAAAGAGATGATGAATGCACTGCTTCTGACTTCAGGATTACCACATAACATGTGGGGGGAAGTTGTTTTGACAGCCAACTATATCTTGAATAAAATACCTCTCAAAGGAAAAGATGTCACTCCTTATAAGTTGTGGAAGGGAAGGAAGTCATCCTACAAATACCTCAAAGTGTGGGGGTGTTTGGCAAAGGTGATGGTTCCTCCGCCCAAAGAAGTTACAATCGGACCTAAAACGGTTGATTGCGTCTTCATTAGATATGCACTTAACAGTAGTGCATATCGATTTGTTGTTCACAAGTCTGAAATATCGACTATTACTGTAAGAACAACAATTGAGTCAAGGAATGTTGTATTTCTCGAAAATACATTTCCTTGCAAAGACAAGGAAAAAGTCTCAACCAATTCTGAGACAAGAATTGAAGAAGAAGCCACTAGTTCTAAACCAGTGGAAGAAGAAGCCACTAGTTCTAAATCAGCAGATGAGGAACCTAAATCGCGCAAGCGTGCAAGGTCTAATCCAAAGGATACAAGACTAAGACGTGGTAGTAGGGTCAAAACACCAAAAACATTTGGTCCTGACTACATTGCTTTTATGTTAGATGAAGAACCGACATCTATAAAAGTAGTCTTTGATGGCCCAGACGGGCTACATTGGAGAGAAGCTGTTCAAAGCGAAATTGATTCAATTTTGCTAAACCACACTTGGGTGTTGGTAGATCTACCTGAAGGTGCGAAACCTCTAGGTTGCAAATGAGTACTTAAAAGGAAATTTAAGGCCGATGGAACAGTGGATAAGTATAAAGCCCGACTAGTAGTAAAGGGTTTTAAACAAAAGGAAGGACATGACTTCTTCGATACCTATTCACCTGTAACAAGGATTACATCTATCCGAGTGCTTCTCGCTATTGCTGCATTGCACAATCTTGAGATTCATCAAATGGATGTAAAGACCACGTTTCTAAATGGTGAATTAGAAGATGAAATTTATATGGAGCAACCCGAAGGGTTTGTAGTACCTGGACAAGAGAAAAAGGTATGCAAGCTCGTAAAGTCTCTATATGGATTGAAACAAGCGTCATTGCAATGGCACTTGAAGTTTGATAATGTGATGTTATCAAATGGGTTCAAAATCAACGAGTGCGACAAATGTGTCTACATCAAGAGCACTAATAACGGCCATGTTATAGTGTGTCTATACGTTGATGATATGTTAATCTTGGGTAGCAACACTCAAGTAATTAACGATACAAAGGCCATGTTAAAGAGAAACTTTGACATGAAAGACATGGGTCTAGCCGATGTAATTCTTGGAATGAAGATTCTAAGAACGTCTGATGGAATCATCTTAACACAATCACATTATGTTGAGAAGATATTGAATAAATTTAAAGCCTATGATGGCGCGCCAGTTAAGACTCCAATTGAACTCGACGTTCACTTAAGCAAGAACAAAGGCGAGCCCATTGCACAAGAAGAGTATGCACGGGTCATCGGGTGCATTATGTACTTGACTAATTGCACTCGACCTGACATTGCTTGTGCCGTGAACAAGTTGAGTCGTTACACGAGCAATCCAAGCAAGGAGCATTGGAGAGCTCTTGTGAGGGTTTTGAGATATTTAAAACATACTCAAAATCATGGGCTACACTTCTCGAGATACCCCCGGTACTTGAAGGGTACTGTGATGCAAATTGGATATCCGACAATAGAGACTCACTTTCAACAAGTGGATACGTCTTTACTATTGGGGGTGGTGTTGTATCGTGGAAATCCACAAAATAGACATGTATAGCCCAATCAACCGTGGAATCGGAGTTCATTGCCTTAGATAAGGCTGGCGAGGAAGCCGAGTGGCTTAAGAACTTACTTGAAGATATTTCATGTTGGCCTAAGCCAGTGCCACCAGTGCTGACCCACTGCGATAGCCAAGCGCTATTGGAAGGGCAACAATGGCTTCTATAATGGTAAATCTCGACATATACGTCGACGACATAACACCGTGAGACATTTGATCACAACATGGGTGATTACAATTGACTATGTGAAATCAATAGATAATCTAGCGGATCCGCTAACCAAAGGGTTAAACCGTGATCAAATGAATAAATTGCTAGAGGGAATGGGTTTGAAACCCACAAATTAAAGAATTGTCATACTGGGTGACATGCAAGGTGACAGAAATCACGTAAACTAGGCTTTCACACTTAACCATTTCAGATCTTAAATCTAACAGCTATCTAGACTTGCAAACTCAGAGAAATTAACTACCGAAATGAAAACATGCGATTCAACACTGGAAATTACCGTAACGCTTAGATCTAAGCTATCTAGACAGAAAAGAACGAAATCAAACAAGAACCGATGCACAAAACAACTTCATATCATAGAAACGTTGGATCACAACTAAGACTTCAAAGTAAGCAAGAATTGAAAGTGCAACAAATCCAACATAAGAAAACAAAGTGCGATTAACTAAGAAAGCAATAAAGATTGTTTTGCCACTCCGGGCGATGAAACTGTTAACACTACGAAGCGTGCTGACTGGAATGAGAGAATGGAACTTCGGCGAACTAATGATCTTCAAGTGACCATGGTTGTGGCGAGGAACGAGAATATGAAAGATAATGCTGAAGGATTGATCTACCGAAGACAGATTGCTAACTAAGCGTAGGAGTTGATGAACTAATTGATGATGATTCTCTCTCCAAGTGGCTTCCTTTTATAGGGAGGCCTCCCTTGATTTTTAGGGTAGACTTCAAACATGAAATGACTCTTTTGCCCCCTTGCTTGCGGCTAATCTTCCCAGCTATCCTTCTTCTCCATCTCGAGCCTTTTTAGCATGCATACTGGTCAGGATAACAACATCCTGACGCCCTTTTCACCTGAATTCTCCTAACATTCCCGTACTGGCTAGAACACTTCCCTGCACACTTTAGCAACTGTTTTGCAGATATATTCCACTTATGCACATTATACTGACCAGTAACCAAGGCCTAGAATACGACTTATCAAACTGCTCACACTTACCACATGCTTGTCCTCAAGCGTGAAGAACAAACAAAAGAAGTAAGTTGAATTCTAGCTTGGTTACTCCCCTGACCGACTCTATCCTACCTAGACCCTAAACTATGGTGCAAAGAAAAACACATAAGCACGGACACATACACATAAACAGAACTAAAAACACTTAAACACATTAACACAGTAAACACAGTAATTGGGCTATATTTTCTACCATCCCTCCCCTTGGGATTAGGTGCAATCCAGCCTTAGACAGCCTTGAATTTCCGCCGTCCCCCCATTTCCTTCCCAGTCAGTACATCCGCTTGTCAAGATCACCCACACTCTCGGCTTAACACTAGATTCTCTCAATCGCTCACTCCTCACTGGGGATGTTAGGACTGTATTCTCTCATAGCGCTGAACCACAGATGCTTTGGACTTAGATCTCACGTGCGGCTACCGAAGGTCTTAAGGCTTGTAACGGGGCTATAAGCTTGTAGTGTTTGGGTGGTTGTTCCTAAGGCTCTAAGGTTCAAAAATCTCTATCTTATTTCGATGTGTGGGAGCTGTGTGCGCTTAGGCTCTTGGCCGTCATCTCTGCTTGGCTGGACTTTTTCTGATGTTGATGCCCAAGTGGTCAGTAGCGTCGTGTGGCTTCGCCACCCTTATTCCTTCTCATTTTTGTGTGGTCAAGTGTTTTTGATAATTTTCTTCACATTTTTCTTCTTTCCTTCTTATAATTTTTTTTTGACCTGGAATGACTTCCTGGTCGATTTTCTCCTTACTTCTCAATTCTTTTCGCTCCAGTTGGTTTCTTTATTGTATGTCCTTCTGGCTAGTTGCCTCCTTGCCTTATGCCTTGCACACACACAATTCCAGGGGCTAGGGGTTATATCTGGGTATATATGGCTAGAAAGTGGGTTCTAAGGGTTGGAAATTATTTTTTTGAGGGGGGTTTCCTACTGCCTTCAATGTTGCTACACGCGGTCACTTCAACCTAGGCACCTTGTGGCAGCCACTCTTTTCTTTTCTGAATTAGTGGAAAGTGTGGGCTTTTCTCTCATACTCGCATCATCTATACTGACTAGGAGATACAAACGGGGTGGTTTCCATTTTCCAGCATGTCTTATCTCCCTCAATTCCCCTCACCGTCAGTTCGAGACAGTTGAGTTAAGCCCAATCAAATAAAAATAAAATAAAATAAACTAGACCTAGACACTACACAAACACTTAAACACAGATAACACAAATGCACACATGTCATACTGGTCAGTGCATTTTCCCTCCCACTTCACACGTGTCTGCCCTCAGATGAGGCTGTGAAGTGGAAAAAGGTAATGGCCAGTATGACTGACACACAGACATACCAAAACACAACAAGACATACTTATACTAAAAACTTCTCACACTTAGACTATATAATAGGCTAAGTGGGAGAGTTAAAAATCTAAACAGAGACCAACAATCCTAAACACATATATACAACAAACTCCTCACACTTAGACTATATAATAGGCTAAGTGTGAGTTGACATGCATACGAAAAAGAAAACAGAAAACACAAACACATGCGCCAAAAATGGAAAACCCTTTACTTCTCACACTTAGACTATTGCGTAGGCTAAGTGTTATGAAAGGGGTTTGCTCACATACTACACAGATTATACTACCTAAAAACACAGCAAAACACAATTAAAATACGAAAAACTAAAAACTGAAAATAAAAAGAAAACGAACTGGTCAGTATGGTTGGTCACTTGTTCCTCCTGCTCCTTCGCGGGGCAGGTTGTGGTGCAGGTGGTTCTTCCGGTTGTGCCTCCTCATTCTCGGACTGCTTGTTCCCAAATTCTGCTGACTCTTCGGCATCTCATTCTCCTGATTCCTCTCCGTCTGTCTCGGGGCCTTGTGATCTGACTTCCTGGCCTCCGTGGCCGCTTGTTCCAGCTTCTCGTACTAACTTCCCAGCAGCTAACTCTTTCAAGATTCCTTCCATCACGGTAGTCAAACGAGCCAATTCTGTCCTAGCTTGTCTATTCTCTTCAGCCAACTCCTCCACTGCCTTCTCTAACCTCTCGTGTCTCTGCTCATGATCTTGGGTACCCGGATGTGCTGCAGATCTCCCCGTCGGTATAGCTTCTTCTCCCATTGCATAGAAACGCGGTACCCTATGCCTCATGTACACAGTGTTCGTTCGGACAAAGAACGGTGTATCAAACAGACCAGGAGGATCCACCATGATCTGGTCGGATAAGTCTTCGGCCTCCGTGATGATGATGTTATTTCGGACGAACATTCCCAAGATATTGCAGAGAGTGAGATTTCTCGCCGGGTGGGTTGCAATAAGATGACACTGATACGCTGTCCAGAAACCAAGAAGTAACCTCCTTCCGCGCTTCGCGCACCACAGTAGGTATAACAATGTCATTGATGTTCTCACCGCGGAGTTTGACTGTCCCAGCAAATTGAAGTCCAAGTGGAGCTGGACTAAGCGTAGAATTGGGTTATTGAAATGGATTGAGCGAGAAAGAGTGGATGCAAATTCCCCAGAAGCCGGGTGAGTCAACTCTTCCCACGCTTCCTGAGGTTCGAAATCAACATGCCTATGAGGGATTCCCCGCTCCCGGCTCCTCCAGTCTAGCCCAATCCCTTCCTCCAAACTGCATATTCCCAACCTTACAGTCCACTCGATCAAATTCATACTTATTTCTCCACCAAACAACCAGAAACTTATAGAGACCTCATCCAAATCTATAGTTACCCGAAATCTGAAAGTAGTAAAGAACTCTTTTGCTAGCCTAACACTGATATTCGGGTTTTCATTCTCCAACAACCATTCGAATCCTAACGCATGCAAATACGCGAGAAACTGCTCGCGGGCACCCAATTCATCTAAAGAGGGAATATGAAGTACCTTTCCACTTTTAACCTGCTTACTCCCTTCATCCTTGCCATCAAAAACCTTTTGCAGCTTCTTAGAGTCGAATAACTTCATTTCCTCCACCATATCGTCAGTAAGGTCCACTGTCCAGCGCCGGTATCTTAGTCTCTCTACCGGAGGGTGCACTAGCTCCCAATGATCGTGCGGGAGTTGTTGCTCACTGCACTCCTCATTCTGCAAAGATATGTCGCTATCTGAGTCTGACTCTTCACTGACAGCGTATTCGCTATCGCTCTGTTCCCTGCGGTTTGGTGAGGTTCTCTGAGCGACTTCAGTTATGACTACGCTAGTATTGACCGTGCGCTGCCTCTTGCTGCTGGGCTTCTTCGTGATAGGGGCTTTCCCTTTTCGCTTCCTTTCTTCTTGATATCTGGCTTCCTCTCCATCATCCTCGTCTTTCTCTTCTTCGGGTTCCTTCTCAGCTTGTGTTGAACACTGATCCTGGGCAGTAGGACTGGTCTCATTGTGGCTTACTGACCTGGATGCGAGGTCCAGACCCTCAGCCATCCCGTCAGCCTCTTTAACTTGGCCACTCAGCGTTGGAGAGACCGCTTCGATTGCCATCGCAGTATCCTCCAAGTCAGTAGCGGATACGGATTCCTCCCCAGGTTTTGTGGGAGTGGTTCGTTCCTCATCACTTAAAACCTCTACCGGATCTGCCTCCGTGTTCGGCTTTGCCTTACTAGCTGCCCACCTTTCTAAGCATCTCTGTGATACCCTTTCAGGCTTCGGCCTCTCTGCCCTAGGGTCGCCCTTCAACACTAACTTCCTCTTGACGGCCTTCGGTTTTATCACTGGCGGTACCACTGGTTCGGGTATCTCGGTTCTTTCCACTGTGTCCTCCTTCTCCGTAGGCACATCACTCTTCCTCGCCTCTGTCTGGGGGTTCGCTGACTCTGGTTCTTTCTCTCCTGCCCTGCCTTCTTCCACTTGGTCTACTGGCTGGTTGGATAGATCAACCGGGTTTCTCCCTGCAGTGGCTTTTTCATCTTCTCCTACTGCCCTAGATGTGAGGTTCAGATCCTCAACCATCGTGGCATTAACATCTTCCCTCTGGTTTACTCCATCCAAAATCGTCTGAAATTCGTCATCCGTCATTAGGCCTTGTTTCTTGGCCGTCTCATTTAAATCTATCTCTTCCCTCACCATTCCTTGAGAAACGGTCTCCGCCGTCGGCGTTTTCTCTGACTCATCGCCTCCCTTCTGGCCCTTTTCCTCCTCTCTTCTTCTCGCTTCACGTTCTTCCGAGTTAGAATCATAATAGGCGGAGATGGGGTCAACCTCCATCGAATCACTTTGTTGTGGAGTTGGGGAGGGTTCCGAAGATTCTGGCGAAACGGTTGCCGACGGAGATTTTTGTTCTGGTGGAATTTCGGTGGAAGTCGGAATGGAAACAGTTGGTTGTACCGTGGTTTTACCCCCATTTGACTAAAACCGGCCAGCGCCGCCGTCCAATCTCTGTTAGGGTCCTGCAGTCGCAAGAATTCCGCCATTGCATCCATGGAGACCATTGTTGGTGCCTGAGTAGTAGGCTCCAGTAGTTGCGGTTCTGGTTGTGGGTTCGGCGGCCGTTCTTCCCGCGGTGGTGATGATTCTGGAGTTTCTTCCCTGCGGGTTGAAGTGGGTTTGATTTTCTTTGCCCATGTTTTCTTTCCCATGGCTTAGATCTGTGATTTTCTGTGTGTAATGTGGGGATGTGGTGTTTGTAGAGAGATGAGGAAAGATTTTTTTGCCGAGAAAAATGGAAAAATTGAGGGTTTGTGAAATGAAAAATGGGAGAGACGGTTCAGTTATGGGGGTGGAAAAAGGGTTTGTAACCGATGATAGGTGGTTCCAGGTTGGCTTTGGTTAGTGTGAGGGACGGTTTAGCTAGCGGTCTCCTGATTGGATGTCGCCCATCCTTTCACTGCACCACGCGCCCCTTTTCAATCGATGCCCGCCTGCAAAGCTGCAGCAAGCCCAAAATTCAAATTCTGCCCTATAATGATTTCCCCCTATATTTTCCTAGAGTAGAAACAAAGTAAAAATGACACTTAAATAAATTGGGGAGTTTCACCAAAATGGTATTCTGATGGTCAGTACGTACTCCCAATTAACATTTGAGGTCCTAAAATATTTTTGGGTTTTCTTAAATTACCTAGCATGCAAAGGTTCAAATTAATTAACTACCACATATGTACCATATTTACATCTTCCTTAGGAAAATTGGAATTCTACTTTGCCAGCATATGTACATTACGCTAAAAGGAGCTAGCCCAGTGGAATTCCAATCCTCATCCTACCGGTCAGTATGAAACCTGAGTATGTGGTTGCAGTGGAATCTCATCCACCACAACCACATCACTGTTGGCCCTAAATACTTTTAGCCTATGCCCATTCACAATAAAAGGTTCAGAGTTAGTAAGACTCCTTGAAATTTCCACTGTTCCATTAGAACGGAGTGCGGTGATGACATAAGGCCCTGTCCACTTCGACTTGAGCTTTCCAGGCATAAGCTTCAGTCTCGACTGGAAGAGTAGTACTTTCTGCCCCACATGGAGATCCTTGGTCCTCAGATTCCTGTCGTGGCACAATTTGGTTCGCTCTTTGTACCACATGGCTGAATAGAACGACTCCAATCTGAGTTCCTCTAACTCTAGCAATTGCAGCTTCCTTTCCTCTTCAAAGGCTGTAGCATCCACATTTACTTGTTGTACAGCCCAGTATGCTCGGTGCTCAATTCCAACGGGTAAGTGGCACATCTTTCCAAAAACAATTCAGTACGGGGACATTCCTATGAGGGTCTTGTAGGCTGTGCGATATGCCCATAGAGCATCCTCTAACCTCATACTCCAGTCTTTCCTAGAAGGATTCACGGTTTTCTCCAGAATCTTCTTTATCTCTCGGTTAGAGATCTCAACTTGACCGTTTGCTTGCGGGTGGTAGGGGCTGGATAATCTGTGGTGCACACCGTACTTCTTCATCAAGGCTTCGATGGTGCGGTTACAGAAGTGGGTGCCTTGATCGGATATTATGGCCCTTGGTACTCCGAATCGACTGAAAATGTTACTTTTGAGGAACTTGGCTACCTCCCTTGCTTCACACGTGCTTGTGGCCTTAGCCTCTACCCATTTAGAGACGTAGTCAACTGCAACTAAGATATATAAGTTCCCATACGACGAGGGAAAAGGCCCCATGAAATCCATCCCCCATATGTCGAACAGCTCACAAACAATGATCGGGACTTGCGGCATTTCATCTCGCGCTGATATTCCACCGGTCAGTTGACAACGCTCACAACTTCTACAAAACTCGTAGGCATCTTTGTTGAGGGCTGGCCAATAAAATCCGCTATCCAGAATCTTTCTCGCCGTCTTCTTGGGACCGAAATGTCCTCCACATGCCAAAGAGTGGCAATGCGTTAATACATCCCTCTGCTCCCAGTCAGGAACGCATCTTCTTATCACTTGATCGGCTCCTACCCTCCAAAGATATGGGTCGTCCCAAAAGTAGTATTTCGACTCGCTTTTGATCTTCATTCTTTGAGCTTTGGTGACGTTCGACACTTCTGGAAGCTCCCCTGAAACGAGGTAGTTGGCTAGGTCCGCATACCATGGCTCTTGCCCTACTTTTTCATTTCCTTTCTCTGTCACATCCTGGCCAGTAAGCTTCATCACTTCTTCCCAGTCAATTTTTCTGGCGGCGAAAATAACTTCACACAAATGTTCTTCCGGGAATCGATCTCTCACCTCCTCGCTATTCCCATCCTGCACTATCCTGCTCAAATGGTCCGCAACCTTATTCTCAACCCCTTTCTTGTCTTCCACCTCCCAATCAAACTCTTGTAACAAGAGTACCCATCGGATTAAGCGGGGTTTGGATTCTTTCTTGGTAATCAGGTACTTAATGGTTGCATGGTAAGTATAAACGATGACCTTTGACCCCAACTAGTACTGCCGAAACTTCTCGAATGAATACACCACGGCTAGCATCTTCTTCTCAGTGGTATCATAATTCTTTTGGGCTTGATTTAAAGTTTTAGACGCATAGAAAATTACATACCTTTTTCCTTCGATCTTCTGACCCATAACAACTCCCACTACATAGTCGCTGGCATCACACATCACTTCGAACGGATGATCCCAGTCAGGAGCCCGGATAATCGGTGCGGATATCAGCTTCTCCTTGAGCAAGTTGGAAGCAACCTTGCATTGATCATCAAAATTGAATTCCACTTCGTTTTGGAGAAGTCTGGTAAGGGGTTGGGCAATTTTGGCGAAGTCTTTAATGAATCGGCGATAAAATCCCGCGTCCCCCCTCCCCCTTATTTCCTTCTGGTCAGTAGGAAAAGGTAGTTTGGAAATGACGTCCACTTTGGCTTGATCCACCTGGATACCCCTCTCTGACACCACGTGTCCTAGGACGATGCCTTCCGTGACCATAAAATGACACTTCTCAAAATTCAAGACTAGGCTCTTCGCTTGACACCTCTCCAAGACTACATCCAAATGATGAAGGCATGAGTCGAAAGAGTCCCCGTAGACTGTGAAGTCATCCATGAATATCTCTATACACTCCTCGATCAGATCAGAAAATATGCTCATCATGCATCGCTGAAATATTCCCGGAGCGTTGCAAAGACCGAACGACATGCGTCTGTACGCATAGGTTCCAAACGGACAGGTGAAGGTAGTTTTATCCTGGTCTTCAGGATTCACGTAAATCTGAAAATACCCGCTGTACCCATCCAAAAAATAAAAGTACTTCTTCTCAGCCAGTCGCTCCAACATCTGATCGAAGAACGGTAGGGGGAAATGGTCTTTCCTGGTCGCGGCGTTCAGCTTGCGGTAGTCTATGCACATCCGCCAACCAGTGACTAACCTTGTCGGTATCAGCTCATTCCTCTCATTTTGAACCACCTGAATCCCGAACTTCTTGGGGACCATGTGCACAGGGCTGACCCACTCGCTATCGGGCACCGAGTAGATAATCCCTATTGACAGCAACTTCAAGATTTCCTTCAATATTTCCTACCGCATGTTGGGATTCACCTTCCTCTGCGAATCTCGATGTGTCTTCGCCCCTTCTTCTAGCCTAATATGATGCATGCAGACGTCAGGGTTTATTCCCACCAAATCCGTAAGGCTCCATCCAATTGCTTTCTTGTTCCTGCCTAGAACGGTCAGTAGCTTTGCTTCTTGCTCCTTTGTCAGGCTACTGTTTATGATCACCGGATATGAATTTTCCTCCTCGAGAAAGGCATACTTCAGGGTTGCTGGTAACTTTTTCAATTCAACTTGTGGGAGAAGTGTGTCTACTGGTAGAGGGTTTCTTGCAGCATCCCCTTCCTTCTCTAATTCTTCCTCTGAAAATTCATATGTATTGACTGGTAGCTTAGCCCCTGCGGCTCCAATAAATTCTGATTTCTGGCAGAAGTCCTTAATAGCTCCTTCTATCTCCTCGTCAGTTAACCCTTGGCTATTGATCAGTTCACACCATGCAGCTGCTTCTACATCAGCCTGCCCATATACATCTAAAGTTTAGAGTTTCTCCTGTAAAAATTCAGTCTCAAGAAAATCTTGGACTAAGGGGTCAATTACATCCACATAGCATAGATTTTCAGAATCGATAGGCTTTTTCATGGCCTCATTTATATCAAAGGTAAACTTCTCTCCATGAAAATCAATGCAAATTGTTCCTTCAGCCATATCTACAATGGTTTTGGCTGTCCTAAGAAATGGCCTTCCTAACAAAATACCGCTAGACTCCCTAGCTTCAGACTCACCCATCTTGATCACGTAAAAATCAGCAGGAGAAGTAAAATCATGTACTCTCACCAACACATTTTCTAATAGACTTATGCGTGATCTATCAGCCAGTTGGATCAACACCCTAGTACTTGATAACGTTACTCCCTTCAGCCGATTATAAACTGACAATGGCATAATATTTACAGAAGCTCCCAGATCACACATTGCATGCTCGATTTTTACATCTCCTATAGTTATAGGCAAAGTGAACATACCTGGGTCTGCTCTCTTGGGCGGTATCTTTTCTTGCACAATTGCCGACGCTATCCCTTCCACCATGATCACTTGATTTGGGGTAGAGGTTTGCGTAGCTCCTCTTCCGAGACAACGTCTCTCAGTAATGTTGCTCCACTTGATTTCCCACTGGACTTCTTTGGCTTGGACCCCTCATAGGTGGTACCGGACCGCAATGCGACCTTGCTCACGTTTGCCTTCTCAGGCACATGGACTGTAGACGGGAGTTTCCCTGAATTTCCTTTTAACTCACCCATCGAACTGGCCAGCTGGGCCAACTGCCTATTCATCATATCAATGTTCGTTTTATGCTCCTTCTGGGCATTCTGCATCCCCTGTACTACTTCATTATTGGACTGCAACTCACCCTTGATGCCCTGCTGCGAAGCAAGCAATTCTCCCATCATATCCTCCATCGATCGTTTTGACCTGTTAGGATATTGGACTGATTTGGCCCTTGGTGTTGGTTATATTGGGTATTTTGGTTGGGCTGAAAATTTTGGAAGTTTTGCTGGTTCTGGTTAGGTGGGTATTGGTTATACTGGCCAGGAGGGTTGTACTGGTCTTGGTGATATTGGTTCTGGTCTTGGTTTTGGAACTGGTTTTGGTTTTGGTTCTCCTGATGTTGTGGACCCTGATTAGGCTGATTCTGGTAATTTTGAAAGTTTCTCTGGTGGGGTGGTATATAAACAGGGTTCGGGTTCTGGTTTTGTGAGTTCTGGTTATGGGTTTGTTGGTTCCTTCCTGACCAGTTGGCCTGGTGGTTGGGATTTTCTGGGCTACGGCTGAAATTTTGGTTCGGGTGGGGGTTGTATTGGTTCTGACCTTGACCTTGGTTTTGATTTTGGCTCCCATCTCCCCATCGAAAGTTCGGATGATCCCTCCATGGTGCGTCCTGTTGTCTCCCCTGGATCCAGTGCCCACTAGAGTTGTAGTACCCGGCAGCATTGACTTGCTCCATATTCACAAAGTCATTTGGCTGATCATAGCTAGACCCGTGGTTCTCCTGCTCTGCACCCTTGTAGCTTCCAGTTGGGGAAGGTGGTGGCGCGTTCTTCTCGATCGCGCTAAGGAGTGTCTTCTTCAATTCGTCCATCTTCAAATCCATTTTCTGCTCTAACTTGTGCTCCTGGTCAGTAGACAAGGCACTAGCAATCCTTTCTCTGCTGTAACCATCTCTTGAATTGTCGTATTCCTTCTTTGCACTCAATAACTTCCCTAGGACCCTTTTAGCTTCCCTAGGACCCTTTTAGCTTCACTGACCCTTCACTGACGAAGAGTTTGCCAAGTCTTTCGTTGCCTTGTTCATCCCCTCATAAAAGGTATGATGTATTTCTATATCGGCCATACGATGGTTCGGACATGCATCCAAAAGACTCATATACTTCGCCCAATAATCACTCAAGGGTTCATCATACCCTTGCTTCACACTGGTTATCTCTCTCTTCAATGCGCTCGTCTTCGATGACGGGAAGAATTCTCCTAAAAAGACTGACTTGAAATCTGCCCAACTCTCAATGGAATTGGGGGGCAATCGCATGAACCAGGTATTAGCCTCCCTTTTAGAACGAACGGCAAAGCCTTCAATCTGTAGTCATCCTCGGTCGCCCCTGCTGGCCTTCTCTGTGCCCTACAAATCTTACAGAACTCATTAAGGAATTTGTAAGGGCCTTCATAGCTCTTCCCGCAGTACGTAGGTAGAATTGCAATAACATGGGGCTTCACATCACAAGCCGTCTGCCCCGGGGTGACTACTATAGCTTGCGGTGGTTCTCCCTCGGTATGCACGTTCAGCGTTCCAATTTCTGGATCATCATCATTGTGGTCAGCCATTCTCCTTGGATTGCTTTCCAACTGTAGCACCTGTTCTGGTATTCCTCCTTCTATGGTGTCTTGTTCTTCGTCACTACTCGAACCTAAATCAGACAAAGCTTTCGACGAGCTGGATCGAGTGGTTACGAGTATAGAGCCTCGCTGAAGTATCTTCGGTCTCCAATGATCAGGAGCCGAACTGCTTCTCATAAACTGAAATAAAAAGAAATAAAAAAAATTATCCACAATATATACGCCAAAGTATCACACACAATAACAGTTAATAACGCCATTCATCTCCGGCAACGGCGCCATTTGAAAGAGCAGGTTTGTGTCAGGTGTCGTGTCGAGCATAGGATGTATCCTACTGATCAGGATGGAACCCCAGCTATGCCTGAACCTGGTATCAATAATTCATCAACCCACTTCTACTGACTAGTATAGTGGACGTAAGGGTCGAATCCCACAGAGATGAATGCAATTTGGGAATTGTGATGATATTCTGGAGAGGTTTGGTTAGCTACCACGCTTTGGGTTGAGACTTATCTAGGCTGGAATTTAAGATGGTACTCTACTGACTAGGAGGTGTGAAAGATGTTTGACAGGCATTTGTGTACGTGAGAGTGGGGAACATGATGTTTAGGAATATGTGGAAGGTACGGGTTTACTATAAAAGGCTAAACGAAATATCAGAGGGAAAATGTAGTTAGGTGACTAGGCCTACAGATCTGAAAAGTAACAGCTGAAAAGTAAAGGACAAAAGTAAAAAGTGGTTAAAAAGCAAAAGTGGTCCCAAAGTTGGATGGAGATGTTATCTTCTTCAACATGAATCAAATCAGATCAGCGAATCCAGAATTATCACCATAGAAACATATATTAACAACTTCATGAACACAGATCTACAATTAAAACCTCAAATCAAAAGATCAAATACCGAAACTGCAACTAAACTTACTGGGTGACATACAAGGTGACAGAAATCACGTAAACTAGGCTTTCACACTTAACCATTTCAGATCTTAAATCTAACAGCTATCTAGACTTGCAAACTCAGAGAGATTAACTACAGAAATGAAAATATGCGATTCAACACTGGAAATTACCGTAACGATTAGATCTAAGCTATCTAGGCAGAAAAGAACGAAATCAAACAAGAACCGATGCACAAAACAACTTCATATCATAGAAACGTTGGATCACAACTAAGACTTCAAAGTAAGCAAGTATTGAAAGTGCAACAAATCCAACGTAAGAAAATAAAGTGCGATTAACTAAGAAAGCAATAAAGATTGTTTTGCCACTCCGGGCGATGAAACTGTTAACACTACGAAGCGTGCTGACTGGAACGAGAGAATGGAACTCCGGCGAACTGATGATTTTTAAGTGACCATGGTTGTGGCGAGGAACGAGAATATGAAAGATAATGCTGAAGGATTGATCTACCGAAGAGATATTGCTAACTAAGTGTAGGAGTTGATGAACTAATTGATGATGATTCTCTCTCCAAGTGTCTTCCTTTTATAGGGAGGCCTCCCTTGATTTTTAGGGTAGACTTCAAACATAAAATGACTCTTTTGCCCCCTTGCTTGCGGCTAATCTTCCCAGCTATCCTTCTTCTCCATCTCGAGCCTTTTTAGCATGCATACTGGTCAGGATAGCAACATCCTGACGCCCTTTTCACCTGAATTCTCCTAACATTCCCATACTGGCTAGAACACTTCCCTACAGACTTTAGCAACTGTTTTGCGGATATATTCTACTTATGCACATTATACTGACCAGTAACCAAGGCCTAGAATACGACTTATCATCCACACGCGAAAGGCACACTCCTGCCACACGCTTGTAACCGCCGACGGTTACGAATCTGCCATGATGAGCCTTCATGGCTTGGTTGACCCTGCATGGTGGCTTGGCCTATAAATAGGCTAGCCATTCCACTGCATTAGAAACAATATTCACAAGCATAACAGCATAAGCTCTCTCCCTCTCTCTGTATTGTTTTTCTGTCGAAAGCTCTGCCCTCTCCTCTATCCAGTTCGCCGGAGCTCTGTTGATTGCGGTGTTGCTTCACCAGAGACGTAGCCGTTTTATCTTTGGGGACGAAACGCCAATCCGAAGAGCACTACCGGGGCGTATCTCGTCTTGCGGAAAGAGGACACCTCGACTCGGCTAAACACTTTTACGGTCTTCTGTTTCGATTTTCTTTTCCATTGTAATTTCAGTTCAGTTTTCTTTTGTATTCCTTCTTCGGGTTGTATTACGCCCGGCTTTTATCTCTTGTAATCCCAAAATCCAACAAAATGATGTGCAAAAGCTCTTATCAAAACAACAAAATATAGAAAAGTTATCATCTCATACAAAATTTAGAATATATAGCCTCTACCATAATAATTTTCTATGTCCGTCCTAGAACCTAGTAACAACAAAGAAATGAGAGAATAACTAATCGATATATTTTTTTCCATGTCGGTTCTAGTTCTTGTTTTTGAAGTGAACTATGGCCGGTTAACCAAAATATCAGTTCGGTTATTAACTAAAGCGATCGAATACCCATCCCTACTATAAATTGGTAAGTAGGCTCCACATTTCACTAACTCATTAATTCATATTTTATTATAAAACTAATATATAAAAATGAATTCAACTATCTTTTTTCACTAATTTTCCTTTATATTTTATGCGTCGAACTCAAATGAGACCACTAATTGAGATTTGGGGGAGTATTTATTTAAATACTATAAATTTCTCAATCAAGTTGATTTTTGTTATTTTTGAATATTTAAATAATATAAATATTATAAACAATTTATTTATTTTATTAGATTATTTTGAATTCTTAAAGAACATTAGGAATAGAAAATTAAAAGAGTGAATTTGCATTGGGTAGGACCAATCCAATATTTTTTGGGCCGGAAAATTGAAACCCAAATTACATACAGGTAGACTGTTTTAAAGTGCAAGGCTAGCTATGCTTAATGAATGAGTTCAGATTCAATTAAAGCGTAGTTTGTTTGGGATTAATAATATTCCATGGATTCCGTCAAAATATGATCATATGATATAATATGAGAATTAAGATAAAATTAGTAAAGTAAGAAAAAGATATATGTAATGAAAGTAGTGTTAATGACCAACGGGTTCTAACACAGTTGGCAGTGTGGAGCTGTGGTGACCTTGAGGTCATGAGTTCAAACCCCGCTACTCATTGGGTGACTTTCGGCCATAATTTGTAAGCCCGGTCGAGCAGGATTACGGGTAGCGGGAGGCTTTCGGCCTTAATCCGCAAGCCCGGTCGAATCGAATTTCGTCAAAGGCCGTTCGGCCAAACAAAAAAAAGTAGTGTTAATGGGATCCCCATTATTATTAGTGTTTTAATGAGATATAAATTATAAATAAATTGATGTATATGAGTAATAAATTAAGATAACTTTTCGAATATAAATGCCTATATTTTTATTGGATGAAAAAAATGCCCATGTTTTTGTTTTTATGGGATAGAGGGAGTATGTATATGAATTATAATTATTTGCATAAAAATTATTTTACGAAGCAAATTTAGAGCATCTGTAACGCGGCGGGCCGGGCCGCAAGTCGCGAGTCACGGCCCGTCCCATGCGTTACACAGAGGAGAGTCACTGCCCAGGCCGGTCCCGGGGCCGCGTTCCCGACCTGGGACGGCGTTGCACGGTGACGGGCCACAACTGGCGAGTCCCGGCCCAGCGTTACACGCTCCTCGGGCCGGGTCGCAACCGATTTTTATTTTTTATTTTTTTAAATTCGAAAATTTTTTCTATAAATACTACTCCATTTTCATACACATTCAACTTCGCACCAACGTTTTTCAGTATTGACGTTATGTTTTTATGTATTTTATTTTTAGTTTTAAAATTTATATGTTGTAATTTTGCAGTATTAGGTGAAATTAAATTTTCCGTGTTATAAATTTCCGGCGTTTTTTATTTTACGTTCAAAATAGGTTGGAGTTGTGAATAGTGTCATTTATTAGTTACGGCCTGCAGGGTTATAGCAGTTGGGGCCTGGGCCGCAACTGTAGAGGAATGATGACGTGAAGGGGACTTGGGGCCGGAAATGGGGACGGGGTTATTGATGCCCTTAAAACCCTGAAACTAAAACCAGAAAAACGCCCATGGTTTCTGCTCCTTTCAAACCACTTCCAAATTCTACAATAATTCGATGATGGAACGGCAACCTGCAAAGTATGAATCTATTTATCCAAATCTGTTTCTTATTCTGAAATTCATCACCACATTATTGAAATACTCTCTAATGGAATGTAGAATATTACTGTATCAAAAACACTGACTAAGTAGAGGGAATTCAAGTATTCCGGCGGCAATGGCCGTGTATCGGATTTTATGAAGTGCAATTCGATGGAAATGCCAGCACGGCGATCTAATTACTCTCTATTAAGCCAAAATCCCGACGAACCGTTGTATCCACAGCCACTATCCACAGCAGCCTTTGGTTGGGACGCGATTGATCAGAGAATGATTTCAGCGCCGCCGCAGAAGCAGTCGTGTGGGAGCAGCTTCGGTGAGAGCTCGTTATCGGGGGATTATTCGCTCTCCATCCCCGATGACGTCGGTATCAGTAGTAATTTGAGTGATGGAGTTGGCGAATTCAGGGCTTTAGGCTCTTCGAAAACCTGGGCTCAGCAGACGGAGGAGAGCTACCAGTTGCAGTTCGCTTTGGCTCTTCGTCTCTCGTCGGAGGCTACATGTGCTGATGATCCTAATTTTTTGCGTACTGTGCCTGACGAAGCCGTCTCCATTGCTTCTTCCGAGATTTCTCATCGATATTGGGTACAAAACTACTCAATTTTTTAAATTTGTTTTCCTATTACTCGACTGATGCTAATTTAGGACCGTTGAGGATTAGTATTAAGTTGTAGTATTAATTAATGTATAGTTTTCCTATCTTTTGTCAATTTTTCATTTGAAAGTTCTCCATCTTTTTAATTTATTCATTGGTTTGTATCAGATAAATGGTTGCTTGTCATACTTCGATCGAGTACCTGATGGATTTTACATGATTCATGGGATGAATCCATATGTTTGGACTGTGTGCTCTGATCATCAGGAAAGTGGCCGTATTCCTTCCCTTGAATCATTAAGGACCGTTGATCCTGCCTGTGTTTCTTCAGTTGAAGTGATTTCAGTAGATCGACGAGGTGATCCTAGCTTGAAAGAACTGCAGAATCGAACTAATGGCTTGTCATCTAGTTGCATCACCACAAAGGAAGTTGTTGAACAGCTAGCAAAGCTAGTTTGTAATCATATGGGGTGAGCTTATAAGTTCATTTTTCTGCATTTGAATGACCTCTTGTCTAATACTAATGTTATTCTCTTGCCTTCTGTAGGGATGCAGCGTCTAACGGGGAAGATAATTTGGTCACCCCTTGGAAAGAGTGCATTGATGAGTTAAAAGATTGCATGGGTTCAGTAGTTCTCCCTGTTGGCAGTCTGTCTATTGGACTTTGCCGACATCGCACACTGCTATTCAAAGTATGTGTTTATACCTTTTTATTTGAGATTATTTGGTAGGTTGCATTCATACACACTGTAATGAAGTTGTAATCCATTATAGAGATTGCATACAACAAATCCGAATAGTTCTGGCTTGCTACAATATACAGTTTGATCTCTCTCTCTCTGGGTCACAGTAGGGCTGCCCTATCTTTGAAAGGTAGGGGGATAGAAAATCCTAGCAAACCCACACCCACATTTGATAGCCAGCCATTGGTGAGGCATTAAAATCATTCATACACCTTTTTGTAATCCTCATTCTTCAGCCCTGAAAAAAAACATTAAACTTCAGTTGAATCTAATCCAGTTTCCCCGTTTTTCAGGAATATTAAAAAATTTTGTAATCCTCAACCCAAGCTTGTCCCAATCAAATGGTTCGCTGCATGCCTAAATGATTCCAGTGGCCATAATTTCAGGAGTATACTGATTTGTTCAAGGGCTGGGGTAATAGATGCCGCATACCAAAAAAACAGAGGAACAATGAAAGCTGAAAATATTCTTTTTATATTGCTTATAGTAGGGAATCCTCTATCATGAAACAGCTGTAGCTTCTTTCCCTATTCAAGGTTTTGCATGTTAGAAAACAACTCGTCTTTCCTTGTAAAATAAAGAAAATGAGAAGAGAAACATCTTTTTCGGACACCATACCTTTGAATTTAATCTGTTTCTGTGTGGTGCACTTTCAACTTAAGCTATAAGCAGTCTTCTGAATGAACTCTGTCGTGGCACGTTCTCTTTTGCTTAAAGGTGCCCTTTCAAAAAAGTTTGATGTTTCTGTTTGGCAGGTTTTAGCTGATGGTATTGGGTTACCATGTCGAATTGCAAGGGGGTGTAAATATTGTACTAGAGAAAATGCTTCGTCGTGCATTGTTCGCTTTGGGCTTGACAGGTATATATATATGAGGTTGCCATCACTCTCACATTGTTCGATGTAGAATGATTATAAGTTATGACTAATTCCATTATTCAACATGTGTAAAATCTGGATTAAGATATTTATTATTGTTCATTGCATCTGAATCAATTGTAAACACTGTCAATCGATGATTAGGAAAAAAGGAGTAGTAGTAGTAGTAGTACATAATATCCTAATATGAAGGGTTTTATCCTTTTATTTTGTATACTAGGATGGAGGAAGATAATATTTAACATAACATGATTTTGTAAGCTGATAGTTGTTTGAGTTTGATAGGAGCTGTTTATAGTCCTCTTGACATTACATTGTTCTTAATTTACAGGGACAATGGAAAATATGGCTAATACTATTCTTCTTAACATTTGATATATGTCTGTGACTCTGTTCTAACCATCAATTTTTGTTCTGATGCACAGGGAGTATCTTGTCGATTTAGTTGAGAAACCAGGGTGCTTATATGAGCCTGATTCCTTACTGAACGGTCCTTCTACTATCTCAATTACATCACCTTTACGCTTTCCACAATATAGGCAGGTGGAATCTCCAACTGATTTTAGGCTGCTGGCCAAACAGTTCTTCTCGGATATTCAGTTTCTTAATTCTGAATTCTGTGAGTTTTTAGCAGGTACTCCAATATCTTAGAATTGATATTTCTCTTTGTTCAGTTGTTGCATATCTGGAAGCCTTTGACTATTTGGTTGTAAATGGGTCGGTAGAGTCATATGAGAGCAGGACCATATTTCAGATCCTTGTCATACTCAAATATCATTGCAGAACCAAATTACTTTCTTATGTGATTCATTAAAATGGTAAGTACTATATGGTCATATCCAGAATGGATCCAGTTGTGGTTTTTGGATTAATTAGGAAACAAATATGACCTCCTAGATTCATTCACTTTATGCTATTTCCTGATTCCTCAGGTTTTTCTCAACACTCATCTTTTCTCCAAACATGATGTTGAACTAATTCATGCAACCTTGCTCTTTCGGTACCTTTCTTTGGTTCAAAACCTCTACTTTGTGGAGACACTCATTTTCAGTAATTGATAATTGTTTATCTGTAGCATAAATGATCTTGCTTTTTTTGTTTCATTGACTTGAAACTTCTAAGCAAAAAAATGTTTTTTTTTGGTGATAGCTGGAACTGTTAATAAGGGAGGTACTGACAACTCCATGCATCATAAACAATCAGAGGGGAACTACATGGATAGGAGCAGCTGCCCACCGAGCTCAACCTCTCATGAGGAGATTTCTATCACACCACAATATGCCACAAATTCTTGGATCAAGGTTCACGGTCAAGGCCAATTGCTTTCCAGACCATCCGACTTTCAGGAAGTTATGAGCTCCTCAAATACATTCTCAGAATCGATCCCTGAGAAGCTTCTTCCCCAATCAGGGCATGGAAATGCTCAAGTTCTTCCCTTCTTGAATCCAAGAATAGAAACAAGCAAAAATTCAAGGTTTGGTGAAGGAGGTCAATTATTCCCATCTAAATCAAGGGAATATACCTTCTATGTGGATGATCTAAACATTCCATGGAGTGATCTTGTTGTAAAGGAGATAATTGGGGCAGGTATAGTTTTTTGGTCGTTCTTAAAAAATTGGTTAGGATATACTCCCTCCGTCCCCGAATAAGAGTCGCTAATTTCCTTTTTGGGCCGTCCCCCATTAAGAGTCACTCTTCATTTTTACCATAAATGGTAGTAGGTCCCACATTCCACTAACTCACTCCACTCACATTTTATTATAAAATCAATATAAAAAAGTGAGTCCACATTCCACTAACTTTTTCAACCAACTCTTCTTTACATTTCTTAAAACTCGTGCCCGGTCAAACAATGACTCCTATTAGGGGACGGAGGGAGTACTATTTTTTAACAGTCGTGTTTTTGAGAAACTAGTACTTAGATCTTCTATATTATGTGCATGACAATATGTATATCTGATCTCTTACAGGTTCATTCGGAACAGTTCATCGTGCTGAGTGGAATGGATGTGTAAGTGACCTATCTTTTTATTTTTTCTGATATGTTACAGGTATCTGGTCAGCTTGACCTTGAATGAGCCATTGTCACCTCAATTAGACATCCATTATCTTTCCGATCGGGCTATTTTCTGGGAAGCCTAGGGTTTTCAAATGGTTTCATAACAATCTATAGATGGGAAGTAGCCAAGACCATAAATTGAAGGGCTTCGTCACTTTTCATTAACATGAGGAGAAATATTGACTCTCAAGACAAGTTAACTGAAATGCATGTCTAAGGACTCGACACTTCTTTGCGACTGAGGTGTCTTGATCTGGCCCAAGAAGGCTGCCTTAAGGAATAAAAGCATCTAGAGACAGTTCTCTTGAGCAGTAGATACTGAAGACTGGATGTTATAGACTTTTTAATATCAGGAATTTTCAGAAGCCTCTACTACCACATTGTTGAAATATGAATATTTTGTATCACCTTATATTGTACTTTTGCCTTGATTTTACAAGAGTGGGTGCCTTTCCAGGATGTTGCTGTGAAAATTCTCATGGAACAAGACTTTCATGCAGAGCGATTCAAAGAGTTTATACGAGAGGTAAGTTTGTCCTATGCGATCATCCTTTGGCTTATACTACATTTTTATTTTAGATGTCTTGTTGCTTCTGTTAGGTGGCAATTATGAAACGACTGAGGCATCCAAATATTGTGCTTTTTATGGGTGCGGTAACAGAACCACCTAACTTGTCTATAGTTACAGAATATTTGTCAAGGTATTTTTTGTCAATTTCAAATGCCCCTTAATATACTACTATCGTAGTTACCCTACAAATTATAACTTTGTATTTAACCTTTTTCTTTCAGAGGTAGTCTTTACAGACTTTTGCATAAACCTGGTGCAAGAGAGGTACTAGATGAGAAACGCCGTCTGAGCATGGCTTATGATGTGGTATTAACCAAAGTCCCATGCCAAGCTATTTTCGGGGCCAATCATGAATTATTCTTAACATTCTGATTTCTTCAATTACCCTCCTGTACAGGCAAAAGGGATGAACTATCTTCACAAACGCAATCCTCCGGTTGTTCATCGAGACCTAAAATCTCCTAATCTTTTAGTTGATAAAAAGTATACTGTGAAGGTAAGAGGAGATCTTCAGCATGTATATGCACCTTGTCTTTAGGTAGACATTCATTTTATGAAGCTATTCTAATCTTGACTGTACACTACCCTGACAAGTAAGCTGGAATTTCTTTTTTTTTTTTGGGAAAATAAGTAGTATTTGATTTCCACTGCATAATGCATATCATGGTGTACATAGATCGTTTCTGTAGCAGATCCTAATATTCAGCTGTCTGAGTATATTTCTCTGTAACAATGACAAATGAATAGCCGTATTCTGACAATCCATCATTAACTATACCAAGCCTCTTTGCATGAATGAAACCGAACGTGAAAGTATTTTTGCTCCTCTCAATAGCTGTTGCATTCCTGTGATCATAACTTCATTTTATATTGATAAGTTTTTCATTTGAATTGTATATGACCTTGTTCATATTTAACTGACTACATTAGATGACCTTTATTTTTTATATTCTCTCTTTTTAGTTCCTTAATAGTGGATTGTCTCAATCAGGTCTGTGATTTTGGTCTTTCCCGTTTAAAAGCAAACACATTTCTTTCATCCAAGTCTGCTGCTGGAACTGTAAGTTTAGTTGCTCATATATAATTTTCGGATACCTTTGTCTGCATTTTCCTCTCATTGTAAAAAACTTCATTCATTTCACATATAGCCTGAGTGGATGGCACCTGAAGTGCTCCGTGATGAACCATCGAATGAAAAATCAGATGTATACAGTTTTGGTGTTATTTTGTGGGAGCTGGCAACATTGCAGCAACCTTGGGGTAACCTGAAGCCTGCACAGGTTGGTCAGTTTGCTTTGCATTCAGGGATAAAGCATCATATGATACACACTGTATAACCAATCTTTAAAAATAGTTTTACTTTCTGTTTCGTTGGTCGCCCCAGACTTCTTATTCCTAAGTTGTACATCACGCAAATTTCCGATACTGATACCTAAATTGTTCTCCTGGTGAATTTTTCCTTTTTGGGATTGCTTGTGTACAAACTTGTTTTACTAACACCCAATGCAACTGTCATATTATATGGTTTATTGGATTACTGTGCAGGGTTATTTGAGCATGGATGATGTTTTTGTATTTTAATAACTGTAGGTTGTGGCAGCTGTTGGTTTTAAAGGAAAAAGGCTTGAAATTCCCCGAGATGTGAATCCTGAAGTAGCAGCCATTATCGAGGCTTGCTGGGCCAAGTGAGTTTTTATCCAGTTGAAGTATATTAGTTGTGATTTGGGAATGTTTCTGGTTTATATAATGGCACATGGATTCGGCGTTACATGCAAATCTGAGATTATTCCAATGTTCCGATGTTATATCCAAATAAGTCAAATGAATTTGGTCAGATATGCTCCATTCAATGCGAATTATATTCCACTCTGTCAGTCAGTCTTGTTTGTTCAAAGGCATTTTCACTACTTTTACTTGAATGCACATTTTATTGGCTTCAATTTTAGCACAAGAGTGTTTCTTGACAAATCACTTTTTAGTGTTGAATCCTAGAGTTGGAACATAGTAATCTTTACTCACTTTGATCTCTAAATATGCAGGGAATCCTGGAAAAGACCCTCCTTTTCCAGTATCATGGAATCATTGAGACCATTCATTAAGAACTCAGCACTAACTCAGCCAGGTTCTGCTGAAATGCCTTTGCTGATGTGAAATTGCATGAATCGAGGAAACTTGGTTCGATTTCAGATTCATATAATGTAAGGTTTGTCTGTCTACAACCTCCTCTTATTTGCCTAGCATTTGAGGGTTTTCATCTTAACCAAAAATAGTTAATCATTCAAGTTTTCTTTATAATTTTGGTTTCTTTTGCAGGACCCAATGTAAATATATAATTTTGGTTTCTTTTTTTGGCTGTGTAATTGTCAATGCCAATTGGCAAATGTATGTATTGAATATTAAGTTAAGACAACAAAATGTATAATAAAACATATGTTGGTTTAGGGTCTATTGTTAATAGGAGATTCTTCATCCAACCATTCCTTGATGTCTGAACATCCTTCAAGCTGCATTGACCCTATTTCCGAAACATCTAAAAGCCCACTCTCAGCCCCTAAATCCGGTGCGTCGTAGTAATTGCTAACCTAACCCCACGGATCACCAGCTTCCAGACCCATGCTCCACGCGTCTCCTGCTATCGAGAATCCAGGAACACCATTCTCCATCACTACATTCTGCGGAGAAGAGGTAAAATGCTTGTCGGCTGGGGGGTTGATGGCACCAACCGAGTCATCCTTCTTCGGGGCATGGATGAGTTCATCTTCCCCGATCTGGTGCAGTGATGGTTGATCAGAGCTGGGTTTCACAACAAAACACAGAGCTCGGTCTGATGTTTCACAAACTTTCTCATTGTTCTAGAGGATGAAGGAATGCTCGAGTTGATCAATCTCGCGAGGAAAGAGATCATCTGCTTGTGTCTCGTCTCTGCTGCCTCGAGCTTCTCCTTCACCACTTGCATATGCTGAACCGTAAGGCGCTGCTCGTTCTGCAATCCCATCACCTCCTCTATCATTAGCCGTCTCTCTCTCCTCAACTCTCTAATCTCAGCTTGCCATGCGGTAGATGGCCCCTCGAGCCGGTGATGTGATTTCCGTCTCTGTATCGTCTTCTGTTGATGCCTCTGCCCTTGTACAAATCCTCCATTCCTAAACTCCCATTTATCCGAGTCTATTTTTCGAAATCCCTGCACATTTTTATTATTATTTATATCTCTCACTACACAGATCAAAAAACAAACTCATTTCATCATGCACAACTCAAATACAAACAAGCATGCTCAACACATACACAAAAAAATGTCGAGTTCATTAGATTAGAAATCCTACCTGCCACTGTTTCCTGGGTCCTATGCAACGATTTAGCACTCCATCGCCAAAAAAATTTTGAATCCAAACTCGGAGAAGAATGCAGTATTTTACAACCCGATACAAAAACTTTACAAATTACAGAGCAACCTAGCCCATTTACTATTACAATTTTGCTAAAGCGAACATACAATCATGAATCCTCACAAAAAAAGAAAAAAAAAACAGCAAAACATTCTCAAAACTAAAAAAAAGATAGTACCCACATAAGTATGAAGCTGACGAACGAAGCTGGAGAAATTCCTTGGCAAAATCAGCCTCGCGAACACCACACCACACCACAAAGCTCTTGCCTTTGTCTCCCCACGATATTATTCTATCCAGCGATGGATCATACGTCTTCGACAGAAACGGAGGAATCGGCGTCTCGTGCAGCGCTTCCATCGGTTTCGGAGACGCAGGCGGCGAGCCCGGGATTTGAATGTTGTGAACGCCAATTGAATTTTTTTTTTTTTTTTTTTTTTTTTTGAGTGATGGCACAGAAGAAAATGGAATATGAATGATTGATAAGTCGTATTCTAGGCCTTGGTTACGGGTCAGTATGATGTGCTTAATTGATTATATTTGCAAAACCGTTGTTTAAAGTGTGCAGGTTAAGCATTCTAGCCAGTAGGGAAGTTTCGGAATGTTCAGGTGAAGGAGGCGCCAGCATGATCTCATACTGATCAGTATTCGTGCTAAAACGGCTTGAGATGGAGAAGACGGATAGCTGGGACGGATTACCCACAATTAAGGGCAAAGAAGTCAAATTGCAACGAGGATTTACCCTAAAATCAAGGGTAGCCTCCCTATAAAAGGAAGCCAAATTGGAGAGAGAGATAGAGACACATTCACTCATTCACCACCATCTTTAGGTAGAAAGTTTTCTCGGTAGTTTCAGTCTTTCAGACGTGTCCCGCTTCTTGCCTCGCCGTAGCCATGATCACTTGACGTTCAGATGTTCCCAGAATTCCAGTCATCGTCCATTCCAGCCAGCAAGATCGTAGTTTAGAGTCTCATCGCCCGGAGTGGCAAAACACTTTTACATTGCTTTCGTAGTTTTAAATTTCTCGCTTTCCTTACGTTGGATCTTGTTTGCCTTTGGATATTTTCTGCTTTTGAAGCACTTTGTTGAAGATCCGAACGTGTTTATGCTATGAAGTTGATTTCCGTTTCGTTTATTGTGGTGTTTCTTTATTCCCTTGCCTAGTTAGCTTAGATCTAAAGTTTCTCGGTGTTTAAAGTGCTGAATCTCTCAATTCCGTTTACGTAACAAATTTCTTTAGGATAGATAAACAAGTACTGTTTGATCGGAAAGTAGATCGTTGCATGCAAAGCTTAGTTTTAATTTCTGAATCGTTCTTTCATGTTGACCAGTATGCAGAAGTCCAGTTTCAGTGTTTGATTTCAGATTTGATTTCTTAGTTTTGGATCTGTGTTTGTGAGTTGTTAATCTGAGTTTTCCGTGTTTGAATCTGGAATTGTTATCTGAATTTTGGAAGTGTTTGTTGAAGAAGATGATGTCTATTTCAATTGGAGGGGACCACTTACTTTTCGAGATGCTTTTGCTTTTGTCCTTCACTTTTAGTTAAGCCCTGTCAGCCTAGTCATCAAACTTCCACTACACTCTGAATATTCTGTTTAGCCCAAAATAGAAACACGTACCTTCCAAATATTTTCTGTTACAAAATTGTCTCCCCATTCCACGTACACAGTTACATTCCAAATGTTTTCCTTACCGTCTGACCAGTAGAACACCTCCTTTAAGTTCCAGCCTAGGTAGAAACTCAACCCAAGCGTGGTAGCTAACCAAATCTTCCAATTGTCACCGCGGTAGTTTAAGAACGCACCATCTCTGTGGGATTCGACCCTTACCACCACTATACTGATCAGTAGAAGTGGGTTGAGGAATCTTTGAAACCAAGGTCTAGGTTAGTTAGGATCTCTATCCTGATCAGTAGGATATATCCTTGCTTGAACGACACCTACGCACCTAGGTCCTTTCAAATGGCGCCGTTGCCGGGGATGGATAGCGTTATTTGCAATTACTGTGAGTGATACTTCGGTGTATATATTGTGCATAACCTTTCTTTTTTTCTTTTCTTTTCAGTTTATGAGAAGCAGTTCGGCTCCTGACCAGTGGAGGCCGAAGATACTTCAGCGAGGATCGATACTCGTAACCACTCGATCCGGGTTGTCGACGGCTTTATCTGACTTAGGTTCGAGTAGCGACGAAGAGCAATACAACATAGAAGGACCAATACCAGAGGAGATACCACTGTTGGAAGGCATTCCAGTTCAGATGGCCGCCAACGGAGATGAGGATCCAGAGATCGGTACCCTTAACGCGCATACCGAGGGAGAACCATCGCAAGCCATAGTCGTCACTCCAGGGCAAACCGCCTGCGATGTGAAGCCTCATGTGATCGCGATTCTGCCTACATACTGTGGGAAGAGCTATGAAGGGCCGTATGAGTTTCCGCATGAGTTTTGTAAAATTTGTAGGGCGCAGAGGAGACCAGCAGGAGCGAATGAGGATGATTATAGGTTGAAGGCCTTGCCATTTGTGCTCAAGGGGGAAGCCAACACCTGGTTCATGCGCCTGCCCCCCAACTCCATTGAGACTTGGGCCGATTTCAAATCAGCATTCCTAGGCGAGTTTTTCCCGTCATCAAAGATAAGCGCGCTGAAAAGGGAAATAACTAATGTGAAGCAAGGGTATGATCCCTTGAGCGATTATTGGGCAAGATACATGGGTCTTTTGGAATCATGTCCCAACCATCGCATGGCGGACATTGAAGTGCATCATACTTTCTACGAAGGTATGAACGCGGTAACCAAGGATCTAGCAAATTCATCGTCAGGAGGAAGCTTCACACAATTACGGGTCAGCGAAGCGAAGAGAGTCCTAAGGAAGCTACTGAATGCAAAGAAAGAGTATGACCATTCAAGGGAAGGATACAACCGAGAGCGGGCTGCTGTTGTCTCGTCTACTGATCAGGAAAATAAACTGGAGCAGAAAATGGCCTTGAAGATGGATGAGCTGAAGAAGTCACTTCTGAGTGCGATCGAGAAAAGCACCCCACCACCTCCCCCAGCTGGGAATTACAAAGGTGCAGAACAGGGAAATCAAGGACCGAACTATGAACAGCCTAGTGACTACCTGAATATGGAACAGGTCAATGCTGCGGGGTACTTCAATTCCAGTGGGCATTGGATTCAGGGTAGACAACGGGATGCACCATGGAGGGATCATCCAAACTTTCGATGGGGAGACGGGGGCCAAAATCAGAACCAAGGACAGAACTAGTATAACCCCAATCCAAACCAAAACCCTAACCGTGGACTAGCAAACCCAGACTACCAGCCCAACTGGTCAGGAAGAAACCAACAAACCCAAAATCAAAGCCCACAAAGCCAAAACCCGAATCCTGTTTATGTACCACCCCACCAGAGAAACTTCCACAGTTTCCAAAATCAGCCAAATCATGCACCCCAACACCATCAGAACCAAAATCAGTTTCAAGCCCAGCACCAGAATCAATATCCTCAAGATCAGTACGTCCCTCCTGCCCAGTATAACCAATACCCGCCTAATCAAGGCCAGCAAAACTTCCAGAACTATCAACACCAAGGGCCGAATCATTTCCAAAATCCGAACAGGCCAAGGAGGTCCGTTGAGGACATGATGGGTGAAATGCTAGCGTCACAACAGAGCATCAAAGGAGACTTGCAATCCCATAACGAGGTCGTGCAGGGGATGCAAAATGCCCAGAAAGAACATAAGGCGAACATGGATATGATGAATAGGCAGTTAGCCCAACTGGCCAGTTCGGTGGGGGATTTGAAGGGAAATGCAGGTAAACTCCCATCTACAGTCCAAATGCCCGACAAGGCAAATGTGAGTAAGGTTACGTTGCGGACCGGAACTACTTATGACGCGCCTCAACCCAAACGACCTAGTGGAGGATCTAACGGAACGAAGATAGGAGGCGATACCGTTTCAGCGGAAGAACTAGGGAGGCCTATGCCTCAGATGCAGGATCCATTCTTCTTGGATGCTACACCAATTGTAGGAGATGAACCCGAAACCCTACTGACCAGGAAGGAACCTCATCGAGAGGAAGAGCCCAGAATGGAAGCCCAGACTCAGGAACTACCCCGGAAAGACTCCAAGAAGGTTGCTAAGGGACAAGTAGATGAGAAAAAAGGGGAGAAACCATTCCCATTCCGATTTGTTACAAAGAGGAAGAAAGAAAACCCGGTTGACTATTTGTCGATTTTTGGGAAGTTGGATGTCACCATACCATTTCTCCAAGCCGTGAAACTACCCCATCTTGGGAAATTCATAAAGGACTTCATAGCCGGGAGAGCCCAGAAAGATGGCAAGATTATGGTGGAAGGGATAGCGTCAGCAATAGTGCAAGAGACGTTACCACCCAAGAGAGCCGACCCATGTATGTTTACCTTACCAATAACTGTTGGAGATGTGAAGGTCGAACATGCAATGTGTGATTTGGGGGCGTCTATAAATGTCATGCCATTGTCTATCTATAACCGGTTGAAGGGAGTGAGGCTGTCAAGCACTAGAGTATTGATCCAACTGGCTGATAGGTCGTGCATAAGTCCGGAGGGAGTTTTAGAGGATGTATTAGTTAGAGTGCATGATTTTACATACCCTGCTGGTTTTTATGTGATCAAAATGAGTGAGCATGAAGCGAGGGAGTCTAGTGGAGTCTTGTTAGGAAGACCATTTTTGAGAACGGCCAAGACGATCGTGGATATGGCTGAGGGGACTATTTGCATTGATTTTCATGGGGAGAAGTTTACCTTTGATATAAACGATGCCATGAAGAAACCTATTGATTCTGAAAATCTATGCTATGTTGATGTGATTGACCCTTTAGTCCAAGATTTTCTTGAGACCGAACTATTGCAGGAGAGACTCCAGGCTTTAGATGTTTATGAACAGGCTGACGTAGAAGCTGCTGCATGGTGTGATCTGATCAGTAGCCAGGGGTTGACCGATGAAGAAATTGAAGGAGCAATCAAGGATTTTTGTCAAAAGTCGGAGTTCATAGGAGCCGCAGGGGCTCAGCTACCAGTCAGTATAGAAGAACCATCAGAAGGAGATTTAGAAAAAGGGGAAGAGTCTGAGAAAAACCCCCTAACCGAAGACACACTTCCACCCCAAGTTGAGCTGAAGAAGTTACCCTCGAATTTGAAGTATGCCTTCCTCGGAGGTGAGAACTCCTATCCAGTGATCATCAGCAGCAGCCTTACGAAGGAACAAGAAGCTAGGCTACTGACCGTGCTGAGCAAGAACAAGAAGGCGATTGGATGGAGTCTTACAGATTTAGTTGGAATTAGCCCCGACGTCTGCATGCACCATATTAGGCTGGAAGAGGGAGCAAAGGCACATCGAGATGCCCAAAGGAAAGTAAACCCTAACATGCGAGAGGAAATATTGAAGGAAATCTTGAAGTTGTTGTCGCTAGGGATTATCTATTCAGTGCCAGACAGTGAGTGGGTCAGCCCGATCCACATGGTTCCAAAGAAGTCGGGAATCCAAGTCGTCCAAAATGAGAGGAATGAGCTGATCCCAACGAGGCTAGTCACGGGTTGGCGAATGTGCATCGATTACCGCAAGCTGAACAATGCAACAAGGAAGGATCACTTCCCTCTGCCTTTTATCGACCAGATGTTGGAGCGACTCGCTGGGAAGAAGTACTTTTGCTTCTTGGATGGGTACAACGGATATTTCCAAATCTACGTGGATCCTGAAGACCAGGATAAGACCACCTTCACTTGCCCATTCGGAACTTATGCATACCGGCGCATGCCTTTCGGCCTATGCAACGCTCCAGGTACGTTTCAACGTTGCATGATGAGCATATTTTCTGATTTGATTGAGGATTGCATAGAGATATTCATGGATGACTTTACGGTCTACGGAGACTCGTTCGATTCTTGCCTTCATCATTTGGATATAGTTCTTGAGAGATGTCAAGCGAAGAGTTTGGTTTTGAACTTTGAGAAGTGCCATTTTATGGTCACCGAAGGGATTGTTCTGGGACACGTGGTCTCGGAAAGGGGAATCCAGGTGGATCGAGCAAAGGTGGACGTTATATCTAAATTACCGTTCCCTACTGATCAGAAGGGGATTAGGGGTTTTCTGGGGCATGCCGGATTTTATCGACGATTTATTAAGGATTTCTCCAAAATCGCCCAACCCCTTACCAGGCTACTTCAAAATGACGTGGAGTTCGTTTTTGATGAGCAATGCAAGGCTGCTTTCAATCTTCTCAAGGAAAAGCTGATATCCGCACCTATCATACGGGCTCCTGACTGGGACCATCCTTTCGAAGTAATGTGCGACGCCAGCGACTTTGCGGTAGGGGCCGTGCTGGGTCAGAAGATCGATGGGAAGAGGTACGTAATTTTTTATGCGTCCAAGACTTTGAATCAAGCCCAGCGGAATTACGATACCACTGAAAAGGAGATGCTGGCAGTGGTGTATTCTTTCGAGAAGTTCCGGCCATATGTGTTGGGATCCAAGGTCATAGTATATACTGACCATGCAGCCATTAAGTATCTGATTGCCAAGAAGGAATCCAAACCACGCTTGATCCGATGGGTACTCTTGTTACAAGAATTTGATTGGGAGGTGGAAGATAAGAGAGGAGTCGAGAACAAGGTGGCAGACCATTTGAGCAGAATAATGCAAGATGGAAACAGTGACGAAGTGCATGATAAGTTTCCAGAGGAACATTTATGTGAGGTGATTTTTGCGCCCAGGAAAATTGATTGGGAAGAAGTGTACAAACTTACTGGTCAGAATGATACAGCAAAAGGAAAGGAGAAGGTAGGGCAGGAGGTGCATTCCTGACTGGGAGCAGCGGGATGTTCTAACCCACTGCCATTCGTTAGCATGCGGAGGACATTTCGGATCCAAGAAGACGGCAAGGAAGATTATGGATAGCGGCTTTTATTGGCCAACACTCAACAAAGATGCGTACGAGTTCTGCAGAAGTTGCGAGCGTTGCCAACTGACCGGTGGAATATCTGCCCGGGACGAAATGCCGCAGGTACCCATAATAGTTTGCGAGCTATTCGACATATGGGGAATGGATTTCATGGGGCCTTTTCCTTCGTCCTATGGCAATCTGTATATCCTAGTCGCGGTAGATTACATCTCCAAATGGGTAGAAGCCAAGGCCACAAGTACGTGTGAAGCAAAGGAGGTGGCCAAGTTCTTAAAGAGTCATATCTTCAGCCGGTTCGGAGTTCCAAGGGCGATCATATCAGATCAAGGTACACACTTCTGTAATCGCACAATTGAAGCCTTAATGAAGAAATACGGTGTGCACCATAGACTTTCCAGCCCGTACCATCCGCAAGCCAATGGTCAAGCGGAGATCTCTAACCGTGAGATAAAGAAGATTTTGGAGAAGACTGTGAACACTTCGAGGAAAGACTGGAGTGTGAGGTTAGAGGATGCTCTCTGGGCGTATCGAACAGCCTACAAAACCCCCATAGGCATGTCCCCTTACCGGATCATTTTTGGGAAGATGTGCCATTTACCGGTTGGGATCGAGCATCGAGCATACTGGGCAGTACAGAAAGTGAATATGGATGCTACAGCCTGCGAAGAGGAAAGGAAGCTGCAGCTGCAGGAGCTTGAGGAACTTAGATTGGAGTCATTCGACTCAGCCATGTGGTACAAGGAGCGAACCAAACTGTGGCATGATCGAAATCTGAGAACTAAGGAGCTCCACGTTGGCCAGAAAGTACTACTCTTCCAGTCAAGATTGAAGCTTATGCCAGGGAAACTCAAGTCCAAATGGACAGGACCTTACATCATAACTGCACTCAGATCCAATGGAGCAGTAGAAATTTCAGGGAGTTTTCCTAACTCGGAACCTTTCATAGTAAATGGACATAGGTTGAAAATATTCAGGGAGAATAGCGAAGTGGGTGTAGTGGATGAAATTCCACTGCAAACACTTGCATCGGTTTCATACTGATCAGTAAGATAGGAATTTGGAATTCCACATGGCTAGTTCCATTTTGATAATTTTCTGCGTATACTGGCCAAGTAGGATTCCAAATTACCCAAGAAAGGTGTAAATATTGTAAATACGTAATTAGTCTTTGCATGTCAGATAATTTCTAAGAAAATCCAAAAATATTTTCGGGCCTTAAATTTAATTTGGAGTACACATTGACCAAGAGACTACCTATTTGGTGCTATTTCAATTCTAATTTAAGAGCCCATTTGAATTATTTCCCTTATTAGGCAAGTAATGGTAGGTTTCGAGAAAAGACGAAATTTTGAATTAAGACTTATGCAGCTTTTGCAGGGTGGCAGCGGCAGGAGTGGCGTGGAGCAGAGAGAGTAGACGCGATAGCCAATCAGGGGCCAGCATTCCTAACCGCCTTCCGTCCAAGCGTCGCGACCGGCAACTCCCTATAGCCGGTTGTAACCACCTGCAACTGCTATCTCTCGCCTAAATTAAACGACCGTCCCAAACTTTATCCCTCACAAACCCTCATTTTCAAATTCCCTTTTTTTTCAAGAGATATTATCCCATACTCTCTCAAGAAAGCGTAAATCACAAACCCTCATTTTCTTCCATTTTCTCCCAGATATCAAGACCAAATTCCACTCTTTACAAGCCCTAATTTTCAGCCATGGGGAAGAAAGCATTTGCTACCAAAATCAAACCGCCCTCAAAGAAAACCAGTGAGGAAGGAAACCTTGAAATACCACCACCACTAAACCCACAACGTCCCGCGCCAACACAACAAGCCCCGCCGATGGTCTCTCTGGATGCAATGGCGGAGTTTCTCCGATTGCAGGATCCGAATAGGAATTGGGCAGCGGAGTTAGAGTATTTTAACCAAGGGAGTGGAGCCGGAGCAACTCATGCGGCAACCATGCCAGTAACCACTACGCAACCCTTGACCCCTATTTCATCTACATTGCCGATTCCGTCGATGATTCCCCAAGAAAGCAACCCCCCAACTGAAGCCGAAATGACAGAGACGGAAGGAATTTTTCCGACGACCCAGGAAGCCGAACTTGAGGATCTCGAGGCCATTGCGGCTTATTATGCCTCTGATGAAGAAGAAAGAGCGGAAAGGCTGAGAAGGGAGCAACAAGACCAGGAAGGGGGAGAAGGAATTGAGGAGACGCCAGAAGTGGAAGCGGTTCGCCAAGAAGTAATTAGGGAGGAGATCGACCTGAATAAGTCGGCCCAAAAGCGCGGCCTCATGACGGAAACGGAGTTTGAATCAATAGTGGAAGAGGTGAATCGCAGGGAAGATACTGCTCTAATGGCTGAGGGTCTAGACCTCGCATTGAAGGCAGTAGGAGAGGATGAACAAGCTTTTACAGAACCCATACCGAAGGATAAGGCATCCCAGTCAGTAGGGGAAGAGGAGAGGGAAGAACAGAGTGAAGAGAAAGGGCCAGAGCCAGTTGATACCCAAGTGGAAGCAGGGGATGATCGAATACAAGTAGATGAGGAGAGACCAACCGTAGACACTCAAGTACCGGAAGCTGTGGCGCCTCCCGTCTTAAAACCCCACCCAGTGAAGCGGCAATTGGTTCTGAAGGTGCGGGTATCTCAGCGATGCCTGGGTAAAAGAGCAGCCAGCAAGGCCAAGACAAGCACGGCTGAGAACCCAGTAGAGATCGAGAGCGAGGAAGAACAAGCCACTCCAACGAAGGCAGGGGGGTGAACCTGCACAGCCTACTGCTCAGGAGGAAGAAGCACAATATCAGCGAGCCAGAAAGAGGAAAGGGAAGGCTCCAATCCAGAAGAAAGCAGTAACAAAGAGGTCCAGGGCAGCAAACACAGGAATTGTGATTACCGAAGCTTCTCAGAGGATCCCATCGAGCCGGCAAGAGCAGAGTGATAGTGAGTATGAGATTAGTGAGGAGTCTGCATCGGATAGTGATGAGTCCGTGGAAGAGGAGGAATATGGGGAACAGTCGCTCCCAGGTGATCACCGAGAGCTTGTCCACCCACCAGTGGAGAGGCTCCGATATAGAAGATGGACCATGGATTTCACAAATGAGATCACCGAGGAGATGAAACTCTTCGAGAAGCAGAAACTGAAGGATACCTTCGAGAGTCTGGACGATGGCAGCAAGGAAATTAAGTGCGGCAAGGTAATACACTACCCTTCTCTGGATGAACTAGGTGTTCGTGACCAATTCCTTGCTTATATAAATGCTTTGGGTTTTGAGTGGCTACTGCAAAATGGGGATCCACGTATCAGTGTGAGATTAGCGAAGGAGTTCTTCACTACCTTTCGGTTTAAGGTGACAACGGACCTGGATGAAGTGTCTATTAGTTTTAGATTGTTTGCGGCAGAGTTTAGTATGAACTTGATAGAGTGGACATGTCGGATGGGCATGTGTACATTGGAAGAAGCGATCAGTTCTGAGTGGAGAGACAGGGAGAGGGGTATCCCTCGTAGGCACGTGGATTTTGATCAACAGGAGGCCTGGGCTGAACTTACTCACCCCGGCGCTGGAGAATTCGCGTCCACTGTTTCCCGTTCCATCCATTTCAATGATCCAGTTCTGCGACTAATACAGCTCCACCTTGATGCCAACCTGCTGGGCCAATCTAACTCAGCCGTCCGCACTTCAATGACGGAGGTGTATCTCCTTTGGTGCGCAAGACAGGGACGCAAGCTGCATCTTGGATTTTGGACGGCATATCAGTGCCACTTGATCGCTACGCACCCTGCCAGAAACCTCACTCTTTGCCATATTTTGGGAGCTTTCGTAGGCAACAACCTCATTATCACTGAGGCTGAAGACTTGTCTCCGCTGCCCATGGTGCGGCCACCGGGATTATTCGACATACCTTACTTCGTTAGGACAAATGCGGTCTACATGAGGGTGGGACGACCGCAATTTTATGCAATGGGTGAGGAAGCCACGGCAGGAGGAAGAGTCGCGTTATTGGAAAGGACGGTTACTGAATTGGCGGAGGAGAACAGCCAGATGAGGGCAGAAATGATCCGATTGGCATCAGTAGTGGAACGGGTGTTGAAGGAATCTGCGGAGCAGAGGATACTGACCCAGAGGCAAGCGTCTATGGAAGTGATCGTGACTAATTTAGGATAGGAGAACCACAAGATACAGACGGAGATTAATAGGATGTTGTCCATGATCGACAATATCCTAGAGGAGGTGAGCCATCAGAGGGCGGCTGAAGCTATGAGAGTAAGGGGCAGTGTAACCCAGGATACCGGACCAAGCGGCCATGCTGGCCAGGATGTTGAACCACAAGTCCCAGAGACCGTAGTGAAGGAGCAAGAGGAAGAGAAAGCCGAGGTGCCGGCAACTGCCGAGGAGCCGGCAAAGGATGATGAGAACCAAGCTGGAATGGAGACAGACCAACCGGAGGACCAACCGATAGAACGACCTGCACCACCTGCCCCACGAAGGAGCAGGAGACTCCGATAGACCCCCCCCTACTGACCAAGTTAGTTTTTCTTTTTAAGTTTCAGTTTTCTTTTAACTTTTCGTATTGTTGTTATGAGTTGGTTTTTGTTTAGGTAGTATAATTTGTGTTGTGCGCAAACCCCACTTCATAACACTTAGCCTATTCCATAGTCTAAGTGTGAGAAGTTAAGGGTTTGTTTCTTTGGAGCATGCTTTCTTTGTTTTCGATGTCGCATGCATGTTAGCTCACACTTAGCCCATTGCATGGTCTAAGTGTGAGGAGTTTGTATATATGTGTTTGTGGTTATGTTTTGTTGATCTCTGTATAGGTGATAAAACCTCTCTCACTTAGCCTATTCCATAGTCTAAGTGTGAGAAGTTTTTGTTTTAGTTTTGCTGTTTGTTGTCTGTGTGCCATCGTACTGGCCATTACCTTTTCCACTTCACAGCCTTATCTGAGGGCAGACACTTGTGAAGTGAGAGGGGGACGCAATGGCCAGTAGGATGTATGTATATATGTGTAGTCTTTGTGTTTGTGCTTTTGTTTTGTTTTGTTAGGTCTAGTTTTATGTTGTGTGTGATTGGGCTTAAAACTCAACCGTCTTGAGCTGAAGGTGAGGGGAATTGAGGGAGATAGGACATGCTGGAAAACCTAAACCATCCCCGTTAGTACCTCCTAGTCAGGATAGATGAGGTGAGTATGAGAGAAAAGCCCATACTTAGAGCCAAACACGAAAGCCCTCTAAAAATGTGAGTTATAAGCCTTAAAGTGGAACCACTTTCCACATATATTGGAAAGAAAAGAGAGGCTGCCACAATTCGCCTAGGGTGAAGTGATCACGGGTAGCAAATACTGAAGGCAAGTAGGAACCCCCCCCCCATTTAAAAAAAAAAAAAAAAAAAACCGCCTTTAGAACCCTTTCTTCTTAACCTTTTATATACCCAGATAAACACCCCAGCCGACTGGGACTGTGTAAGGCATGAAACAAATGGAGCTTACTGGCCAGGAAGAAGTGCGGAAAAGCAGAAGAACCAGCTGGGCGAAAAAGTTAGAAGAAAATCGACCAGGGAGTCATTCCCAGTCCAAAAAAGAGAAGAAGGAATAAGGGTGGCGAAGCCACGAAGGAACGAAAAAAAAAAAAAAAAGAGGGAACCGAGAAAATGAAGAAAATGGTCAGAAAGATTTGACCACAAAAAAAGAGATGAATGAAGGAATAAGGGTGGCGAAGCCACAAGATGCTACTGACCAGTGGAGACCAAAGCCAGAAGCGTCAACTAAAGAAAGCAACTGATCAGAAGCCTAATATACACAGTCTCCCCCCCGCATAAATAAAAATAGAAATTTTGAACCTTAGAGCCTTAGGAACATCCACCGAAAACATTACAAGCCAACAACCCCGTTACAAGCCTATAAGTCCTTCAGTAGCCGCTCGTGGAATCTAAGTCCGAAGCAATTGTGGTGAGCATAATGAGAGAATGCAGTCCTAACATTCCTGGTGAGGTATGAGTGACTGAGCGAACCTAGTGTTGGGCCGAGAGTGTGGGCGATCTTGACAAACAGATATACTGACTGGAAGAGAAAAGGGGGGTGGCAGAAGTTCAAGGCTGTCTAAGGCCGGATTGCACCTGATCCAGAGGGGAGGGATGGTTGAAAATATAGCCCGATCTATGTGTTTTCAGTCTTTTATGATGTTTCTCTGTGTTTGTTTGTGTTTTTTCTTTGCGTCATAGTTTAGAGTCTAAGTTAGGTAGAGTCGGTCAGGGGAGTAACCAGGCTAGAATTCGACTTATTCTTTTCTTTGTTTGTTCTTCACGCTTGAGGACAAGCATGTGGTAAGTGTGAGCAGTTTGATAAGTCGTATTCTAGGCCTTGGTTACGGGTCAGTATGATGTGCTTAATTGATTATATTTGCAAAACAGTTGTTTAAAGTGTGCAGGTTAAGCATTCTAGCCAGTAGGGAAGTTTCGGAATGTTCAGGTGAAGGAGGCGCCAGCATGATCTCATACTGATCAGTATTCGTGCTAAAACGGCTTGAGATGGAGAAGACGGATAGCTGGGACGGATTACCCACAATTAAGGGCAAAGAAGTCAAATTGCAACGAGGATTTACCCTAAAATCAAGGGTAGCCTCCCTATAAAAGGAAGCCAAATTGGAGAGAGAGATAGAGACACATTCACTCATTCACCACCATCTTTAGGTAGAAAGTTTTCTCGGTAGTTTCAGTCTTTCAGCCGTGTCCCGCTTCTTGCCTCGCCGTAGCCATGATCACTTGACGTTCAGATGTTCCCAGAATTCCAGTCATCGTCCATTCCAGCCAGCAAGATCGTAGTTTAGAGTCTCATCGCCCGGAGTGGCAAAACACTTTTACATTGCTTTCGTAGTTTTAAATTTCTCGCTTTCCTTACGTTGGATCTTGTTTGCCTTTGGATATTTTCTGCTTTTGAAGCACTTTGTTGAAGATCCGAACGTGTTTATGCTATGAAGTTGATTTCCGTTTCGTTTATTGTGGTGTTTCTTTATTCCCTTGCCTAGTTAGCTTAGATCTAAAGTTTCTCGGTGTTTAAAGTGCTGAATCTCTCAATTCCGTTTACGTAACAATTTCTTTAGGATAGATAAACAAGTACTGTTTGATCGGAAAGTAGATCGTTGCATGCAAAGCTTAGTTTTAATTTCTGAATCGTTCTTTCATGTTGACCAGTATGCAGAAGTCCAGTTTCAGTGTTTGATTTCAGATTTGATTTCTTAGTTTTGGATCTGTGTTTGTGAGTTGTTAATCTGAGTTTTCCGTGTTTGAATCTGGAATTGTTATCTGAATTTTGGAAGTGTTTGTTGAAGAAGATGATGTCTATTTCAATTGGAGGGGACCACTTACTTTTCGAGATGCTTTTGCTTTTGTCCTTCACTTTTAGTTAAGCCCTGTCAGCCTAGTCATCAAACTTCCACTACACTCTGAATATTCTGTTTAGCCCAAAATAGAAACCCGTACCTTCCAAATATTTTCTGTTACAAAATTGTCTCCCCATTCCACGTACACAGTTACATTCCAATGTTTTCCTTACCGTCTGACCAGTAGAACACCTCCTTTAAGTTCCAGCCTAGGTAGAAACTCAACCCAAGCGTGGTAGCTAACCAAATCTTTCCAATTGTCACCGCGGTAGTTTAAGAACGCACCATCTCTGTAGGATTCGACCCTTACAACCACTATACTGATCAGTAGAAGTGGGTTGAGGAATCTTTGAAACCAAGGTCTAGGTTAGTTAGGATCTCTATCCTGATCAGTAGGATATATCCTTGCTTGAACGACACCTACGCACCTAGGTCCTTTCAATGATCTTTAATTGAAGTGAAATGAAGATGATGGTTATATGTATAGGTATTGGTGGCATAACTAGTAAGGTCATCCACAATAGGAATAGCCCAGCAATAGCCCAGCCATAGCCCAGCCATTGCCACATCAGCAGCACTAAAAATCCTCCTACCACATTATCAAAACAAGCAAATAGCCCAGCAATAGCTCAGTCATAGCCTAGCCACTAATATCCACATCACTATTAACAAATATATACAAAATGAAATAATTAACAATCACACAATATGCGAAATTTAATTTACGAGACATATACGGGAAAAGTTTAATAATACTATTAAAATTT